>NC_140203.1:16741097-17191097 GCF_965226575.1 Pagrus pagrus | reverse complement strand
GAGAAAGGAGGAGTGTATAGAGGGGACAAGGAGATAGGAGAAGAAGAGAAAGGACAGATGATCAGGGGAGGAGCAGGGAAGTAAGCAAGCATGGAAACAAGAAGAGAAGGCACAGACCTGAACAGGTGAACAAGGAGGAGGCAAAAAACAAGCAGGAGAGAGAGAAAAACATGAAAGGGTGTCACAGAGTAGGAATAAAAAGCACAAGGAGGCGAGAGAACGGGAGGAAGAAAATGACAACAAAGAGCATGCAGAGTCTGGTACTCACCTCGCCGCCTCCAGCAGCTCATCCTTCTTGTATTCACCTAGATGGTTACAGAAGAGCATGGTGTCAGACAACTGGCCGCGAACACACACCGACCACACGCACACACACATGATCAAACAGAGAGTGCACAACCACACACACGTAAAGACACACAGAGGAAGGATCTATCTATTGAAGGGGGGGAGACACCATCTCTCTTTCTATCTCTCCTCCTTCCACCCCCCCCCCCCCCTTCTCTCTTTTCTTTGCCATTCACGCTCAGTGTGCGCACCCCTCTGGCTCCGGTTGCAGTGACGATGCGTTGCCGGCAGCGACCACAGCACGTTCATTGTTTGGGCGACGGGCGGCGGACTGACACGCGCTCTGCCTCTATCCATCCGTGTGTCCGTCCATCCCTCCCTCCTTTGCCGCGTTTGTCTCCCCTCTCTCGGCCGCCACTCATATTGCTAACTGCGTTCCCTCGTTCTCCATCATCTCTGTCTCTCTCTCTCTGTCTCTCTCTCCCTGCTTTTCCTTCCCCCCAGTGGGCTCAGGAGGCGCAGTTATCATAAAAAAAAAAAAACACAACAGAAATAAACAAACCCCTCCCCCTACCTCCCTCTCCCTCTCCCTCTCTCTCTCTTAGCCCTGCCCCCCCGCTACTACAGTCACAACACACACACCTTCCCATATGTGCCTGGGAAACAGACAAGGGTGGGGGAGACGGGAGGCTCTTCTCAGACATGGCATGTGTTACACCGCCGGATTCATCCGTCTGTTTAAGTAAAGCCTTCCTGGTCCTCCTTTAGTGGTGTGACATTTGATTTAAAGGTATTGTAAAAATCCTGATCAGTCTGCTGTGATGATCCACCAGTTATCTCTTAATAATTAAAGCCCCCCTTCAGTCAAACATGTCTTTTATCTCGTTCCTTCAGTTGAATGTTTGAGCTTCACTGTGTAGAATGACGTACGTAGAGAGTTCGACTCTAGAAGACTGGTTTCACATTAATGGCTCAAAACAAATCCAATTTCTAAGAGGCGGGCTTACGAGCATGATCTGTGACATCACAAATACACTGAAAGACAATACAGGTCCAATATTGAGCACGCATAAGTGTAATGTGGAAAATTGAAGCCTCCAGTGCACAAACATGGAGAATGTTTGTCCACTCCAGTTTTATAATCACAATTACCAAAAAACATGGAGACGTTTTTTTTTTTCGGTTGTTTTATCACATTTTTAAACAAGTCCCCATCTACTTCAGTTGTTTAGGAGAATGCTGCAACACTGTTTTGCTGTGAAGCTCCAGAAATGTTTTTTGGACTGCAAAATTTTCACCTGACTTTCCATCCCCACAGGAATGAGAAGATCATGACTGAATTTTTATTTTTGGGTGAACTCGTCCTATAACACACAGTGTGGAAGAGATCTTTAAAAACAGCCTGAGATCTGAAAGTTGTAGGAATCACATGAGGCAGATAGGAATAAAAAGAAGAGTCAAATTGAGACAGCAGAGGCGGAAATGACTCCTGAGCATGGGTCAAGTTCCATCAATACTTGCTGCACTTCCCATAATGCAACTCAATATACTCTTCCATCAGACCCCCTCTGCCTCCTAAATGTCCACTTCTTTCAAATTTCACATCCTTGGTTTGTAACACAGGATTTTCTTCTTATAATTCTTAAGTCTTACACCCAGTCTGATATGACCCTGATGACATCATCAGGGTTGTTTCTGTAAACATTGGAAAGCTTCCTTCATAGCCACAGAAGACATTGTAAAACTTTTTTCACAAACAGAGTAGTAGACGAGTAAACTGATCTTCAAGTGCAAAATTGCTTTTAAACTAAAGCTAGGAGACGGATGGCTTAGTTGAGGTTAGCTTAGCATCAAAATATCAACACTTAGCATGGTTATTTCTTGTTTTTGGGGGAGTAACATGTTGGAACGATTTTACTCTGAGCTCGGTGACTTGGTCTGTGCCTTTATCTAATTGAAAATAATTGAAATATTCAAATTCTGATCATAAAATATTAAACAGCCACTGTAAATTAAGGCACTGGACAAAGCCTTGTGAGGCTGGAGGTCCAAGCTGGAAGTTCATTTAATGACCTTTTCTCCATGGTGCTGAGACGTATTGTGAAAGTAGCATCTGGCAAAACTTTGTAAGCAGTGCTGTTCTTCAGTAAAGAAAGTGGGCCGTAAAACAAAATATGAATATATTAGCTGCCTTATGGCCAGTAGATCGGACTTATCTATTGCAGTAGGAGAAGAAAAAAGAATCCACAGTGAGGTGTTAGATGTAGAGCTGCAGGCGATAGGCTCCAGCATGTCATCAAGGTAAATGCACTTTGCAGGAAGCCAAATGAAAAGGTCCGACCTAGCAAGATTACCTTTGCAACTTCCACTGAAGAATGACTTCAGGGCTTATTCACACATAAAAACCAATATGCAAAATATGTCGGGACGTTTGCGTAACAAAGTTGATCTCTGAAAGTGGCTGGAGAAAAAAAGGAGAGAGCGGTATAAAATTGAAATGGGAAATAAAAAAAAAAATCAAAGAGAGATGGAGAGGTAAATGTGATACAGATAAATGGAAAGAGGATGAGGAGGACGGGCCGTGTGTGCACGGCGCAGACGGAGGGGCGGGGTAGGGTGAGGAGCGCAGAAGAAAGGTTACAGAGAAGGAAAAAGGGGGAGGAGGGAGGAACAAAGGATTTGCAGATGAAAGAGAGAAGGGATGATTAGGGATCTGGAAACTGACATGCATGGATTTGACACAGTATAATTGGTGTTAGGGAGGCTAAGGCGGAACAGGCAGGGGAAGAAGAAAAGGGGGGGAGACGGAGGAGAGGGGCCGAGATAGAAAAAATATGAATACAAAGAGAGGAGAGCGAGACGAACAGGGAGAGATCAAGACTCTAAATTAGATGCTGTAGTTTTGAACCAATTTATGTGCCGAGACAGAATCGTTTTTCATTACACACCTGACAGTCACAATCCTTACAGCTGTCTGGATTACATTATCATTACGAGTATCATAATTATTATCATCCTCACTATTAAAGGGGCGCTATGTAGTTTTGGAGAAGAAATGTAAACTCAGAGTGAGGAAATAATACAAACTCATAAATATTTATTTTTTTCATAACTGAACAAAGTTCGAAAAGCTATTTTTCATACGTAAAATTGTATTTATTAAGCGTATTTTCATCTTTTGATAGTAAACATTTGAAGGGAAATAGAGAGAAAGCAACAGAGTTGGGAGGACAGCTCAAACCAGCTCCTATTTGAAGTCTTAGAAATTGGTCACACTTCAGTCTTGCAAACTCTAAACCAGTCAACACTTTGAACTTTACCAGTTTAAAATCCAGCTTTTTCACATCTGTTATAGCCAGAGTGGGTAAAGTCATCAACCTCGCTGCGCCGCAAAACAACAACACCAACAAACATTGTAAGTGATTGCCCTCTCACAGTTTTCGCCCTTTTGACATGCATTTTACATCAAAACGTTCGGCGACGCCTCCGTTGATTTAAAGTCTACGGATCTAAAGAGGAAAGTTATGACTAATGACGGGAAGGGAGTGACTCAGCCTACCAATTCAATTAAGTGTAACTTACACCTAAACGAAAACAGTTTCTGTGTCATTATGTTTTGCTGAGTCTGCTGCCACGCTCAGTGTGCAAATGAAGGCGTTCAGAATGAATTGCAGGCAACAGGAGATGTATTTTTTTTTTGCTCGGCGAGAGTTTGCTTCCAATATTATTTAAGCTTTGAGAGCTAAAGTGATTGCGACTCAGCTGTATTAATTACTTTCTTTCCCTCTCTCACACATACAGATACACAAAGCAAGGACAAGGACAGGTTAGCTTAGTACGGATGTCAATCTGCTGCCACTTTACCAGAATGTACCTCACACACTTAAGGCACCACGTCAAAACATAATTATCTTTAAGGGTGCTTGATATAATATTTCATTAATTATCAACCCAATCGTGGGAAATTTATATTATCGGCCATTAATGATAAAATTATGAAAATATAACCAGTAAAAGTCAAATTGCTTTGACCAAATTGACAAGTGGAGCATCTGCACACTCTGATACAGAGGTGGTGGTATACACTCAAAGCTGGTCTGAAATTAAGGATGTGACTCACAAGGTGATCACGGTGAAATGAATTATCTGTGTCACTGTGAAACTAAGATAACATTTAAACCTGACTTAAGTTTGACTTTTAAGTCAGGTTTGTTTTTTGATCCCACCACCAGGAGTCTCCGAAGACACAAATTCTGCAGTATGGTTCTCTGTTCGTGGCGCAAAAGCATTTTATCGTGCCCTTGTGTTTGTACTTTAGGACCGTATCAAATTACTGGACCTGCTGGCGCCAGAATGAAATTATGTGTTAACACATCCCCTACCCTGGCTGCGGCTAGCGCGTTAAAGTGTCAGCGATGACAAGGGGCAAAGAAAACAGCACAAAAAGATGTGAAATGGAGGAACTGGCTGTATCTCCATTACATCTTTTAAGTGAGAAAGAGTAAAAACATGACTGATCGCTCATGGTAATAAGTGATACTGAGTCATAAAGTCAGCCGAACACTCCAAATGTCATTTATTAATAGAATTAATGAAATATCAGCTTCAATACTGGCAGCATATACCTCTGCTTGGCTGCATTTATACATTCAAAGAGGCAGATTTCATATAGGACGGAGGAGGATGTATGTATTTTAGTATGTACGAGTGCATCTGAGTCTGACTGTGTGTGTGTGTGTGTGTGTGTGTGTGTGTGTGTGTGTGTGTGTGGTGTCAACAATCCTGCTGACTCCAAACAGAAGAGACAAGGACAGGTTAAAGCTTGGGACAGGCTAGCTGCCTCCTGAATGATGATATTATGTGTATGTGTGTGTGTGTGTGTGTGTGTGTGTGTGTGTGTGTGTGTGTGTAGGGGTGTGTCTCTGTGTCACTCCCTTGGCAGAGTGCAGTAGACACTAGTGATCACTGTTTGAATTCCAATTGTTTTATGCATGAAATGATGTATTCCTTTTCATGTGTGTGTGTGTGTGTGTGTGTGTGTGAGTGTGCGCGCACCTGTATATGTGTGTTAATGTGCATGTGTGATTCCAGGGTCGTGCACAGGTGAGTACAAGTCAATGTCAAACAGTCGCAATCCTATATATATCTTGACCGTGCAGACAGGACTGCGTGTACGGTGTGTGTGTGTGTGTGTGTGTGTGTGTGTGTGTGTGTGTGTGTACCAAGTGGCTGTACAAGCACAGATGATGCTGACTGATGCTGACTGGACCATGAGTCGCCTCAGTGCCCAGCTGTCCGCCTGTGTGTGTGTTTGTGCGAGTTAGTGTGTGTTTAAATCAAATATCATTTATTGTAGAAGCGGTTTATCTGCTGTTATACAACAACTGGCTTTGAGTCAGGGAGTTGAGCGATCCACTTATAACCTCAGCAAGGTCGCAACTGCTGAGGTTGTAAGTGGATCTGTGCGCGCGCTGAGACCAATCAAAAGAGGGGAAATAAATAAATAAATAAGAGGGAAGGGAAATTATAAAAGATGGTGTTTTGGGCCCTTTGCTGGCTGGCTCAGCTCACTTCACACTCTCACCACTTACACTGTGTGATTAATTGCTTCACACAGCGCACCAAAGAGAACCGCTCAGGATTAACTGTGTTTTTTTTTTAAAATGGCCACCCACTCCACCCTCTTTCACTTTGCAGAGTTTAGAAGAACATGGATGTTTTTTGTCGGCGGATACCTCTGAACCAGGGGATGGGGATGGTTTATAATTTACGATGATGTAATGGGGCCCGGCCAAATGACCTATTATTAACTGTAATAAACTATAACTATTTCCTGTGGGTGAAGCCAGAGGTGAGCAGGGGTGCGTTTAAGTGAGCTTTCATTGTTGTTCTGAATGAATGTCTCTTTCGTTTTCAGTATGTTTGTTCCTGTTCCACAACTTTGTCACCCACCATAATGTTTGTGTGGTATTACATAGGCGGAGATATTGTTAACAAAGGCAGGAGTTGCTGAACAAGTAATGCGTTTGTACTGATATGAATTCCGCCGACTACAAAAAAGTACAGTCCGACCAATATATCAGTATATATGTTTTGGTTTTAAAGAACACAGTGCTGAGAACAAATGCTTGGGGTGATTTATAATGATTACATTTCCCGTGAAGTTTACTGTTTCATTGACTTCAGACTCATACATCATGGTCTGTTGTAAGCCTTGGCGATAAAATTCTTACGATATTCACCAACGATTGAAACTTCATCAATAATAGCAATACAAAGTCTGTTTGATAGAATGTTCGATAGTTTAACCAAAGCCCTTTAAGGCAAGTTTCACCACTCAGCAGCCATCTTGACAACACCACAAGGCAGTTATTTAGGGCTAACAAGACCAGATCACTATTTACATGAAAGAGGAGAGAGCTATAACTCCAACCTGCATGTACAGAATCACTCGTCTATGTGATTAAAATAAAAAGGGTTCCTGACTTTGCCGACAAATTAGGTGTAATACGCTTTTCCCCCACAGGTTATATGCACACAGTTTCACGACACCAACGTTTTTTACGGCTTAACTCAGACTGTCATTTGAACAAAGTTTAATCACCACCACACCAAATGGGTTGGAACTGTCATCAATCTCAACTGTCACTCTCGTCAGTGCAAAAACATTATGGGCCGGATACATTTGACAGTTCGGCTGTTATTGCGACGGGTCTCAAGATGATTTTTTAATGGCCTCAATCTTGTCTGGGACTCGACTGCATGTTTTCTCGATCTTGTCTCGGTCTCAGACAAAGAGGACTGGGTTTTATTTCAAATCCATGATTGCAGGGATTATCACTGTATAGATTGTTTTCTTCCATTCATTGTGTACTTGTTGATGGCTTGTATCGTCCCAGCCCTGGTTTTTGTTTTACACAGCGCATGCTCATGTTGTGATCGATCGTCACCGTATAGCACTTTGGTTTCCAAGTTGAAAAACACAGCAAAAATGAAAAATTGAGGAAAAAGACAGTCGTCATCTATAGATTGAAATAACACAGTTGTCACTCCAGCAGAGAGGATTCCACTGCTTTGCTGAAAAATGGTTTCTTTAAAGACAAAATCCTTCTGTAACTCCGACTTTTCTCCTACTTATAAACATTGTGTGTTCAGTGCCTTGCTCAGGGCCCCTGCTATGATTTAAAACCAGATTTTAAACTTATTTTCTCAGCAACAATACCCCCGAGGGCTGCGAGAAGCTTTCCTGTATATGGATCACAAAAAAACTAACGAACCAAATGTTAATTTGCGATGTTATCAGGAAAGTAGTTAGCATGCCGATAACAAAACTAAATTAAAAAAAGCCACAACAACACATCAGCACGGATTCCCCTTCACTGCTCGTTAAACAGACACAAAAGGACAGGAGAGAGGTCGGAGCGTCCACTCCTCCGCCTCTCATGAGCAATGGTATAAACAACAAACAACAAAAACAAGTTAACTGCGGACAAATTAATATGGATAAGATGAGATCATATCGCAGCTGTCCCGAGTGTGGCACGCAAACAGGAGTCACGCAACAACCGAGGAGATACACGACCGACCGCAGACGGCTCAGTCCTCCACATCTGATCCTCAGTCGTCCAGGCTGCTCCACAGAGTGACTCAGAGTAGATAATGAAAAGAGATTATGCTAACGTTCGGGATATGTTATAACTCAATCAGTAAACCTTTTATCTATATTCTATCACAACATCTCTTCCTTATAAATAGATAAGTGATTGAACGGAGAACACTCCTCAAATGTCTTCAGTGTAAAATGTGCTGTTTCCGGAGGATAGGGAGCTCAATTTAATCACTTTGTATTCCTCAACCATAAATAAAAGTATCACTTGTGAAGGTGTAAAGCATTTTACGATATCTGCGAGGCAAACCAGGCTACAATCTGTTTGATTACATAGAATTCAGTCAACCCTCAAACTTTTTTCTAGCGTTTTTGGACAACCTACCGTACAAATGTTTAATCCGCAAACAGTTCAACCCAAGTGTCGGCCTCGTCTTTAGGCAAGTATTAAATTCATCCAAACCTTCTATGTTTTCTGAAGATTTCCACATCCAGGAGATACGGATTTGTATGCGCTTCTCTGTTCTTTACTTTTGCTGAGTTCATTAACCGAATTCTGCCAGTCTACTGTCGTGGAGTGGCCGACTGCCCTCGCCAACTCACTCACTCACTCACTCACTCACTCACTCACTCACTCACTCACTCACTCACTCACTCACTCACTCACAAGAGTTGTGGAGCTGTGCGGCCGTGTGGAAAACTAGGCAATTTCAGCTGCAGGAAAGCGGCCCAAATGGGGTGAGGGAACCTTGGAAGTGCATCAAACACACACACACAGAGACACACTGGAAAATAAAAAATAAAAGAAGTCACTTTGTTTTGCTTCCCTTTGCTAGGTCATTTTGGAAATGGGGCTGGGGCCCATTCATCACTGGGGACCAATCGAACAGCAGTCATCGTGGTAATCAATGAGCATGTCACTGATAAGAGGAAGAGAGCTACACACTTGGCCTTGCAGCCACAGGAACTCACACTTATTCCCCCTCCTTCACGCACACACATACACAGGCGCTGTAAGGTGCACACAGGTGCGACATTGTGTTTTGCATTAGCAGGACGAAGCCTTCAGAGCAGCTACAGCAGTTCTTTGTCTTCATGATTAGGCTCCTAACATACGCACCGATCAGAGCTGCCCACTCTTCCAGTTTCTTTGCATTCACTCGACGTCGCATCAGTTCATCTCTTTGTTCGTCTGTCACCCAAGACACTGAGCATCGTCATCTCTCCTCACTCGCTCCTTCTCTGGATTTGTACCCTTCTTCCACATCCTTCCACTTTTCTCTTGCTTTTTTTTTTTTTCTTTCTCTTTCCCTCCCCGTTCCCCTCGTCCATCGACTTTCTCTCCATCTCCCAGCCCCCTCCCCATCCCTCGCACTCTTAAATCTCTCATCATTTTCCACCAGCCCTTGTGAGAAAGCACGCTGGCTAATTTTCTGCTATGTTACAGCTGCCTGCCCGCCGCAGACCTCTCCTCAAAGCAACAATTTCCCTTTTCTCTTTATTTACAATAGAGCGGAAGCATTTCCTGACAGCACTTCTTCAAAATAGCATTGCAGGAATATGAGAAACACACACTCAATTTATGTTAAAGTACATCGCGCTTTCAATCTGCTTTTTTTCTTGGTACTAGTCACACAGCAACAGCAGGAGGAGGGACAAACGCTTCCCAAAGCTTCTGTTCAGTGCTGCTAGCTCGAGAAGCAGAGCGGGGTGGACACAAGCCGCTAATTGATTCCAAGAGATGAAAACCTGTCTGCCAGTGACAGAATCTGATTAGTACCAGTTCCAGTTACCACAAGACAAGGCGTATTTGAAGAGCACATTTCATATTCAAAGTGCTTCACATTATGCCTTAAAAACAAAGAAAGGAAAGAAAAACAGCGCTTCCATTTTGTCAGCGAGTCCCAAAAGGGGTGAGGCAGGGGTGAGGGGAGACTGTGCGGGAGGAGGAAGACTGATCCATGCGCTGGTTGTCAACATGCTGACATTGAGGCTGTGGTGTTGAGGGCCGCCGTGTGTCAGAGCGCAACATCTTGGGGCTCTTCTCATTTCTCTATTTTGTGCCTCCTCGTCTCCCCTCTCCTCTGTCCTCCTGCATGTGACTCGGAAATCGATAGCGCACCATCTTGAAGGATGTCTCAATTCCTAAAATGCATGTCGAGGATGGGGAGTGAGGATTGAGGAGGAAGGAGGCTCGCCAGAGGAGCAGATAGCACGGATGCCAGCCCAGTCGCCAGAATAAAATGCTGACAAATCACAGGTACTTTCACATTTCTACACCCCATGGGCCTAGGCACCATGCAGACATTTATACAATACATGCTATATCGCATTCACATTACATGTTTATGACCCTGACTATCATATCTGGAGGTGGAAGTGATGGTGGTGGAGGTAAAGGCAAGAAGGCTGCCAAGCCAATGACCACAGTTCGAGACTGTGTTTCAATGTTTTTTGGAGCATCTCACTCATATTGTTGAGTTGCGTTTATTTTGTAATTTTTGGTAATTTTTGTGCTTCTACCATGGTTGAGTAGGCTACATAGTTAACTTGTTTTGTTATTTGTCTGTTTTAGGTGTGTTTATTGTTAATATTTCTATCTTTCTTGCACTGTAGATGCAGAGTCTGCACAGGTCGTCTTATTTTGAAAATTGACCGGATGCACTATGCGCCACTGACCTGTCTGATTCAATCTGCCCGGCACAGACTGACGAAGCTACAGTCAAAAAAAAAAAAAAAGTCAAAAATAGCAGAGCCGATAGCCGCTTCTAGGACGCTACTGAAGCGTGCCGTGGCGCAGCCAAAAGCTACATGAGCATTGTCTAGAACGGCTGCAATCAGTAACATGGAGACAGGCCTGGTGGGAGTGTGTTTTATTCACAGATCTAACCAGACCATAACCACGGTAAGGTCACAAAATGAAATTGAGAATTGAATCTAAGGAAAGTGACATGGCAACATATCCGTGGTTTGCAGAAACTTACATTGCAATATTTTGTTCTGACGATTGGGTTGAGGATGCACAAGTGGATAATTTGCGGAAGTCTTTGTAGGGGTGACACACAGCTAGAATATACAACTATGGCAGGACTCTACAAATATAACTCTTTTACATCATAGGTTAGTTACTAGTGATTTAGGATGAGCAAAGGCACAATCAAACGCTATGCCCTCGCTGTTTGTGTAGAACCTTGTAAAGCGCTGTTCTAACCACAATGTCACATTATGCCATGTTGTGAATTGAAGTAGAAGTAAAAATAAAAGCTGTCATGAACACTGCAGTAGACTCTAACAAACCATGTCATGTTTAATTGACATTCAAAATGACAGCTCCAAAGCACGGATGTCTCATTTTGTTAAATGCCTGTTACCTCGACGCCTCTCTTCTTGTGTCTCTTCTTAACCTACTCGTCTCGGATCTTAGGTGGGTGAGGAAAAGACGTGAAGAGAGGAGGCGAGGAAAGGAATCAAGGATGTGCAAACTGAAAATAGGAAAGAGGGGTTAGACCTAGCCGATGGGTGTTGGAGTCTTGGGCAGAGACCTTCTGCTATGAAGAGATGAATACATCCCCGAAAAGGGATTTAAGTCATCAATTTAGTTGATCCCTTACTGACCACAGGCTTTGCTGGGCCATGTGTTCAATGCTAGAAGTCTGCTGAACCTGTTGATCCCTCAGGTGGTAATAAACAACTGGGCATTAAACAGTTCAACGAAATCCTGCTTTAGCTTCGGATTGCTCCGCATCATGTGTAGAATCATGTGATTAATTTTGGGGTGCTGAGACATCAGCTGAGGGATGAATTCTTGATGTCACAGATCATAGTACGTGTAAAGCAGTATGTTTTAATTGTCTTACCACTTATTGTCTGACATCTCTGACAGAAGTCTCCCTTTAGATGTTTCACCTTCGCTCTGTTCCCCTTCATGTTCTTTATAATTCCCCCTTGTCTATTCTCATCAGCGGCCTTCTCCACTTGTCTCATGAAACTGTATTAATGGTTCAGACCTGCCCTCTAGCTCTAATGTTGGTAGTGGCTGCGGTCTGGGTTGATGTACGACTTTGGCTGTTCGCTAAATGTCCAGGGTCTGCTGAAGCCATAAATGTTGAGTACAGCCTCGCACTTATCTTTAGGTCTTGTGTCCAGATTCCACCAAGAGGAAATCCCAGTCAGAGCACATGACTTCACTGATTTTGCCTAAGTGAGTCTGTAAAAAGTTATGGCGTCATTTGCGAGTTGAATTCTGCTGAACTATCTCCCCGGTGGGAGACATCGGGAGAGTTTCAAGGAGTTTACAAGTCTTCTCCAGTTTGAATATTCTTGCTTAAAGTATGGCTGTCTTCTGTGGTAATTAAGAGGAATGTTGTTGTACAAGGCACTGCAGTCAATAGTCCAGTAAGTTGCTGTTTTGGGAACTCAAGGCAGTTGCAAGTCGATGATCATGAGCCACAGTTTCTGTTGGAAATTATCCTCCCAATGAATGTTCACACTAAAAAAAAATACCCCCAAAAATGATTTACTAGAGACAGGAACTTGTTCATCTTCTAACTTCGCCCTGTAGTTAAAAAACAGCGTCAGAAATAATGGCTAAATGAAGACAAAGCAGAGGGAAAGAGAAAAGTGTATCTGCGCTGTAGCAAAGCAGGATGATTGGAAGCCATTTTATTCTCTGGAGATTCTTTCCCCCCCGTCCCTCTCATATCAGCACATCCTCGCAGCTGCAGTTTCTTTGCCGCTGACAGCCCATTACTGCCGTCCGTAACTCATTCCCCAGGATGAAAAGCTAACTATGACAAGATGATGGGGGGGGGGGGATTCTTGACAAAAAGAAAACTTGTTCAAAGTTGTTTAATTCTGCATTTGTTCACTCAGCCTCGTCAAGTTCTCCACATTCTGCCTTCATGACAGACTGGAGACAAAACAAGATCTGAGTTACAGCTGGACATGGGGCTGAAAACCTGCACCGTAAGGGGGGAAGATGAACTTTATCTGTCATGTCGGAACCGAGCCTGGGTGACAGTGTTTTTTTACTGAAATAGCAAATAGTGAAGGACGACAACAAAAATCCAGTCTTAAGGCTCAATCCCATTTCCAATTTTTACCCCTAAGCCACATTGTGTCCCCTTGCCCCTCAGAACAGAGTCACAAGGGGTAGTGGATGAAATGGCCCCACTATGAAATGGGACAAGCCTTCAAGAACCTCATATGTCATCAGTAGTCGCTGACGTTGTAATGTTAATAAACACGACCGGACATTTCCAATATGCTGTCTTCAGCTGTGGTGAGTTCTCTTGCATTATTGCGGCAATCTCGGTATGATCAAAAGGCCATTTGCCATTTATCTGACTGAGAAAAAAAAAGTATGGACACTAGCGATCTGTTTCCAAACCAAGTGCAGCAACTTTGCTGCTCGACTTTAGCTAGCTACCTACAGAGATATCTGCAGACTTGTAGCGATTGTTTTATGCTTGTTATAGAGAGCTGAAGTGCCCCTTCTGGTAGACCACCAGGGGACCTTATTTCTGACAAAGAAATATGTATGGTAGTGAATGGAGAAACAATTTTTTGAACCTGCTGAATTGTGCATGTATGATGTTTGTCAATGTAAAAGATAATTTTTCAACTTGAGAAAGTCACAGTTTGTAATAAAATTGATGAAATATAAGACTGTTAAAATACATTATTACAAAGACTACAGAGCCAACAGTTGCATTAGCAACATTGTCTCGTTGAACGGTCACCAAAAAACATAACTGAAACATTGTAGAGTCGGTCCCATATATTATCAGCTCACAGAACTGGCAAACTGTCCTTTCACATAACTGCAGTTGTCAGTAAGCCCAGATTTGTTGTGATTTTCACCTTTTTTGATACTTTTTCTGTGGCATGCAGCAGCCATGTTGGTGTTGGTGATGTACGTTGAGCGAGACGATGCAGTTCAAAGTATCTATTTGATTGACAAAAATCCTGAAATCCTTGATATGACAGAGTTCTCACAACCATCAGTTTGAAGTGTGCCTCTGAAAAAACTTCTGTTTGGAGGACAATGAGGTCCTAACACTTTGCCCTACCCCTCTATTCCAACAAGAAATTGAAACACCCTTCCCCCCTAGATGTGATTGCACAAAATGAACGGGTAGGGCAAGAGGTGTATTGGGATTGGGCCGAAGAGTCTCTGGAGTCAAGTTTCGTTCAAGTTTTAAATCAAAGTGTGAGGCCAACTTTGACCACTCAGGTTGTTTAAGTGAGACTAATGCTTTGTTTATCCAATTCAAGAAATTCATTAGCCTATAAAGCTGAAAATGTTCGAACGTGCTTTACAGAATTAATAAGACGAAACACAAAGACTCAATTGATTTTCATGGGGCAACTGGGTCATTGCTGTACTGAAAGTAATAGGAGCCATCAAAGAAAGCTAATGGACAAATACTCACATTTATCATTTATTCATATGAGTCACTTAGAAATGTTCCTCCTTCTGTTCTCTGCTGTTTTCACAGACGGAGTCAAACACACTTTTAATAAGGAAACAACTGCTGCAACTTCAGTCCAATAATCCAAAGACTGTATCGTACATCCTATGTGTCCTGTGATCCACTGCTTTGGCCATGAGGGAAATCCTAGACCTTTACTCACCTGTTTATCGGCAGCAGTCTGACAAAAGGTCACACAGATATTGCCTTGCACTTTCCGACCCATACTGAGCAACACTGACTCTGTGTGTGTGTGTGTGCCGACTCGTTTGCATCAAAAAGAATAAAAATAGAAAAGAAGGATCAAAGGCTGTCTTAACAGTGGCACTGGAGGCCTCGAACTTTAAGTATATTCACTCAGATTGAATCAATTTAAACAGCAATGAATTATAGACACAATTTAGAACAAATTCCCACCTGCTGATCGACTCACAACGGGATACACCTGCACTGACACAAAAAGACAAGTACGTCTTCATGTTTTTTAAGCTTGAGTGAGCAGCCTTAGCACGAAGAGAGAACGAGACATGGCATCAGAAACTCTGGCCAACACTAGTCATCAGCGTGTCAGATTAACTGCATTAAATCCCTTCAAGTGATAAATTATCATTATTCCGCGAGAGAGCACCTGCTGTGAAATTATAAAACATGTTTGACACTGCTGGGAACATACCAGACAAGTGTCACATCTGTCATTTCGAGTCCACGTTGGTGTCAAACACGACGCAGTGTACACGCCGGAACCAATGTTACATCTCAATACAGAAAGACGACTTTTTAGTATGCCTGTAGAGTAAATTAAATCAAAGAGGGAATTTGTGTGCAAAAGTGTGAGTAAGAGTTAAAACAAGAGAGGCCAACGGAATAAGTAAGCCAGTGTGTGTGTGTGTGTGTGTGTGTGTGTGTGTGTGTGTGTGTGTGTGCATGTGTTGACTGAGGTCCAGAGTGGAGAATTGATCTCTCAGAGGCTCAGAAGCAGCTAGTCTGTGAATACCAATCAGTGGTAATTAATAGCAGCTAATGGACCCTGTTTCTCACTCTCTCTCTGTTCTCGTCTCTTTTCCGTCTCTATTTATCCCCTCCAGTGTTTTTCCTCTCCTTTTTATTATGCAGCAATAATAATTACAGGCATGAATAATCAAGTTTTTCTCTGTCCTTCTTTATTTACTGTCCAAATCTATAGGCTTTCAGAAAGACATTTCAAACATTTTTATATCTAAAGCAACAGTATTGATTTGACCTTGTCCTATCTGTTGTTCTTCACACCGTGTTGTACAAAACCCAAGTGGCACGGTGCCGTCCAAAACCAACACGCACAGGACGACATCAAAACAACCAGGTGCACTTACGAGTCTGTGCAAAATAACAGCATAAGTAGGCCTACATTAAAAAGGAGAGGTCGCATCACAATCAGTGTGTTTACAGGAGAGATGTAATACCAGGAGAGAGTCTCTGTCTCTCTCTCTGTACAGCATGTGTGATTGACAGCAGACGGGAGGGGAAGAGCCAGGGCAGATTGCCCAAGAGTTAATCGGTTGCGGACGTTGTTCTCTTGGATGGATTAAAAAAATTAAAAGCAGGCCTTTAAAAGGCTAAAATGGGTTGCCAAATATACCTCGGCAAGCCAATATAAAGTGTATGTGTGGGAAACACTGTCATACATTGAATTGGTGACATGTATTAGGAAATAGTCTTGGTTTGAAGTGAGCTGCAGGTGACTAAACTCACTGTGGGCAAACTACCTCCCTTATCTAAACATCTGAAGCGAGCCACATGCCATACAGTCAAATAAAACGTTATCATTCTAAATGCTGGTTGTAAACATGGCAAACACTGTACCTAACATCAGCATGTTGGCATTTATATTATGAGAATATTAGCATTCTGCTGTTAGCGTTTAGCTCAAAGCACTACTAAACCTAAATTCATCCTCACAGAGACACTATGGATGTAGACTTTTAGTCGTAATGCTTAAAATACCAGAATATTCCTGTTGACTGCTTCAATTTCTCATGTGATATCGTTTGTTTCTTATCATAAAAGTGTCAATACTTTGTACAGCACTTTCAGTCCCAGCACAACATGTAACTTTACACCTTTGTGCGGTACATGTTCTGTTAGTCAAGCCCTCCTCCCCCTCGGTGGCTCAAAGTTCAGCCCACACACGCCTGTCACTCATGCTGTCATCTAGCCTCAAGGCTGAAGTTAGTAAAGTCTCTTCTTCTTCTACAGGTGTTTATCACTGAAAAAGAATCAATATTTTTTCATAGCGCTAAACCGTAACACAGTTTGTTTCCTATTTGAGACAAAAACCAACAAAGCTACGAGAGCTTAATACTAAAGATGCGGACAAAATTGACAATGAGAGCATCATGCCAGAGAAATTAAAGAGACATTAAAATGTAAATTACCTCTACCAGTTAAAGTATGTCTCAAGTGTCTGTTAATTAGAAGGATCTTAACCGTATTTGCTGGAAAATGCAGTAGACAAAGCCTTAGCCTCCTTTTCAGGTTTAGCCGAGGTCTCTGAAGTACCAACAGCTTATCTATGTGTACTTCATAGACTGATAAAACACTAGAATCATGTTACTGTCAGTGATTTGAAGAGGATGAGGCAGGGTGAGACTTTCCAAGCAGAAAGAGCAGAAGGAGAGCAGAGAGAGAATAAATGACAAATGTCACAGGGGCAAGATGGAAAGACTGATTGGCACAGAGCTTAAGACGGGTGAGAGACGGCAGGGGGCAAGTGGACAAAGAGTATAGATGACGTGTCAGACGGAAAGAGAGCGACACCGAGGCTGATGTAGAGGGTGAGGGGTGGATGGAGTTCATGCTGTACTTGCAAGCTCATTAAACAACGTTGTAATTGATGAGTGGGGAAAGGAAGCCACGGAGAGATGAGGGGAGAAGAGAAAGAATCGTCAAGGGCAGAAACAACTTGATGAAAAGTGTCCTAATCACTGCTCGCCGGCCAGAGGAAGATCAATCACCAATGTCAGCAAAGACGGATGTAAAGTAGAATCCTCCTGGTGATCCTTTTGTTTCCAGGTTAGCTCCTCTGTAGGGCTTTTCACATCATTACTCAACCCAGTCTGCAGGATAAAATGTTGGCAGTTTCTGCAAACCACTGATACGTCACATTTGTCATACGTGCTATATGGACATTTCTACAATAAGCATCATATCATGTTTGTTAGTAAGAAACCGCGAGAAACCACTGCGGCCTTTCAGCGCGACATCACTGGATATTTTTGACAAGGGACCGCAGGCTTTCAAATTTTTGTATGCGTAACATAACTGGATATATTTTTTATGACAATTCCCAGGCGTGTTTGTGGCAACAAAACCAAAGCAGGTATTTTAAGCCTAATCATGATCTTTTCCAAACCTGAACCAAGCAGCCTTTGTTTCAACATATCCGTGGATTGCAAACAGGTACATTGCCAGATTTCATTCCGGCAATTGGGATGTTATTACTGTTTGTGTCTCTCAGTTGCTTATCAGTACATATTTGGGAATTCAAGGATATTTCGGTTTAGACCGTTATGTTTGTGCAGGAACCTTGGAAAAACCCGACTCTTAAACTAGGGTTGTGTCTAGATGGTAAACCCCAGACCCACGAAAGATCTTGATCTCGTGATCACTTAACCTAAAACCTGATCTGTTCACTGTTGTCTCAGGAGTAGCCGATCTGATGATTTTGGATTGTGATCGACACAAGGGCTTCCTACTGTTCAAGCAAATCGTAGCGACTGCAACATTAAATGTGTTCTTGCTTCTGTTTCCACTCTTCACATAACCTGATTGACTAGCAGATCAGCACCATGCGAATAAACCAATATGCTGTAGCCAACAGGATGGCTGTGCTGATTGGATCAACTAGTTAATGTGGCTCTTCTTGGGTATTGTTGACAGTGCAACCTGAGTTGCAGCTAGCAGCGTGGCAGACAAGGAGCTAATGCCAAGATGGAAGCATCTTTAATGCAAAATTTGAATTTAAATGGTGAAAATGGAAAAATTCAGTGGCTATTTCAAGTCAGCTACAGTCTACAGTCACTTCAAAACTGGAAATAAGATTGCAATTGAGATCATGGATTGTGATTGCGATTGAATAGATAGTGATATTTTCGGCCAGCCCAGGTAGCGGCCACAGTTTGGTCTTGATCTACGCCTACTGTATGCTGTTTTGAAAGAAATTCTATGAAAAACCAGTCCATCAAAACAATAAATGAGCATGTTGTGCATAATTCATTATACACGCGACCCAAAATGTACTTCCTTTCATTCACTTTGTGATTAAAGAGCTGTGGCTGTATGAAAATGACTTGGCTTGATCACAAAATGCGCCTTTGTCTTGCATTTCTCAGCGACGCAGGGCTATAAATCAGGTCAGAACAGACCAGCTTCGCTCCAACATCTGATAAACGCTGTGTACCGCGGGACGTCCGAATTTAGCTCGAGGAGCCAGTGACCATTTAGCGATAAGGTAATCTCATAGCAAATCTGTGCATGCCCTCCTTTGTAACCTGATAAGGAACAATATAATTAACTTGAAACTCTCTGAGCTTTTACAATACAGAAGCACAATAGAGTAACGAGGAGAGTTTAACCTCAAGGTTTTCTTTTTGTCGGCTTTGATGATTTTACATTTTCTATCCGACTTAATTGCTCATTTATTTTGCAACAGTAGATTACAACAGGTATTACAATACGTTTGGAGGAGCTTGTCTTTACTAGCTCCTTGTACTCTTGCGAAAAATGTTGATGCAGACAGACGAGGCCTTTGTCATCAAATCCTCTACGTGGGAAAAACAGTTGTGCGTGCGAGTCTGGCCCCTGCTGTGGTGTGAACAGTGATGTCTCGTTCTGAACTGCAGAATTCCCTGTTTGAGCGAGTAAGAAGGAAAATCTGAGGAGTGTGAATCAACACCGCCCTGCTCTGTTCTGACACGTTCACCCTGATCAGGAAAACAAACTGTATGGAAAAAAGACATAATTAAAATGCCGCGTGAGGGTTGTTTGAAGTTGCTTTGGGAAAAAAAAGAAACTAATTTGCTCTGTTTTCCAGTTTTGCATCTCCAGCTTACAGGGAACAGGCCTAGAGTCTATCATTTCTGAGAGCAGTCGGTTGGATGTGGCAGGGCAGTAGAGCTAATTTATGGGTCAATATAAACTTCCATCACCACAGACTGAAGCTGAAAGCTGTGCTGGCCTGCGGCAGAGATGAGGAATTGAGCAGAAACTCATAGTGTAGTCACAGAACATATAGGACAGGGAGGAGAAAGGCGCCGGCAGGGTGGCACTGTAGACGCCTATGCGGAGGCTACAAATATACACAAAGCACAGACACAATCATATATGTTCACATTTACACTCTTGAGGGATTTTTCCTGGAAAGAAAATTTAAAGGCCAGAGCAATAATAAAACCATCTTTAAGGGCATTGTGTTAAATGCATCACTGCTGACAGTAATTACAACAGTGGAATCACTCTGTGGTGGTGTGGGCGAACAAACAACGTAACAGGACGCTAGTTTGGGTAATTAGTGATGGCCATTAGAAGCATAATTCACCTTTCTAACCAGATGCGGTGAATTTGTCTGATCTGAACCGCAGAACAGAGAGAGCTGGTGTTACGGATCAACTGGTGGCTCTGTAAGCTGCTGATTTTCACCTGAATGCATCGCTGGAAACAGCAGATGTTGCAAACGGATGATAACATTTAGCCGTCTTTGTAAATGTCTCGTTGTTGTCTTTTTCATTAAAATTTCACAACGCACCCATCTGCTCCTTTTGGAGGCTTGTATACTTGAGCGAAGCTATGAGTATTCTGTCATAATTTTGTGAGTTGTAAGGACTATACTCCATCTGTAAATATCACTTGGCGACCTCCTGATAGGCTTTTTTTCCACAGAAGACATTTTGACATGTCTCAGGACGGCACAGGTGTAATTTATAACCTCAATTCAGGCTGCAATGCAGTGAGGTGATACAGTGCCAGCAACCTGGTCTTTTACATGCTGCCTCTTTGGCATGGCTTAATGAATTAGTTTTATTAATTACCCCTGTGACTTCCCTATTATGACAAGTTAAAATGTGTTCAAGAAGCCCCTATTTTATGCAAATGAAAACATGTTTTAATACCAAATCTCTCTTTTCCTCCATCATAGGGTGTGAAGATTCCTAGAGTGAGCAAATGGGGAATCATACATCTGCTTAAAATCTATTTCCATTTTAAAAATACATCAGGGTTCAGTAGGTCACCGGTGAAGTCGACTTTTGCCTCACGGTGAGCCAGTCTCATGAATGAATATGTGTGAAGGCAGCTGCTGCACACTGAACCCAGTATCAGTATTCAAACAGGTAGTCACACTAGTCCTGGCGCCGTGGGGCCAGCCTTAGACAAAACGGAGACAACTCTGCTGCAGGTTTTTAGTCTGTATATGTTTACAATTTTGCAGATTGGCATCCTTTAAGCATGCCGAATTAGCGATTAGCAGTTCCTGTTTGCAATGTATAAATGGGTGTGAAGACAACCATTACTGGTGTCATGTGAGACTGAAGACCTTTTTAAAATGTGATTTTTCTAAGGCAAGTTCTGAGGCTACACGGAACATCTTTTTTCTATGATTTCTAAGCAGATTTATGCAGATTTCTCCATACATATACATTCTGACATCACAGATAATATCCCTCTAAAGCATAGGTCACACTGAATCTAAAAATATGCGTATCAGATTTGACTCCAAGAAGAAGCAGCACCTTGAGTACCTCCACGAGTTGTGTGTCAAACCCACTGCTGCTGCGAGCGCTGACTGTTGGGAAGCACGCCAGATCAGCCGGTAAAAATACAATAAATAAATCCTTGTTGTTATCAGGGCACCGCCGTGCACCTGCCCCTTTCACCTCATGTGGCACCTTTGTCTCATGTCTCTCCCTGTGCGCCTCATAGTTTGAAGCCTAATCTGAAATAAAACAACGCTGGGACGGCGATGTTGCTGTAATTGTTATTTGTTTCTCTTTTGATTTATTCTGCTCATTCTGCTTTAGATTCTGCTCACATCTTTGTTTCGGCACTTGATAAAGTGAGATAGACTCCGTGTTTAAATCCTCAGTTTGGAGACATCTTTGATGCTCCGTCATGACCTCTGCTAGTGCGGAGTGTCAGTAAACACAACAAAGCTGCGCTGAGTGCACTCCAATTTGTAAGCACCACTGTGTTTGAGTCTGTCAGTTTGTTGTTTGCACTATGAGTCGCCTTGAGTCATTATATAGTATATACAGTACACTCACACATACAGTGTGTGCAATGTTTGGTAAACACTTTCTATCATATAGAAGATCGGTTGAATTACTGCTCTGCTAGATCTTCCACTTCTACTGCTCATAAATCGCAGTTCCGTGACAGCTCCATTGTTAAACTTACTGAGATATTGAGATATGGTGAAGGGGCTAACTGCGACATATGCACCAACATTCAATAATTCTGGCACCGAACTACCTCGTTTCAATTCAAGCTGGCGAGGACAATAATTTTTCACAGTGTGGCTGCGGTGAAATCCTCCCCTCGTGTTCTGACGCCGCACAGCTCCTCGCTGTGGTATCTCGAGGTTTATCTCATTTACCACAGAGCCTAACGAGGAGAAGCTGATGGTGCAAACACAGAAGTGGTGCTGCGAAAACTGATGTAGAGCCTACGTCAATAACCACGGAGAGAGACAGCGAGCCATGGAAGAGATTTTTCATTTTAAATTCTCTTTACTCATCCACTACTGCAAACAAAAACCATGTCTTCAACCTTTCCCAGCTGAAGAAAAAGTGAGAAGAGCACTCACAACTCATCAGCCGTCACTCACAACAGCAACACGTCCACATGCCACATTGTAGGCGAGAAAGATTCACAAGGAGCAAACCAAAAAACAGGCCTGAAAACCTGCCAAAAACTTTCTCACGTCTGTATTTGCAGCTGTCCAACTGAGGGGAAATTGAAAAAGAAATACTAAAAATAATTTATTTAAAAGACATATATTTTTAATTAGCTCCTCGTTTAAAAGCTTTAACTGCGTCCCAGTGGTTCCTCTAACACAGAGCAAGTGTAATGAGTCCTGCTGCCTTTAAGGGCTTGTAACAATGAAAGAACCAGTAATTAGTCTGAGTTGCACTGCAAAGTTCTCGTGTCCCATGTCGGCCACTAAAGCTCTCCGATGAGTTTATCGATGCTTTTAAGGGCGTAAAAGCCTCTTTTTTCAGTTCTTTGGATGGAAAACTTTGAATATTTTTATCTAAACCCAAGTGGGACAATGATGATGATGAAGCGAAGGTTTTCCCTGACCCTCAATGAGGCCACGGTAGCGTGTAAGCGATGGGGTGCAAGGTGTGTCTTTGGTCATTCCTCTATTTTTCATGACATGACAGGAAGGAAGCAGGAATGGAAGGAAGGAAAGAAAGAAGGAAGGAAAACAATGGCAACCCAACCAAAATCCAGCACGAGAGAGCGAGGTTATTGAGTAGCTGATTAATGAGTGCAGCCTCAGCCAGAAGAGGAGTCAAAGAAGAAAGAAATAAGATCAGGATGGAGGGTAGACACCGACACACTTCTGACCCCCGGATAGAGACAGAGAGCGAAATAAAGAAAATGCGGTGTAGCGTGTACAGCCTCGGACACGTACACTGAATAACAAGTAAAGTGTGAGCGCATGAGTGCCACGGCCTTGCAAAATAAGAGGGGTGACAGATTGACACGAGGAAAAATAGGCGATACTGCCTGGAGCGCTGGACAAAATGAGGAGATGAATGCTCGTTAAAAGTTGTGATATAAACAAGCAATCTGTGACAGAGAGTGAGACAGGCAGAGTACAGAGGTGTACACACTTGTGTGTGTGCGTGTGTGACAGACAATACACAGACGGGCAGGAAACTGACCTGTGAGCACGGCCTTGGCGGAGGGTTCAGCCAGATCCAGGGCGGACTTGCCGTCGGTGTTGCGGATGTTGGGGTCAGCTCCATGCTGCAGTAACACTGTACAACAACAGGGCAGACACAGACAGTAGCTGAGCTCCTGGACTGACATGCAAACTCCCCGGCACACACCTCCTCCTAGTCCTCCTCCTCCCCCCACTGCTCCTCCTCCTCCTCCTCCTCCTCCTCCTCCTCCTGCTGCTGAACCACATCCTGCTACATAAACTGATCTTCCTGGACCTCCTCCACTCTCTGCCCCTTGCTCCTCTGCTATCCCTTCTCCTCTGGTCGTATCTCCTGGCTCTCCTGGCAGCCCCTCTGCACGTCCTCCTTCACATTTCTCTCCTCCTCCTCTGGCTGCTCCTCCTCTGTTGCTAGCGCTGCTCCCTCGGCTGCCCCTGGCTGCCCCTGCCCTGCGAGCCATGCTGCTGATGTAAACAGACATGCCACAACAAGAGCAGCGAGAGCTACGCTACAGCAGCACCGCCGGAGAAACAGCGGACCTTACAAAGCGTCTACGTGACTGGCTACAAAACACATCACACTTCCACGGTGGAGCTGGGGGAGGCTACAGTTAAGCTGAGAAAATAGTAAAAAAAAAAAAAATGAGTGAGGGAGGAGAGACGAGAGGCTACAGCTAAACGAGTCAGCGGCGGCGGCAGCGGCAGCAGCAGCAGCAGCGACGAGGCGGCCAGGCAGTGCGAGTGGAGAGACTCTCGCCTCTCCGACTGACTGAGCGATGCAGCGGAGAGCGAGATGAGAGGAGAGAGGGGAGAGGAGGGGAGGGGAGGGGAGGGGAGGGGGGAGAGGATGGGGTGGGGGCTGAGAGTCAGAGAGGATGGGAGAGGTAGAGGACGAAAAGAGGGGAGGCAGAGCAAAAACAAAACAAGAGTGTTTGTGTGACAGAGTGGGGGAGAGGGAGAGAGAGAGACAGAGAGAGAGCAGGGAGTAGTAAAAACAGGGGGAGATGAGAGGAGAATAAGAAAGGAAAGGAAAGAAGAGTAGAAACAAAGGATGGGAAGGGAAAGGAAAGGAAAGGAAGGAAAGAATAAAAGAGAAGAGGAGAGAAGGGAGGAGAGGGCAAAGGAAAGGAGATGAGGATTTCAAGAGAGGAGGAAAGGAAAGGAAAGGAAAGGAAAGGAAAGGAAAGGAAAGGACAGGACAAGGGAGGAGAGGAGAGGAGAGGAGAGGAGAGGAGAGGAGAGTCATGCGTCTAGAGAACAGGTCTGAGCTGAATAACAAACTCTGCCTGCGCTCACTTCTTTTTTGGTAAATAATCTCTTTTGAGGGGGCTAATGTCAATACTCTAACTGGCTTCCTCTCTACCTCACTTCCCTCTATTGTGATTGCTGAGCGGTCCCGGGTGCACATGCCCTTTGACTTGTGTACACTTCAAACCACCCTGCTCAGCCCCGGCGAGAGAGGAGGGGAGAAGAGGCGAGAACTTTAGTGTGTGTGTGCGTGTGAGTTTGTGTGTGCGTGTGCATGTGTGTGTGTGTGTGTGTGTGTGTGTGCATGTGTGTGCATGTGTGTGCATGTGTGTGCATGTGTGTGCCTCTGCCCCGGCACTGACGCAGACTTTAGTCACCCACTCACCCCTCAACAAAAATATGATTTAGCTCTGCACCAATCCCACACACACACACAAGAGTGAGCAAACACACTTATACTGATACCCGATGGTGAGAGAATAAAGATAAGCACATAGTGAGGCAGACAGAGAAATCCAGTCTGAACCACTGTCTCTGATTCATCTACAATTGTCTACTTATAACGCTTTGTTTGCAGTTCTGTCTCTAATGGGCACGGCTCTCCTATAATACCTGCAAAAGCCCTCTCTGAACAGCCTAAATCCTCTTTTCGGACAGGATTAGTTTTCAGGACAATGTCATAATGCAACAGTTATCTGTTAACTGTCTGCAGTGTCCATGTCCCACAAGAAACTTTAGGAAAAAAGCCTAGGAACCTAGGAAAAAAATGTAAAATTGAGATATCCAGATATACATCTGAGGTGTGGTGTTCAAATATGAAAATGGCAAATGGGAAAAACTGCTCCCAACAAGGGGAAGAAGGGCTGCCGAAGAATAAAAGCAGCAGATAACAACAGTCAAACAGCAGACGGGTGAAAGCTGTTATGCAGTCTCAATTCCACGGGAGCTTTTAGTCGGTCTAAATTTACATTTGCGGCCTTTTGCCAGTTTTACACAAGTGAACATTTAGGCAAAGAGCTGCAGGCACTTATCTGGGCAAAAGTCAAACCTCCAGCCTACATAATAAAGATAAGGGAACTGCGCTGCGCTGTCGCTGTCAGTAAAAATGAGCCGCAAGAAATGAGAAAGGAGAGCTAAAGAGAAACAAATAAATCTGAAACAAACAGAGTGTTTGTATCAAATGTAGTTGATTAGTAATGATTTTGATAATAGATGCCTTTTTGAGTCATTTATCCAGGAAAATGACAAACATTCACTGCTTTTAGCTTCTCAAATGTGACAAATTTGCTCCTTTTCACTGTTTGACATGATTGAAAATTCAATATCTTTGGGTTCTGGACTGCTAATTGTACAAAACAAGCGATTTAAAGACCTCACCTGAAGCACTGAGAAATTCTAATGAGCGATTTCCACGATTTTCTGTAATTTTATATGTAAATGTTTAACCAGAAGAGTGGAGAGAATAATCAATAATTCAAATTTTCATTCATATTTTATCACAATTTAACTGATGCAATCGACTTAACATGTGTCTGAGAAAGTTCCCTTGAGATGTAGGCAAGGCATCTCGAACCTCAACATGCATACAAATGGAGGAGACAGATATTGTACAAGTCTATAGCACATGTCAAAATCAGTGCTTTACAAAAACCAAATAACGTCCAGCCACCTCATCAACCGAGCTGACATCCAGAGGAATTCAAACACATATGATCATATGTTAAAGCCACAACCAGTGAAACGACACAGAGCGGAACTGAGGACACTGTGTACCAAACATTCATTCACGGAGGCAATCGTTTTTTTAAACCCAGAGCCAATCGTACGGCTCCTTCAGGATTTCCAAGATCTTCTAATCCCAACTTTGTTGACGAGATTTTCCCCCAAGACCTTGAGCTTCAAGAGATGCAGGTCTGGTAATGAGAGATTAATTTCTTCTTACTCGACTTGTCTGAACACCAGAGAAGAGGATCGAGCGCCCGTCGTGCTGAGCTGAAGTTACAGTCGAATCAGAGTTGATTTGACTCCGCTGCCAAATCTCCAACCTGGCATGGTGACCAAAGCTCTGCCCAGTGAACAAGCTGCTGGAGGTCATGTGAATTCTGTTGACATGCCTTGTTTTGCTTGTAACCGTGCAGCTAGGATGACAAATCATGCATAAAAATGCAACAAGGTCAGCTTTCAGAAACAAATGTTTAACCTTAAATGCAATTAGGACAAAAAAAACCTCATGATTTTGTGACTGCAGAGGTCCATCTGTGTGTTTCAACCTCACCGTAAATGCTCAGGCACTGGACTCGTCGGGCAACTGTTTAAAAGCTTTATGGGCTGCAAACGCACACAACTGTTGACTAGCTGAGTAGTGATTTTCAGCACTCAAAGGCAAAGATTATGTCATTCCATGTTGGAAATATAAACTGCCTGTGCTACATTATTTGATTTGTGAAGACCTGGTTCAAAGCTTTAGGTTACTTCAATAACCCTGGTTCTCTGAGTAGCACGAGTGATTCATTGGCGTATCCCAAAGGGAGGCATCAAAAAACGAATGCTATGAAAGAGAACATGTATTTATAGAAGAAAACAATGTGTTAAGACCTCAATGTACCTCAACTGTATTTTCCTTTTTAAACAGTTATATTTCTTTGCATTGAGACTCATCAACATTATTGCAAACCATTTCCCAGAGCACACCATCACTTTCATGTAAAGTCTTATCTCAACTTCTCAGACTTTTCTGTCATCAATTGGTTTCAGTAAATTATGAGAGCTAGCTTTCAGACACAAAATGAAATATTCAGCATATGAATGGAAATACTGAGTCATCTTTACATTTTGTCAGTCTTCTCACTGTTGTCTGGTTGTGCATAAAAAGCGTCCGCCTGTTCCTGCAGTCAAGGACTCTCACATCCAGGAGCTGAGAATAACCATCCTTTGTGAAAAGGGGCAGCCAACTCTGTTATTTGAGTGAATGAGCCAGAATTTTAAAGCATCTTGAAAATGGGTAATGTTACCTGAAAATATTTAAAAGGTGGGAGTGCTCCGACAACAACAGCACGGGGATCTACTGGGAGCAGTGTATGACAACAGGTTAACTTGACTGTGTCACAATAACATTGTTGTAGAGACAAATTAAACTAAGCAGGGCCTAGTGTTGGGCCCGTGAATGATTGGTGATGGCTGACAGGCATCGACTACTGAGCCCTCTTCTGTTGTAACATTGTGATGAAGCCGCCGCCCACACCGACACCAGGGTACATCCTGCCTCACACACACTACCACACACAGACAGGGTCCAAAATTAACACCTGCCAAGCACCAAATGTGGGCAGATTTTTCCTTTGGTGAGTAAAATCTCTCCTGAAAATAGCAGTTACTTGATGTAACTCCGGTTCAATGAGTACATGTGTACCCCTCTAACGGCCTTCACAGGTTAACTACGTAGGAATTACAGTAACTTTATAGTGGTAGCCCATAAGACGACACCCAACAGTATTATCATCCATCGCCATGTTTGGCTGTAAACAGCATCATGCATCAAATTGGTAGACATACCCTACTGTGGCCTCAGTACAACAGCCCCCCCTGCTTGACCTGCTCCCTGTTCAGTACACTTGTTTCAAGTCAGATTCGCCAAATATAAAACCACAAAAACTTGCTCAATTCGACCTGATGAACGCCACATATTCATGAAGAATAGTGCATTTCTGTCAACACCAATCAACACCACTGAATCTCTCCATAAGGGCCAGTTTTATTTATAAAAACAAGTAAGAAGAAGAGCTTTGCACAGCAATGCTTAACATCGTGCAGCAGACAAAAACACGACACATTTAGCAGTGTTAGCAGTCGTATCAGAAACAATTAGAACACTTTCATACAGCTGCTAACGACATGTCATTACAGAAGTGGCACTGAAACACATCTTGCTTCAGCAAAGTGTTTCATGGGTGGCTGTCAAGGTGACGAGACAGGAATGATCAAAATTATACACTAGTGATGTCACACTGTCAGCTGTAATAACAGAGAGCCATTATGGACAGCGACCCAGAGGCAGCTGAGATGATCTGCCAACTGAACTTTGTAAGATGTCATGCCAATATGACGGTAAATCATACATGCAACAACACAAAAAAGAAAAGAAACCCGAATAGCACTTAGTAGAGAGCGTTTCTCCACCATGCTCCAATAGACCCTATTTACACACTCATAGATACCAGATATCTTAGTGGGCCTCATTTTTTTCATCAAGATCCATGCATTAGTCCCTGAGAAATTACAAAAATGTCAAAAATCCTGCTGAAAACCAACCAAATTCCTGGATGATAATGAGGTGAGCTCGACGTTCACTTTGAATTGTGTTTAATTGTGTTCATTGTACTTGCTCTCGGTATCATATTTAATCTCTTTGTTCAGACCTGAGAGAAAATTCTTTCTCGAATCTCTCTGTAAGAGTCATTCTTGTCCGTTGAGAGGTCAAAAAAAGCCGGAACAAAGCTAAAAACAAACTAATGAATTTATGAACCTAAAAGTGGAGCTGGTCATTGATAACATAGCATGACATCATATATACTGAATTAAATTCTCTCTTTGTGTTCTGTAGTTTTGTATTCTGGTGTATTTTAAAGTTAAGTTTATGTTATGTCTAATTTTCTTGTCTAATGAAGTGTTCTTGTTGACTGATGTTAATGTTAAGCACTGCACAGATTAAAAATCAACACCAAGCATGGTTGAATGAAGTCCGACAGCAAAGTTGAATTATTTAACCTCAATATCAGTGCCATTCATAATTATTGATTAATCAATAACTGCTCTCTGGCCTGACAACAGGGTGAGGTTTGTGCATGTTGATCATCAGAGCTCCACACAGCTCTCTGCTGCTATGCAGTCCTTCAGAGCGCAGACGCTCTGCAGCAGCTTCTGGAGAAATACGGATGACTGGAGCAACTTTTCCCTCCTTGTTGCTCTAAGCAATCCAGACCGATCCTGGCAGCAAGGTGACGCCGACCATCTTCGCAGTCTTTTGTTATTACTTCTCACACTGAGCGATGCTTTTCCATTAAGATCATAAAGATTATCCTACAAACGTACAGCTCAGATGCTTTTCCTGCTATGGCGTTTCTCTCCTACTTTCTATTCCCTAAGGAATAGCAATACAGCCTCTCTATTATTCAATCCACCTTTAAAGATCAGCTGCTGCTACTGATGTCCTTTCTAAACCGAGCCTGTGGTGCTGTATCACTTTTTAAATGAGAACTACGTTGGTGGGAGCTCATATATTGTAAGACAGAAAGAAATCGATGCTCTTTGATCCCCTGTGTGGGCTTAAGAATAAGCAGTGACACAGTAATTGCACTTTACAGGTTATTTGTTGCTTTGTGCCTAATGGAAAATAATAGCATACAGTCTGTGGGTGGTTTATTACAGTTTCTAAAATTACTGCGTGATTATACAGAACTCCAGGTTATGACTTTAGAAGGGCACAAACACTATACTTCAAAATCAACAGAGGATTTAATATCTCAAACTTTGCCGCAGCACCACTGCAAATAATGAAACATATGTAAAAATATAAATATAAAAAGATTCTTCGATATGTGTCATAGAAGAGTTAGGGCTGTGTATTGGCAAGAATCCGGCAATAAGATAGGCATCATAATACAGGGGTTATGAGTCAACATATTTTGTATTTTTTCCAATAATTTTAGACATACTGTTGTGGTACACCACAACAGCATGCACTTCATAAATGCTAGGACTGGGCAACAAAATCAAATATCATAATCTTTAACAAATATGACATTATGACAATATTTCGACAATACTGTAGGGATGTGGATGTAATGACTTAGTGGGTAAAGGCAATTATTAGAACAAGTAGAAATCACTTAAGTAATGTAGCCTTTAAAACGAGGAAAAGACAACATTTATACAGTACAGTCTCTGTAACACTTAATAATAACCATCATTAATGAATGGTAAATGTATAGTTAAAGGGGCTCTGTGTAGTCTTGGAGGAGTAACACAAACTCAGAATTTTGATATTTACAATATCAAAAAATTAGGTAAAAATAAACTCAGAAGTATTTATTTTTGCCATAACTGAATAAACAAAAGAGGAAAATAAGGTCCCAAGAAAACAGTTTGAAACTTGAAACGTGGCAGGGTCCGCCAAATATAAACAAAGTAAAACAGTATGAAATTGTGTTGTTCTTTAAGGTCAGTTTGATTATTCAGTGATGAAAATGAAGAGTTTATTTCAGTTTGTTATGGCATTAAAACAAAAAATCAGTCAATGATGATCTTTTCTGATTAAAATGTCTTCCCCAAAACTACATAGTGCACCTTTAATTAAACTTTAGATCATAATTATTTCACTGTCAACAAACAATGAAATGTTTTATAAACAATTTATTAAACAATTGTTAACAATACTTTGTAAATGGTTAATGAATACTGTGTAGTCCATCTATAAAAAACATTATTTGGATGGTCATTAAAAAGTGTTAAACATTTCATTGTTTGTTAACAGTGAAATAAGCATTAACGTTTAATTAACTTTAAACTACCTTTTATTAAAGATGGTTATTACAAAGGGTTACCACAGTCTCACCTCACAACACGTTGTAATATCATTATATTGCCATGCCTCAAGAAACACTGACTTTTTGTACCCTCAGGAATGATGCAACTCTGGGAACCATTGTTGCAACCAGTGTGAATGTTTTCTGTGTCTGTTCTGTTCACATAACTAATTCAGTCTTACTCTGTTAACAGATACGAAGAAAAAACTCCAAGTGCAACCAGGTAATGTATCATTAACATACTGACTCACTATGCAATCAGACATCCTGTATATCAGTTAATACATACTGTACACACTCATGGTCATTTACACTACAATATCTTGAGCATGTGTTTATTGTGCTTACCTATACAGACGTCTATCTTGCCTTTAATGGCAGCTTCGTGGAGTGGCGTGTAGTTCCAGTTGTCTCGAGCGTTGGGGTCGGCCCCCTGACACAGCAACAAGGACACAACCTGAAAACAACACACAGAACATCTGGATTTAATCGTTACGTGGCAAAAAAACATTAAATCCCAGGTGCCGCTCTGTTTTCACAGGGAAACCGTAATAAAGCTGTGATGTCGTAACGCCTTTTGGGTTAGCCAAAATAAAAATTGTCACTTTTTGGTGGGCTCAGAAAGTATTGTGGTTAAATTCCCTGCCCTAACAACAATAGTCTGATCGATACCACGTCAATTAGCTTGTCAATCTCACACTCCATCTTACGTGAAAAGATCCTCCCACACCTCCCCCCTACACTGCCACCCACTACACTTTTTGTTCAAGTGTGCAAACCACCAAAAAATTAAAAAAAACATAAAAACAAAGCTAACGACTACTTTCACAGCTTCAGCGGTGTAGTGACTGAGTAATTGGTTTCAGTTTGGACAGTGTTTACTCTCATCACAATGCTAATCATCACTGCGATCATGCAGTTGCATTAGCACGGCACTTTTCTGACAAGGTCGCAAAGTGCTCTCCTGGAAAGCTCCAAAAGCCTCTAAAGCATCCGAAACTGTAAACATTAGATTGATCACCGTGGTTAATGGCCGCGAGGACAAAAGCATGAGCACATCTGTCACAGATATTCCAACACATCACGATGCTCAGGCATGACCAGAATACGGAAGCAGCGGTGAGAGTGAATGTTTCGGTTTCCTCAATGTGATCTTTAAGGTTGACTGTGCACATCACAGTTTAGAGGCAAACAGAATTGATTTGCATGTTTAGACAGTCAACTTTTGCTCTCATAACAACACCGGCTGCAATTTACTCCTACATCCAGTCTGGATTTTACTGCCACACCGATTCTTCTGCACAAAATTGCCTCCCAAACTTTTTTATCACCAGCCATCATTTAAATTCTACTCGAGTTTTAACTGTTTGGGACCATTTTGTTCCAAGCTGGATGTTGAAAGAGTGGCACACTTTTTTCACCTTTGTGTCTAATCGGTACTCACACTCACCTCTACTGTTCTCTGTTGATTTATGTTACTTCAGCACGAATCCTTGCCCATGAAGTGTCTCATATAACTACACTACAGTTATGGTGTAGGAAAGTTCAAACACAAATGAGATATAAAATGCATTCTGAGTTAACAGTGGTGGAAAAAGTAGTCTGATCCTTTACTTTAAAGTCCCGCATTCAAAGCCTCTCGTTAGTCAAGTTAGTATTAAGTCTAAGTATTATAAGCAAAATGTGCTCAAAGTATTAAAAGTGAAAGTATTGATTGAGCAATAAAATGGTCCCTGTCGGTGTTTTCCATTATGTTTTTGGATTAATTTTACTGCTGTGTTAATGTTAATGTTGCATTTTACTGCTAAAGATGTTTATGGTCGAGCTCATTTTAACTACTTTATATAATTGGATAGTTTAATCTACAGCAATGCATTAAATTCTGTACGATCATCATACGTCATTAGACTCAACTGTCCTGTGAGAGCCATGTATCTCTAAAATGTCAACTTTTTCTAAAGGTGTTTTGTGGCCTTTTGTGGCTTTACTTTGATAGGACAGCTGAGAGATTTAAGGAAATGGGATGACAGAAAGGGGGGATGACACGCAGCAAAGGGCCGCGTGTCGGACTCGAACCCTGGGCCGCTGCAGCAAGGAAAAAGCCTGCGTACATGGCATGCTCTCTACCGCTACTGAGCTACCGGGACGGCCCAAAGAAAAAAATGCAGCAGTATGTCATCGTAACAAAGTCGACAGTCAGAATACAGTGTACGTTTGCTTATTTATGGTATAAACTTTATACGACTGTATTAGTGACAGAGTTGTCATGTTGTTGTGTTAGAGTTTCATGTCTGTCAGGACGAAATTATGATAACGCATCTGTTCAACTAAGAAAACCTTCTGATTTCATTTCATTGTGACTAATAATAATGATAATAGCTATGTAATAACATATATACAGCGATATATTCTGAGACTGTTATACTGTTGCAGCCCTAATGTAGTATACTGAAATGATCAACAGAATGTGAAAAAACAGCTGACAGAGATCTACTGAAGTTAGCCCCAGCCGGTCCCTGAGCTCCTAGTCCAGACCGCTAGCTGCACATCTAACTCAGGTAACTAGCTAATGGCAGCTGCAATTACAGCATTTCGCGGCTACTCTGGTGATATGCTGGCCACTGTCTGTTTTGAATATGAATTCAACAGGTGGCTGATTCTTACATATGGCACCTTTAATTACAGTACATGAGTAAATCCACTTACTCACATTCAGCCACTGTGCGATACACTATACCACAGATGTAAAACAACGGCAAGAATGGGATGAAATCAATCAAAATGTTGCCGTGTGAAGTCTCACCTCGGAGTGACCAAACGAGCAGGCGTTGTGAAGCGGGATCAGACCGCCGTCATCCCGGGCGTGCACATTAGCGCCTGTCTGAAGCAGGTGGTCCACCACATCTTTCCGCCCGAAACCTGAGATAAGAACAGAGAGAGTAGAAAGTGGAGAGAGAAGAGGGAGAAGTGGGGACACAGAGATTGATGTTAAAACAATTAGGACAACAGTAAGAAACTCTTGCACAGGGACTCTGACTCAGTAACTTTAAAGCTGTTCATTTTATGTCCTGTCTCACGTCTTCCGTATGTTTGATGCCCTGCTCTGAACTGGCTTTTTTTTCCTGTTCATACATTTTGTTCATTAAGTTTCATCAGGCACTCGTAGCAGCTGTTGGGAAGTGGGGCCTGTTACGGCTTCACTACAAGCCTGCCGTGAGCCTCGAGAGAATCTGTTCTTGTTCAGGCTGCAGAGGATTAGGGAGGAAGGCCTAAGAAGCAAAACAGCTGTGCATGTTTTTGTTTTTTTGTTTGCCTGCACTGGCGAAGTAATTAAAAAGAGGCAAGTCTGGAGCTGAAGGGAAGATGAGCCTGTTTTATATCTGCGGGCTTCCTTGATTCAAGTACAGTGAGGATTCGAATAAAAAATGATATCTGTTGTTGATATTATTGAGTCTGTGTTTAGCTTGTGCTGTGAGTTTAAATATGACATTTGTTATGTCTAAGTAATACCATAGACTTTAATATTTTGTTTACAGAAGACCACTTTTTTTACTCTGATGATGTTCTTGTATAAACAGGGATTTCTCAGCGCTGTATTGTGTCACAATGTCCAACCTTTAAACAAACAAAAATGCAAGTCATCTTTTCACCTGCAAATGCGAAGTGAATACAAGTTAGAGAGTAAGAGCAGCTCAAGTAACTCATGTGCCAACTAAAGCAGCAGGTCTGAACAAATGACAACACACACACACACACACGCACACACACAAACACACTGTGCTGTTATCATTACAATGACTTCATCATCCTGGAGAAAGACACATGGGGGAACTGACAGCAGTAAACATTAGGTGTTAGGTGAGTCCAGCAGGGTAAATACTCAACATTAAATGTTTTGAAAAACTAACTGAACATTGTGTTTTTCATTGTTGATGAACATGTTGTCTTCTACAGTCTCCCTACTGTGGTCAAACATGCAGCTAACAGTTCAGCTTGTAGCTAATGTTTGTTAGCTCCTCTGGCTCGCCCCAGTCTCTCCAGCCAGAGCTGTCTGCACACACTTTGTTCAAAACGTGATTTTACCTGCAGCGAAATGCAGGGGTGTCGATTTCCGTCCTGCCATATCTTTAGCATTCACGTTGACCGCATCCACCAGCTTCTTCACCCTCGACACATCCCCGTTCCGACAGGCTTCAAACAGCTCCCTGAACGCCCCGTTAGCTCCACCGCCGCCGCCGCTGCTGCTGCTGCCGCTGCTCGGGTTACCGCTGCCCGAGTCGGGCGTAGAGCCGGGGCTGGTCCCGCTACCCTCGGTGGTGGTCGGGGAGCTAGCGCTGCTGCTAGTGCTGCTGCTGCCGCTGCTGCTGCTGGCGGTGAGGGCCAGAGCTGGGGAGGTGGTGGTGGGAGAGGCTGGGGTTACCTCACCGTCAGCCGCGTTCTCCATCGCGCCTCGGTGGGGAAGCGGGGTGGCATCTTCGGTGGGTGTCGGCGGAGAGCCAGGCGGGGTGCCGGGGAGAGAGGAGCCGCGGGGCGGGGAGGACAGCAGGGAGTTTGGCTGCTGCTGCTGCTGAGAGGTGCGACGAGGCGTCGCCATTTTCACAACACAACAGTCCCCACTAGCAACAAAAACACTGCTGACAGTTTCCTGCCCAGGAAAGTCAAACTTCCGCTCGGGTTTACTGGATCACATCCATCTGTGTGCACACAATCTGCACATGAACACACACAACACAGGATTACAGTCACTGGACCGTGTGTCCACAGTGTTTTAAAAAGCTTCACTGGGCTGTCAGGGCAATAAAAATAAAATATTGTTATTTATTTTATTTTATTTATTTATTTTACCTACCACTTACCTAAGTGTGGTTTATTCTCTCCAGTTCACACACATATAACTAGTCTATGTGAGGAAATTGAATATGACAGTTTTTAGTTAGTTTTTTTTTTTTTTGTTATTTTATTTTTTTAATTATTATTATTATTATTATTATTATTATTATTATTATTTTATTATTATTATTTATCATTTTGGGGATTGAAAAAAATGGGCAACAGGTGAGTTAATCCTTTGTCTGCTGATTGTGTCTATATTGCTGTTTTTCTTGCAACATTGATAAATAGTCATTTAGTTTTGGACACACAATTAATGGCAGACACATAAATGTTAGTTATTTTTCTTTCTTGAGGGAATATCACTTTTATTTTTCAGCTTTTACGTCACCTTCAGATCAACAACGTCACAAAATGCGTTGAGAATATGTGATGTAGCCCAGTGTGATGTAGTGGAGGAGCTGAGTGACGTCAACAGGCCTGAATGAATACAATATCGCCATCTAGTGGAGATCATTGGCAATAGCGTCAAAACACAGGAGCTGCACCACCGCTAAAACAACCAACTGTTATACTTATGAGGATATGACTATTTATTCTATAATACATACAACAAGTAGGATGTATAACATTAAACAACAGCATGACGACGGACAAACTATAGTTACATTAGTGTACAGACACTATGTGGCACTAAACATGATGTTATCTAATAAAAAAAATGATATGTGCAGTTCAACCTTTCTGGTTGTCTTTGTGCAAGTTCACCTTTTATAATGTCCAGCAGCTGATTTAATTGGTGTTCTAACTCTTAAGTTTTAATGTATTTGTTTGCAATAAAACATTCTTTAAATTTAACCTCATAGTGTCAAAGAAAAATGTACGTTGATTTACTGACAGGTGACTCAGCCTGTTAAACCTCAGTTACATGCGAGCTGCACACTCTTGCCAAAAATGAAGCTACAGATTTTTCTCTAGAAGTCTCAGGGTTGTCATATCTGTGTCAACCCTGCGATCTGTTGAGTTATTTTTACTCTGGACAGAAACCTGTTTCACAAGCATATTGTTGACCTGACCTGCATGTTTTTTGCACTGCAGAGAGAAACCTGTGCAGCCAGATGAAAATCTACCCAAAACTGATGAAAACTTCAGATACATGGCTGTGACTTGTGCCGAGCACCATCTCACTATCAACAACACTGTGACTAATGGCTGAGATACTGGGCCACTTATCTAAAGTAGCTTCTCTAAGTGCCATATCGTAGGCGCCTCTCATCCAAGAGGCTTCTTCAGTTTAGTTTTTAGATTTGGAAGCTTTCTTTCATGTCAGACAGTTCACTAACAGAATATTACAGTATTTACATTAAGTGGCCACTAGGTTGTAGCAGACATGCTGTGATGTATTTTTCTCTCATTAATTGAAAACCAGGTAGAGCCTTGTATTGGTCGTGTATATACTCAAAATCCTTGTGTTGAGTCAAAGGCAGGTTCAGCTTCCCAAATCAACAGAATTGTGAAGTTAAGTTTAGGAATTTGATTAAACCACAAGTGAACTTTTAAAAAAGTAGACAGACTGTTTTAGCCTCAGTGCTTTTATTCAAAACAACCACATGTGATCAGAAATGTCCCTGTCTCTGCTGCGCTTTCACTAACAACAATTTCTCACATAAAAAGAAGCGATCACATTCATGGTGCACACAATGTATGCTCCACCATTGATAAATGAGAGATCTATTATACTGCATCAGTGGTATGACATCCTGTTTGTTCCCATGAATCATATCCACTAATTAAAGCGCCTTGTAAATGCATTAGGCAATGAATTGTGATGTGATCACCGAACAATTAATGGACATCCGACAGCATGTAATCCATTATGCCTGTTGTTGGAGCTTCTTCTTGTTGTTTTGTAGAGGCTGTTAGTTGAGTAGGTGGTCCCTTAACGGGGCCCGGGAGATATTCATATTCACACAGTGTGGTCTCAAGTATCTCCAATGTGTCCTCAATGCACCTTGGGAGCATTCACACCTGTTGCTTGAAGACCAAACTGGTGAGTCACTGGAAGTCATCCTCGAGCCAACAAGCTACCACAGACACATTCTGTTCATCTGAGGCTTTGGCACACTGATACTGTCCTAGTTTTTGCACCTTACATCTGATTGTAGTGTCAGCACCCAGAGGCCAATCAGATATGGAAATGTACAGTGTTTCACAACAGGTCCTCTGTAGTTTTGATGTCCAGGTGTGCCACAAGTAAAGCGACGACGTGACAGCTGATCACGTTACACGTGTAATGACAACTGCTACAACAGCGATTCAACTTGTAGAAGTGACAAAACCAGACGGGGGTGTCATGTGATGGGTATGCAGATTTTCTGCCCGGTTAGTTGGTTGACATACCGCTCGTGCTTCCTTTAACCGCTCAGTGTGTGTCAAAGCTCAAACCTGGCCTCAAAGAAACACACGGAAACAAATAAAAACAATCCCAACGGCTTCAAGAACATGTGACTCTCCAGTTTAAATCTGTACAGCCAACCACAATGACTTGCACACATACATTCCTCACACTTAGAGGAATAAACACACCCTCACAAGTCGACATCTTAAACCTCTGTTTTGTCATATGTTAAAACTGCATGTTGTTCTTTTGTTTGATGAGAGAGAGAAATCCCTAGTAAGGCTCTTACATACTCTTATTTAAAGGATAAGTTCACTGAACAATTAAATTTTAGTCATTATTTACTCACCCCCATGCTGATGGAAAGTCGGGTGAAGTAGTCCACAAAACATTTCTGGAGCTTCTCAGCAAAAAACAAAGTTGCAGCATTCTCGTAAACAACTGAAGCAGATGGGGACTTGTTTTAAGAAGTGAAAAAAATAAAAGACTGAAAAAAACAAACATAAAATGGCTCCACACAGGTCATCCGCTGTACTTCAAGTCTCCAGAAGCTGCGAGATCTCCAAATGACTTGTCAGGACGTTATTTTAAAGCTGAAATTTTCACTGTAGCTGCTCAGCCAAAAGCGTTATCACCCCATCTGAAGTGGGTGCACAAGGCAGACCGTGACTCGAGGGTTTAAATAACATCTCTTTTTATTATTGTTATTTATTTTTTTCACTTTTTTAAAACAAGTCCCCATTTAATTCAATTGTTCAGGAGAATGCTGCAACATTATTTTGCTGTGAAGCTCCAGAAATGTTTTGTGGACTACGAGAATTCACCCGACGCTCCATCAGCATGAGGGTGAGGAGACAGGACCTGAAGTTTGTTGATGAAGGTCCTCAGTCATCCAGGTCATAGTAATTCTGAGTGCTGTTTCCTAGGCAACTGGATTTGTTTCAGTTTCTTGAAGACGTTTCTCCTCTCGCCCAAGAGGCTGAGCCAGGGGTCACCGGTGTCCCCAATAGTGGCCTAAATGGAAGAAGTTGAGAGCAGAGCCTTGATTAACTTCACAGCACTGCTCCAAGCCACTGGTTCAGGTATGTGGATGACACTTGGGCTAAAATCAAAGCAAGGGAAGTGGAAGCCTTCACAGAACATATAAATGCTGTGGAAAATAACATCAAGTTCACACTGGAAGATGTCAGAGGAGACAGTCTGCCCTTCTTGGACCGTGCAGTACACACTGAAGAAGACAGAAGCATTGACACTGAGGTGTACAGAAAACCTACACACACAGATCAATACTGTTCGACTCTCATCACCCACTGGCGCACAAGCTGGGGGTCATCAAAACCAGAGATCTTGAAAGTTAAAAAGGTGCACCTCATCACATCATATCAAAACACCCAGGCATGAACAGAGTAATGCAGTTTAAGCTGTTCAATGCAGCCAGGACTGCACAGATTTGTACACTGGGGAGACAAAACAACCTTTCCATAAACGAATGGCACAACACAGGAGGTCTGACTCCTCAGGTCAAGACTCCGCTGTCCAACAGCGACCAACAAGTGGCCCTGACGACTCTGAAACTCAGAGCTTCACGTGGTGTGTTTCAGGGTCTGTGCACAATGATGCAATGACAGTCGTTCACCTTTTGGGTTTGTAGCCTCATTAACATACACCCATGAACTTTACCTGCCGAAGAGACTGTATTAGCATTTGTGAATAAGCCTCCTTCACGAGAACTACCACACTGACTTGAGAGGAAACCAACAAGATAAACTCGGAGATAAATAGAAACAGGCAGACACGCAGACAGCAGCGCAGGAAGGAGAGATGACGAGAAGACAAAGACAGGGAGGCAGAAAGGTATTTGGGCCGCTGTCAGGGAGGATTCCTGCTGAACTACATTCTTACTAAAAATGGTTCCCACACACACACACAGCCACGGCGGCATCGTCCATCATGAGCTATCAGCAGAATCTCTGAGTCTGACTGTGCTCTGCTTAACCCGGTCACTTAATGTGAATATGCAGTGATACAAATTGGTACTGGTTCAAGGTGAGGTAGGCTGTGTTTTCCTGAGTGGAGGTAAAAGACTATGACATTAGGTCATTGACTATAAAAGAGTATATGATCCACAGTCTGCTGAAGAGTGTGTCTTCTTCTACAAAGTCTCATCCTTGTTTTATTGTATTAATTACACCAAACCCCTCAAATAGGACTACTTGCTATGATTTTATATGTTCCTGGTGAATAAGACTTTGAAATAAAATTGATTTTAGTCAACAAGGAGCTGAAAAATCCAGATATGTTGTTGATAATTGATAAATCTGTGGGAAAACCACTATTTATTTTGTATGTTGCTACCTTCCAGTGGACAAAATGTGGCAAAGTGCCCTCTAATGTGAAATCTATAATAATGATTCACGATCTGCCTTTCAGCTAAGTATTTTCAAAGTATTGGAGGAGTACAACCCTTTATTACACAGATGAACGGCGCGTGAAACCAGGACGATGTGGTTGAGTTAACACGAGAGAATAACTTTTACGACATTGAAACGTGAGGCAGCAGTTGAGTAGACTGCTCAGTGACAAACATGTAGATCTTTGTCTCTTCTTCATCCCTTCTCTCACAGACATTTGCATGAGAACAGCTCGGTCGAAACTCCCCTCTGCCTGTCTTCTTTGCAGTCGCAGGTGAGGATGTGAAAGCTCCGCCCGCGCACGGCGCGCCACACCTGTCCTGTTCGGAGACTGTGGGGCGGACAGGTGAGGCTGAAGCCCCGCCCACTGCCAGGTTTCAGTCCGACTTGTTTTTTAAGAACAGCTGTTGCTGTCAAAACCCGGTCACTCCTGTCTGAATTACTACACTGAGTTCAGCAGTAAGGACGTCAACAACAACAGCAACAGCAGCAGCGATCATGCCGAGGAGATCAGCGCAGGAGTGGGTCCGCATATCCATGCGCACGCCGGGCATCCTGATCTTCGGGATGGTCCTGGCTCCCTGCGGATGGATCCTGGACCTCACCGCCACTGTGGCCCCAAACTGGAGGACCCTCCACAACCTCCCCAACACCCCGGTCGATGAGTTCATCCAGCAGGGCATCTGGGACATCTGCAGGGCCACAACGACCAACACCAGAGAGGAGTGCAACCTGCAGGACACCACGTACTTCGGCAACCAGATCATCGAGGTCGCGCAGGGTTTGATGGTGGCCTCCCTGATCGTGACTCTAATCGGGCTGGCCGTGGCCATCCCGGGGGTCCGCTGCTGGAAGGACAGGCCTAACTGGACAGTGGCCGGCCTGGGTGGACTGCTGATCTTCCTGTCGGGCGTCATGACCATCATACCCATCGCCTGGTACACCCACATCCTCCCAGACGTCTCCTCGGTGTCCCCGCTCATAGATGTGCGCGTCGGCTACTGCATCATCCTGGGCTACATCGGCGGGATCTTTGAGATCCTGGGCGGCTTCGTCATGTTCATCGGGATCTGCCGCTGCTGCGGAGGGAAGAACAGAGGGGAGGTACCCATCGAGGAGGTCACCGGCAACAGGTTCAGCCACCAGAAGGTGCCGGCGAGACGAGTGGAAGTGCCGAGCCTGAACCGGGCCAGGAGCGCGGCCAGCAGCGTGCCATACTCCAAGGACTCCATGGATGAAGACGTGTCCTTCCCCCGGGCCAAGAGCCCCGCGGCCCGGTCAGCCAACACCTCCTACAGCGGCAGACCCTACGATGCAGACCTATGAGGGATGAGGCCACATCTGGAGAGGAAGACGACTATAGGACAGATGTGCAAAAAGGGACTGAGAGCGGAAAATATAAGAAGGAGAAGAAGAAGGTGGTAATTACAAAATGACTCTATGAAGTTACAAATTCAGTTCACTGTAGTAAAACTGAACCTGTCCATGATATTCTGGAGTATTACCAGGAGATACTAACAGCATGAAGAAGTTTAAAGGGGCACTAGTTCTGGAGGAGAAGTTCAAACTCAGAATTTTAATATTTACCATATAAATGAGGTGATAGTACAAGACATATTTATCTTTTCCATAACTGAATAAACAGGCTGTTCTCAGAGGTCCAGAACACTGTTGAAGCTAGAAAGGTGGCAGGGTCCGCCACATGTAAACAAAGTAAAGCAGAATGAGATTGTGTTGTCCTTTAAGGTCAGTTTGTTTATCGAGTTTATTCAGCCAATGACGATCTCTCTCTGTTCTGATTAACATTTTCTACATAGTGCACCTTTAAAGTCAGTTAGCTGATGTGAAGTTATCTTCAGGCCATAAAGGAGCATTGCAGAAGTATTGTAGTGATAGCAAATGATCAAATAACTTCAATATTAATGTGAAACCACTGTAAAGTCATTATAAAGTGAAGACTTATCCCTTTAAAGGCCCCTTAAAGTGTTTCATTAACAGCGATACCTGAAGGCAAACATCTATAATAGTGTTAAACGGGCGACACTTTAAAGTGGAGACTCGTAGCTGCCTTATAATTAATGCTAACATCATTATCATTAGGTGTACGCCTCAAGCAGTGCAGTAATAGAGAGTGATCTGTAAAACCTTGCTGTTTTAAAGAAAAATGACACCCAGTTGAAGTTTACCGCGGCTGTCTTTTTACATTCTGCAAATGATGCTGGACTCCATTTGTAAATAGTCATTTTTAAGGAAGCTTTTGCATTTTTTCCCCTCTGTGTGCATTGGCTAATGCATAAAAAAAAGAAGAATCAGTCTTGTTTCTCGATTTTTATGTAAATACTGTATTCTTATGCACTTTACAATTACAGCCAACCTTGTAGGACAGCATCCTGACGTGATCAGTGTTGTTCTCATCGCTCTGTGATACAAGCGCTGTTTAATAAATGTGCACTGTTTCATAATAACAGATGTCTGCGTCCCTTTTTCCTCAACTTGACTCTTTTTGCTTTGCTTGAACATCTGTCGTTACTGTGGTAAGTGGGCAGAAGTCATTACGGACACTTTCCAAACACTGTCATACAAACAGGTGGCTTCTACAGCGATATGTTTCTTTCTTTGCCACCCTCACTGAGCCGCGAAGTCATAAGTACACACACTGTCATACGACAATGTGGCCTGACCGGTCTGAGAGGTTGCTTTCTTTACCCGTCTTGTCTGACAACATTACCTCTTGTGTTTGAACTGGCCTATCATCTCAAACAAGGCGACACTGTAGTGAACAATTGTCCCTCTAAGGCTCCCGCTGAGTCTTTTGTGGTTAAATTACCCTTCTTAGAAATCACGATGCAGTTCAGCCTGCAGGACCTGCTGAGAGCCACAGCCAACGACAACTGAGTCGCATGTAGAGTAAGACACTTTTTTAAAGCAAAATGTATGTGCTTATACTTTAAGTATATGTTCTGTAGATTGTTCTTTTTCAAAGCCTGTTGGCAGAGCAGAAGAATCACTTAAAATGTGTCATGAATAAAACACAAATTTTGTAAAGCTCTCACATTAGTAGTAGGGGAGAACAGCGTACGTCCCCCTGCATCTAGCAGTCATGTGACCATAACTTTAATCAAATGTCAAAAGTGGCACATCTTACCCAGGTCTCCCCTACACTATATAACTACAATAACAGTGATCGCAGTCACTTTCAAGCATGTACTTTTCACTCTGCAGAAAGAAGGCCCCGCTTCTTGAGAGTGCAGTCGTTACACTTCATCAGGTTCTGATAAGGCTGACGCTGAGAGAGACTTTTAATCTGAAAGAGCTTGTAATGCTCCCTGCCCTCTCATTTCCTCTGAAGTTGGTATTAGTGTATGCTAATAGAACATGTAGCTTCAGGCGGGTGACACAAGTGTGTTGCCACTGCTGGCAAAGAGGAGAACGTGTTTGAGAATGATACAGAACAAGGACTTATTGAAAGAAAGTGAAGATGTAGTACTTTTTTCAAGGAGACCTATTGTGCTTTTTCATTTTTTTCCCTTTCCTTCAGTGTTTCATAGGTTATTGTGTATGTAAAAGATCCCAAATGTTAAAAAGGGGCTCCTCTCTCACACAGAATATATAAATATATATATGCAGTAAGTGCAGGAGAAGTAATCCATCAGTAAGCTGAGGTGTGTTGAAATTAAATCACTTCTTCACTCTCATGGTAACAATAACACAGCCCAATAGACAAAATGGTGTATTTACTGGCTTCTGCTTCTGATTTCTACACTACTGTTTAAAACATGGCACACTGACTCCGCTGACTCATACAATGACAGTCCAAGGTGTGGTGAGGATGGACGCTGCGTTCAGGGTGCGACAAAACACGTCATGCTTTATTTATAGTCTCCACCTTCTGGGTTGCTGAGAAGCTTTCCTCTCTGTGTCCATCCACAAAAAAGCTACAGTTTTCCAGGTTAATTCTCAAAACTTAAAATTATATCACATCCTTTTATCTCTAGTGTACAAGTATATATATGGTTTGAAATCCAAGCAGGGAAATGGGAGTACTGCACTTAAATTTGGGAGGCTCACAAGAGATGGATCACACATTTTGCAGAGACTTCCTGACTTGTAGTGTGGGTCAAGCTCCCAAAATCCTGCATCCTACATTTCCCATAATGCAGCACTATGTGGACATCTTTCAAAGTCCACATGCCAGTTTGTAAAGCAGACTTTGTTCTTGAAATAAAGCAAATTGCTTATAAACATATGTAATACACATGTGAAAACATTCAATTCACTTGTGAATTTTACATGTGAAAAGGCAGATTTCACATAAGACATTTTCATAGGAGGTCTCCCAAATATACCTCGTGTTATATTTGTAATCAGTGAAGTTCCCCTTTAATAATGAAGCTTATAACACACAACAAAGTGCTGCGGTTTATCTTTCCATCATTTCAATGTGTTCCTCCTGTAAATCAAACATGCAAAGTCATTACTATGAAAGCAGGTGTTGACACAGAGTCGTCGTCATGGCAGATCCTTCCTGTTCCTTGTTGTATCAGATATTTGTTTCTCTCATAACACAGACTGTGGGCTGGTCAGTCTGCATGACTGTCATTCCAAGGCCCGGTTCCTGCTGAGTTTTGTAAACATTTAAGCTGATACTATGGTGTCACTGGATCCCAGGAGTTTCAGGAGGCAGCAGTGCATGTTGAGCTGTCTGTAGTCAGAGTAAATACACACTGATACCCTACAACAGTGTGTAACAACAACGTAGTAATGACTTTAAAGTGACAAACCCATTAGTTCAGATTATCATTATTGATTATTAGTTTGATCACATGCTGTGTGTTTTTCACTTACTGGCTGGAATAAATGTTCATATTTTAGAATTAATTTATGCTGTTAACTAATGGGTTAACAAATGTGTTGTTTACAAAGTACTTTTTCCCCTGAGAATAAACAGCCACAACCACCCGAAACTAACATGTGCACACGTCACCTCCCCGATCCTGTTTTGCTTCATTTCTAAATTTCTGTCCTGTCATACATGCTTGGCACACACTTGACTGACACTGTTGTTTTTGGCTTAATTACCTTTTTTGAATAGCTTGTAGTGTTTATTTTTAGTGATGAATATTTACTAGCAATTATCGGTAGGTACCTAGATAAGAAAACAAGTTTTTATTTATTTTTTTATTTTCTCATATCCAGTTTTGTGTCAGCTCTGTACAAAATTAGCTTTGCAAATATGGAACAAGTAAGGGGATAAACCGATTTGTCTTTCCATGCTGCTGCGATTGTCAAGGATGTTTACTGTAGGAGCCAGATTAGACTCAAGATGGAATATTTTGGTGTTAACTGAGGACTCGGTGTGCAGAAACGTATAACTTTTGTCATTATCTCAGATAAAAAGAGCCTTGCATATTTCTCAAAAACCATAAAAGGTGTATTTGAAATTCTTTTGTCACCCGACTGATCACTTCCTACAGAGAAGAACGACAAACAAATTGTCCAGCCACTTATAATCCATTTATATACAAAAACATTCTCAGTGTCTATACACATGATACATGTCTGAATATATGAATTACTGCAACACAAAAACAAAGAGGAAGACACGATTATAAAAAACAGTTATGCATCTTGTAGTTATCAGTTACAAAAAGGAAAAAGGTGCATAAAGCTATTCAGTCAATAATACAGCATAAAAAGTACTGAACGCTACTACTATTACTACATGCTACTCAGTGAGGACCAAATTATTTACAAGGACCACTGTCTAGCTGTGATTTTGAGACATCAGCATGGGCACAGAGGTTTAATTGTGACAACAATATGAGGTTCAGAGAGCACAGAGTCTACTTGAAAGTTCATAGACAGAGTAAGTTTGAAACAGAGTGGACCATGTAGTAAACAAGAGAGGAAATCTAGAGACACAACTGCATTTGTGAACTTAAAAGGTGCAATATGTAAGAACTGGCCACCTGTTGAACTTATACACTATGTAAATAGGGGGCAGCAGAGCCAGAGGAACGGCTGACGGCTGATAACTGTAGCTGCTGTCAGCTAGTTAGCTCAGTTGGCTGACCTAAAATTCTTACATACTGCACCTTTAAACTCCTGTAAAGATTCTGTGCTCACTTACTCTCAGTCTTTTTCTGGGATCTTATGGATATCTAATTTTAAATTGCAGACATCTTCTAATAATAATAATGTTTTTATTCAGATGGAAAGAAAAGATCATTTTGACTTGGAGTTAACATGTTTTTTCCCTAAACAAACACACAAACGCAACAAAAAACTAGCAAGAGTTTAAATGCAGGAGGGATTGCATGATAAACTAGCAAATGCAAAGTGCAAAAATGTACAACAACTGAATAAAACCACATCATGCTGGTAAAAGTGCATCCTGTCTGATTTAAGTCCTCAGCAAAAGGTCACGACAAATCAAATCTGGTTCCTGGCTTACCCTGTATGAAATGGATTCCTGTGGAAACACCTCAAGTTCATTCACGTTTGGTTTTCAACACCTGTATGACCTCACTCCTCCAGCGATACACATATAAAAACATGGCAGTGCGACTCTCTCACTGTCTCTCTAACAGTCACCTCTGCTTTCTCTGTATTTAAACGAAGCCAGGAGAGTTACTGACAGGTGAACATTTGCATTATTTTGTTCAATATAGCCAGTGTTAGGAAGCGCCATCAGCTTATCTATGGAAACAAGATTTTGCATACATACGGGAAGTATAGACAGAATCCATTTCCCCCTGAGCATTCAGACTGTGATAAAGATTCTCTTTAGTGGATCGATGATCTCCTCAACAGCTACTGTTGGGATTGATGGTTACAATTTTCATCTATGTTTTATTGTAGTTCTTTAGCAGTAGATAGCCACAGTAGCATGTCAAAATTATAAAAATAACACTTTTAATATAAAAGCAAACAAAAACATCAGTGTATTGCAGTTGCATTGCATTAAAGTTCAAAACGTGTAGCTGCTGATGGATACAGTGCACCATGCAGGAAATCTAAAACAGTTTGGCTGCGCAAGTTGTTGGCTACAATAGTTGGCAATGGCACAGATGTATTATGTCAACATCAGCTTAAAGGGGCACTATGTAGTTTTGAGAATGAAATTCAAACTCCGAAACTTAATATTGAAAATAATCAGAAATATTTATTTTTCCATAACTGAATAAACAAGCTGTTCTCAGAGGAAAATAAGGTCCCAGAACACTGTTTTAATCTAGAGAGGTGGCAGGGTCCGCCACATATGAACAAAATAATAGTATGTAATTGTGTTGTCCCTCAAAGGCAGTTTGTTTATTCAGTTCATTCAGTTGTGAAAATAAATTACTAAAGATCTTTTTCTTCTGATTAAAATGTCTTCTCCAAAACTACATAGTGCATCTTTAAAGTCTCTGCTGTGTTCTGCAGGTGAGGGTTCAATGCCAAACATCCACCTTAATAAAATGCTGGTGTAACACACATACCGTCTAAAGTAACAGCTCATGAGCTCTGTGTACATGCATGCCATTTGCCCTGAGTGAATAATGTGTGTAGGGATGTACTTTAAAGTTTTTCCCATCTTTAAATGCCATAAGTAAAACATTATTACTGCACAAGCTGTGTCACTGATAAGCCGGTTTAAGCTCCGTTCATAAGTTTGAGTTCGTGGGATGATCAGTCATAGAGCAGCAGCCATAAGCAGGAGATCTGATGCAAATCCACACGAAATTCAACAAGCTGTGCTGTAAGCTTGCCAAAGAAGAACGCTGATGGAGATTCAATAGCGCCACAGGGCCACAACGCCGTGGTTGACCTGGATGACAACGAGAGGATGATTATTTTTATTGTGTTGAATAGTCTTAATTATTGTGTCAGCAAAGTTTCTTGCCTCCACATTTAGACACAGATTAAAGGTGTCAGAAATCTGTAAGTTAAAGGCACCCTGTGGAGTTTTTGACCACTAGTAGTGCTATAGAGCAACATTGTTAAGAGCAGGGTCTTTTTTATTTTTTTCTGTTTCATGTGTACACATGGCCAGTACGATTCACACCATGACACAGACTGCTGGTGGTGGTAACACACATACGTACGTAGCAATGTGCTAACAAAGGCAATGCAGAAGAACAAGGCTGCTAGCATGCAAACATGTATGTAAACAATGTAACAATTAAAATATTTTTAAAAATCACTTTGTAAATGATCCATGAGGAAGGAAATGGCTTCATGGTCACACACAATTTGTTTTGGTGAGAAACACTAGTTCACATGAAAACTCCACAGGGCACCTTTAGTTATGTGGCTCCAGGAATTTGTTATGATGTGTTGTTGTTGTTGTTGTTTTGTGTAGTAACGTTAACCAAAAGAAAAATAATTATAAAATTGAATTGTGATACTTTTAAACACGTTGCATTCTATACTTCAGTCAGGTGTCTACACTCAGATTTGATTCCCAGCTAACAACACTCTTTCCCAAAGTGGAAAGCATTTTGTAAATGAATATACTGAATGGCCGACTGCCTACCTCAGATAAAGCAGATGTATCCACATTACACAGCGATGTTGTAGCCATGTTTTTCTGCCAGACGTTTCCTGTCAACAACAGACAAAAACACACAATTAATCAGTGAACAATTTCTGCTGCCATTGTTGCTCCTCCATCAGCTACATGATGAAACCCTCATCATTAATGAGGAATGGCATATTTACAAATGTAAACATAGTCTGTCTTTTCGGTATATTTACAGTATATCTTGGATTTTCTGTTGATTAGTTTTTTTTGTTGCTGTTTTGTGTTCGGCAGAGGTGACTGTCACGACTCATGCGAATAATCCTGCACTTCTTCTTCCTTGATCACAAACAAACCAGTTTTATTTGTCACTTCCTGTTTACCAGGTAAGAGTTCTTAGACACTGAGTGCAAAAATGTCCAGTGTGTAGGATTTCTAGTAGACAAGTCAAAACAAATACGAAGAATATACCTTTTTCAATGTTTTCAGCTTGTTAGAGAGCTTTAGAGGATGCCGTGCATGTTTTCACTTCACTACCAGGCTAACAGTTTCCCCCCCATTTTCAGCCATTATGCTAAGCTAGGATAATTACATCCTGACTCCTGTTCTGTTCATATGCACATACAAGATCGATGTCATTCTTCACATCTCACTCTCGAACAGAAAACAAATAATCGTTTTCTCAAGAACAACAAATGGAAAAGGAAAAGAGACACCACTGAGATATTTCAGTACCTGTTCCTCTTCTTTTGCTTCTGCCTCGCTTTGGCGATGATGAAAGCCAGGATCAGCAGCCCGATGATGACGGCCAGCACACTCAGGGTCAGCGGTAAACTTAACGCCCCATTGACCGTGTCCTCGCAGGAGCTTCCCCGGTAGCCGAGGTCACACTCACACACTAACGTGCCGTCATCAGGAGAACTCACACACCTACCGTGGCTACTGCACTGAGTCTCACCACAGGTGGGCAGGTTGTAGTCGATGCCTCTGGGTTGAGGAGGCATAGGAGTGGACATTGTAGAAAGGGAGTATACAGGGCTCTATGAAAGGAGGGGTGATCAGTGGAAGGAGGTTAGGACAGGAGGGAGAGAGATGAATGGGGGGAAGCCACACCCTAAAAGACAAAAAGAAAGAGAAACAGAGCCTTTCAACCTCAAATGGATGTGGTGAGTTCTGTCTCAGTCAAACATGTTTGCATGTTTCTTTGCTACAGATGAATCTGAATCTTTTTTTTAAACACAGTGAAGCAACCATTGCTGTCTTCCAATATGTAGGAAAAATAAACATTGCAAACATCCTGTGAAAGCGTCTAATGCCTCTGGGTTTGGCACATGTTGTCAGACATAACGTTGCGAGTGCTCACTCTGTGAGAGTGACTGAACTGTTGTCATAGTGTTGTAGCTTTGTTGGACTGAGCTTGCAGAAACTAATTAAGTACAGCTTTTTGCCAGGGGGAGAGACACTTGATGAAAATTAAGTTGACACCACATTTCATGTCTATCTTTCTCCCCATATCATTTTAATTGAATATCATCATCAGAAAAACAACCATATAAATCAAAAATCAAAGCAGCTTATTGCAGTCCAATGTCTTCCTAAACCGAACCAAACCGCAACAGTACCACAAAGGATCAGTATGTGTGTCCCTGGTGTGTTGCAAGGGTCGTTTTGATTTGGCAACGGTGATATATGTTGTTTTGGGAGACACTGACAATCGACCTATTCAGGTCGATTGTCAGGTTTAGGTATGAGAATGTGTTGTTTTAGTTGGAATCATTCCACCTCCCATACATTTTGTTTGCTGTATGACTTTTATTTTAAAGACAATGCTGCCTTCAGGTACCTAACAAAAATGCTACAGTTGCACGCTTTGTACATTTAATCCCACAAAGTTTTGCTCACACATTTCTATCATTATACAGGAAAATCAACAAAAACTCACAACGAAACAAGATACTGTGTGTAAACAGGAGGGTATAATTTTACAATTTTCACTGCCCACATACAGTATGGTACTGTGAGCTGCCTGTTGTGCAGCGTCTGGCCCGCGAACATATTTTACTGGTAAATCAGCACATACAAATGACCAAAGTCATGAAGTAGCCTGCAGGCACAAAGTAGTGTCGACGGATTACACATGTTGCACAAGACGAAATACGACTATTCTTTGCAGCTCATGCGAAACACAAGGAAGAACTCTTCTTACGAACTCCAGTTGTTTCATCATCACCAACTTTAGGTACACAGATTTGAAATATACTGACAGACTAAGTTAAAAAAGGTGTTGGATCACTGCCTCCTGTACAGTAAAAACACTGGTATTGAAAAGTCACTGACAGGAGAAGAGACGAGACTGATCATTATCCAATGTCGCACAGCGGGGCATGTTAACTGATAAATAGGCAGTGGTAGTTAAATGTTATCTTACTTCTCATCATCCCATCATTCAGGTTTTCCATCAACACGGCAAGTTGAGCTCAATGCTGGCTTCAAGGCAGGTAAACAGTAGAGTGAAACAGCACAGGATCACATCGAAATCCGACAGAATGAGAAACATGTACTCACAAAAGCAAAGATCCGGCGTCTTAAAACGCAGGCTGTGGAGTTTGAAGTCTTGTTGTTGCGTCTCCCAGGTGTCTGTCTGCGTGTCTGCGCTAAAGGTCCTTTGAAAAAGAATCTCGAAGTTCCTCTTTCAGTGAGGGAATCTGCAACAATAGGAAGGAGGGGAGAGGAAGAAAGCTGAAACCTGTGAATACCTGCCTGGGTTGTGTTTTTTTCCCACAAACGCAACACACATAAAATCGCCTCCTCCTCCCTCTGCCTTATCTTTAAATGGGCTGAGTCACATACAAACTCTTGCTCACCTCAGATATCCCTGACATTGATGTGGCAACATTACGTTTCATAAGAGGAGTGCAACCTAATTTCAGTGAATTGCAGTCTCACAACACTCATTGCTCTGGCATCCCATGGGAAAATGAACATCATTTCCGTGGTAGCTTTCAGGCAATGTGGCATTAAATAAATATAAATAAAAAAGTAACATCGAATAGTTGTTTTTTCTATATATAAATTGTGAATAAAAGTAAATATGGCTTTGATACGACTCTCCCCAGAACTGACATTGAATGCATAGACGCTCACATACCTCTGCCCTGAGGACTTTTCTACTGAAATACAGTAGGTGTGTTTGCAGACGAGCGGGGGATGGTGGGCAGAGGAGGGGCGGGTTAGAGCAAGACTTCTCTGGCAAGATCTGACATGACTCGCATGTCTGTGTAACATGCTGGTCAAATATTTGTTGTGTGTGTGAGATTGTCCTCAAAAGACAAAAGATACATTTAGGTGTGATTTTAGAATGTTTGTATTAGTGGCATGGCCCTAAGGATAATAATGATAATCTAAACTTTATTTATGTAGCACTTTTTAAAAACACAGTTTACAAAGTGCTTTGACAAAACAAAGCAGAAGGAAGTAGAACACATTAGTGTAAAAACGAAATAAATGGCATTTACCAATTAAAGGATGGCAGTGTTGATCTGTTATCCAGCTCACCAGGTCTGAATATTAAATATCTCAACAACTACTGAATGGACTGGCATGACATCTTTGCACATGGTCCACAGATGACTAAAGACTGTTCATCCTCTAACTTTGCCTTGAGTGCCATCATCATACGGCAGCCTTCCCTGCTTCCTAGCTCCGGCCCCCTTGCGCGCACCACACAGTGCTGTCGGGGCTGTCAAAGATTAGTTTCAATGCAGCAACCAGACGTACTGTCTCGTCTACTCTACATATTCTACTTCCTTGTCAAAACATAGTACCTACCCATAATGCAAGTCGACTGCCTATAGTGGAAGAAGATAAAAATAATAGTAGCAGCTAATTTAACAACAAGCTGAGATGAAGAGAAGGCTAGGTCTGGTAAGCTACCTTACAGTCTCCCCACACAACTTCATTCAGAAACTTTAGCCCCGGCCATCACTGACTCAAGTGACATCACTTGAGGCAGTTTTTCAGATTTGACTCCGCTCCCTCTAGAGCCACAAAAGACTTCATACATGCAGTAGTACTTCCCAATACTTGTAGAAGGAGTATGATGTTTACAGTTTGGTGTTCTGCTTAACATGAACAAGTTAGCATCCTCTTTTTTTAAACAGAACCCATCCTTACATACATGCATTTGTGGGTCTTAAGGAACTTGTTTCCAAGTGAACCATACCGAATGATCAATTAAAGTGATTTCAGAACATAGCACTGATTATAATACATAGCTTGTTTGTTGATATCGGTCAAAAATAGCTTGTTTTGCATACATTGCACTGTGTTGCTGTAATGACTGGCTCTTACCAAAGACAAGTCAGCACAGATCAGTTATGGTTTTGTGGTTATTGCAACTTTGTTGTTTACTCTGATCATCAGCCCACTATTGAGCTGTCAAACTCGTGCTTCAGTTCTTTTCATTTACCTGATTAAGAAACATCTTCATCCAACCCTAGTGCATGTGGTGATTTGTTGCAGGTCTTTAGATACTCACAATTTGAAGCCATTTTGTCACTATTGTTGAAAAACAACTTCTGGATCAGAAAGCACTTCAGGGCTTGAGGGCTTAACTGAATGAAATGAGGGAATTAGAAAGGCTTGGCCTCAGGTCAGATCCATGGTATGTCTGTAAGGGTTAAGTAACCTTCAATGACAGTAGACCTGGAAACAGCAACCTTGACAAATGTCCACATTTCCAAGGTTACTTTGCTTTTGGGCAGGGTGAGGAGCTCAGAGGAGAACTGCTGCTTTGAATTGTGGAGGTTCAGGTCATGATCATGATGCCTCTCCAGATGCTTCTCTGCAAAGCTGCCAGGAGACCACAGGGCAGACCAGAACATGCTGAAGGGATTGCATATCCAATCTGGAAACGCCTTGGGAGTCCTCAGGAAGACCTGGAGGATGATGGGTGATTATTAGTACTTTATTTTAGCTCCACCTATTTAGCATGTATAATCAAACATGTAATACATGATTTATAACTTGATTTATACTTTAATGCAGTATGAAAAAACAAAATGCAAACACATCCTCCTAAAAACAATGGTAAAATCTGTGTAAGTTATGATGTGATGATGCTTTATAACATTAATGATAATGATATTAAGACCTTGGACTATGCTTTATATGTGTAAAAGAAACAGGACACCTGTATGAACATTAAGGAGTCTTATTCTGATATATTTAAAAGGTTTTAATTGAAGGTTACCTCACTGAGATGACCTACTTAAGATTGCGTGGCAAACTGATATCAGTCATCTCTAAAGGTTGGATACCTTTAAGATACGACAATGGGCCTCAAACAGTGGCTACATGTACAAGTGTATAGGCAACCACACCTACATTAATACTGTATTCCACATTATTGAGTGTCTGAGTCAACAGGGGAGTTCACTGCAGGCAGAAATTGCATAATATATTATAGGCTTACATTTTAGACTCCATGTTTGCTTTCTCAAGCTCCAGTGTAAGGTGGAGTCAAAGGAGTGTGTGTAACTTCAGTCAAAATGTGCACACACATTTGTAGGTACAGTAAAGGTGTAATAGATATTTAATTTGCATATGTAAGGTAAGGGCTCGAGATATATTCATATGATATGAATCGAGTTTTAAAAAAATAGCTGCACATGTCCAATAGATCAAAGACTTGAAAGAACATTTTTGGATACGTTGATGATTAAATAATGAGGTCAGTTTTCATTCAGTTTTACTTTTTCTTCACAGAGCAGGATGTGATGCTATGAGAATCAAAGCCTCTACATGGAGGTTGGCTGACAGACAGGTGGAAGTATTTAAACAAAGGGACAGTGTCGTGCCAAATATGCTTCTGTGGAATCAAAATATAACCAGGAAGCACATCGTATCGAAACTGGCGTCAGATAACAAAACGGCTACGGACTAACAAGGAAAACTGAACATTTCGGTGCCACATGAACTGAAAGGAGTTCTTAGGTTTTCTGTGATATAGTTGTTTGGATTTTGTATTTACTTAGGGAGGACATTGTGCTTTAAGCTTTGCATTTGTGTATTAACCATCAGCCTGGATTATGTATAATACTTCCCTGCTTCTGAGAGGAACCGCTATGTTTTCAGTCTGTCTGCTGATCTAAACTACTGCAGGTAGAGACAACACAGGCTTTAGCAGACACACGCCATCATGACAACGGTGAAACAGTGTCACCACAGTAGCATTAGTAAGATATACAATTTACAGATACACATAGGGGTGAGAAGCTTCAGACTACGACGGTGACAGAAAGGCAGACAGAGCAGGATTGAAGAGATTAAACATGGTGACAAGTCCGTCTGCCTCTGAGCAGAGGAGAGTTCCTTACATTTTTTGTTGAACCAGCTTATCACTTTATTAAAGCTCAAAATGAACTTCATTGAATGTCCATGCAGAAATTGGACATGCAAACCTGTGCAGTCAGCTGGACGTGAACTGTACAGCAAGGCTGAGGCTGAAGCTCATTACTAGATCAGTTGTTGCTGTGAACAAAATGGAACATTCACTTGACGAAAAAATCTCAGAGATATATTTATATGTACCCACATTTAAGATACTATTCTCACCTTTTATCCAACATACGACCTACGAATAGAGCTGCATATCAATAAAGCAGTATTTAATGGAGTTAGGATACACTTTCTTATGCTCCATGTTTTGCCATCTTAACTAATAGTCCTGAAACCTGGACAAATGAAAAGCGGAAAATCAGTCATCTGTATTTTGGTAACAATGAGAACTTTCAGAAGTTGTTCTCCTGGTTAGAGATTAAAAAACAGGCAGAATGTGGTCCTTGGTTCATTTCTTGATCACTTTTATTACACCAAAGACTGTCCATCAGTATGTTTCAATTCATCATCACAGAAATGCATCTGCAAACATTACTTGTGATGTCCATGGCCATTCAGGTTTGTCATAAAGCGATTATATTGTAACAGTCCACGGCATCAGCCACCAGATGTTTATTGGAGGCTGTATTTCAGGATACAGAACTTGAGTACTTGAGCTGCAGTGACCTTAACGCTAGCGGGGGGTTCTTCACATCCACCGGGGAGTCCAGCTCCTGGGGAATAGAAAATACATTTTTCTTAATTTTTAAAAAGAGCAGAGAATATTGCCAAATAATGAAGACATAATATCCTTTAAAAATGTATCCAATTCAAGTAATTTGATGACAAAGGACCACCTGTAAATTAACTTGATATACGAGGTGCAGAAATTATGCACAAAAAAAAAAGCACAAAAAAAACCAAACAAACTCTGAAACGTTTATTCAAGCAGGATTGTATCATTAATTAAACTACAACCGAGTGTCAATAATGAACTTTTACACTAAAATCAAGAGTTGCAAATGTATTAAAAACATACAAATTTTAATATTGTGATTTGTCTCCATATTTATGACTGGACTACAAATTGGTGACTAATAATTGAGAAGTAAACTGATGAGGCACTTTTCAAAATCAACCAGCTGGTTTAGAAGATAAATGGTTCATATTCTTAAATATCATAAGTGTTTCTGTGCATTTATCAAAACTAATCAAGTTTTACCTCAGAGTCTGAATCGTAGTGTTCACATGGCAGGCCCATGTTGGCCATCAGAGTCTCTTTCTCTATGGATCTGCTTCTGATGGACACCCACGCTCTCCTGTTAAAACCAGATTTTAAAAAAAAGCCACATTTTAATGTCCTACATAAGTCACTGAGTTACAAAGCACAGAATGGCTCTGAAGTGTTTCAAGTTTCCAATAGTCTCTTCAGAATATAACTCTCTTCCTCATGTTCAATACCTTTTAGTGAAAATAAAAGCAGCACCCATCAAAAAAGCAACGAGGCAGAAGACACCCAGGATCACACCCACGTAACTTCGTCCGCTTGCGGTCTCTTGACAGAACTCTCCCTTGTAACCAGCGACACACTGGCAGCGAGTGTCTTTCCCTTCTGTGATGCAGCTGCCCTGACCGTGGCAGCGTTGGAGATCACAGGATGTGGAGTCTGTTTTGACTGAGTTCTTTTGGCTGTTGGGGTGAGAATATGAAGACGGGGGAGGACGACCATCACTGGTTTTGGTCCCAAAAGAGGCCGAGTTTGTGTTCGGACCTGAAGAGAAAGAAAATTTTGTAATTACGCTACATATTATTGAAATGTACTGCTGCTGCCAAGATAAACATTTTCCTACATAGACGTATCTTACTACTATACACTTGTAGTAACTTCCTAGAGCCAGACCTGACGAGATATTCTTTATATGCCTTCTCAAAACTCACAGTCCTGCTCGTCTGACTGGTCCAAGCAGTCCACATGTCCATCGCAGAACTTGCTGCTGCCGATACACTTGCTGCCATCAAGACAGGATTCTTGCCCTGAGGGGCAGTCGAGGAGCGGGGCACAGGAAGTAGCATTGACCGCGGAGAAGCCCCGCCCGCATTTACACACCTGACCTCCGGGGTAGGCCAGACACAGATGTGCACATCCACCATTGTTTTTAGAGCAGGTATTAGTTCCTGGAGGAAGTGGGTAAAAGCGCATTAGATTATGCAACACAAATCTTTTCCTGTCTCCTGGAGGAAATAAAAGTGACAAATTGAACCACTTAAAGCATGAGCAAATGAGCTAAATTGTACCTTAACTAATCTTGACACTTATTCAAAGTGGATGGAAAGAGACCCGAATACAGTTGCTAGTCTTCCTGGACCACCAGATGGTAAATAGACATGCATTTCCCATTCATTTAATTTTTAGCTATGTAAAATAATCCTTGAGCAGGGCTGAGACAGGTATTAACAGTAGTGCACAGCAGAACATGAATTAGACCTCCTCCCATGTCAATCAATAGTCTGTTATGACTGTACAAACAAGTCATGGCCTCCTGGCTATACAGTGAGTAATGACATCATCTTCTTTGCAATGTGAAGATACATCAAGTGCCAGACTGAGAAAAACAAGTTTATTTTGACTGCAGGACATGTAAAACAGGAGTGTGTCAACGTTTGTGAATGAATAATTACAGAAAAGGGTAATCCTGTATTCTCAGACTACAAGAGTTTGCAACAGGTAAAGAGAATAAGCAAGTGCTAGTTTTGTTTAATGTGTGTGAGAGCTCAATTCATCATCGCTCTTTCCCACTGCAGCACACACAGTAACGGACTGGGATCTCCCACAGCTTGCCAGGCCCCATCTCTCTGCAGGTATCACATCACCCTGCCGTCTATTCAACTCAAACTGAGCCTAAGTGAGTCTTTTCATTCGGCCCAGAGTGTCTGATAACACGTTTCCTGCCCTCTTGGTTCAAAAAGAGAGGGTAAAGTTGAAGAGGATAAATATAACGTGCAGATCATTTATGACTGGGAAACTGGTTGGACGTGCTTCTGCTTTACAAATTAAGACAACAGTGGCACTGCAAGCCTGTTGGTTAGCATTACAAACGCATTATGTAGCACAATGAGAAGAGGATTTCAGTGTTGACAGGCCACTTTCACAATTTCATCCATCACAATTTCCATGTGATGTATGCTGTGACTGCACGTTCAAGTTGGTTGTGAAACTGGCTCTAAATAGCTGCTTGTAAACCAGCACTACGGCTGCCTGGTTTTTGCACAATATAGCTGGATGAAACTTGCAAGTGTAAGAAGCATGTTCTGATTCATGCCATTCCCTTTGTGTGTCTGACATACACTGATACACAAACTTTAGCACAAGTGGGAGACTCCACTTTAAATGAATTGCAAAACTAGATGTTAGAGTTAGTATTTAAAGTCAGCCAATGTCACACACAACTATGTTTTTGGGAGTTTGTGATTTAAGTCATTTATTTAGCTGTGTGTCATTTTATACTATTTATTTATCTTGTGGTTTCACTGCTTTATTTGTGTCAAAGTTATACTTCTGTCTCCCTCTTCAAACTCTTTGCATTCCCACTCTGCTCTGGAATTTTCTACCTCCTGTCAAGCCTCACCTGCCACCTAGTGGTCATCAGGGAGTCCTCTCACTGGAAGCAGTCCCCTTTATACTTTATAGTGAGACTGAGCAGTATGTATGTTTACTTCCTTGTTCCCTTTTACCTGCCTGAAAGCTGTTATTTTCTTGACTACTTGTTCAATTGCAGTTGTTTACCAGAACGACTGCCTGTTTCGGATCGAAGTCTTACTAAACCAAGCCACCCGTTTTTAACTCAACCTGCTGTGTCAAAGCCAGATAGATGCCTACCGGACTGACTGTCGACGCTGTAGGCTCTGACTTCCACCAGGCTGGTCTTTGTCTCAAACCACAGTTGGTTGGGCTGGAGGCCATCGCTGAACCACAGTTTGGTTACATCTACACAGTTTGGAAAAAAAACAATAGCACAAAAAATCCCTCAACTGTGAAATCAGAAGCAATTTTATTGGCTGGTTGGTAAGGAAACACTTCTTGCCATCAGTCAGACTGAATATCAAAATTTTCTATAATGAAAAGGAGAAAATGAAGTGGGTGTTTAAAGATGTCAGACAATATAGATTCCTACGAAGAGGTTGGCTAAATAATTAATTGTTACATTAGTCTGTGATGCCATCTGCTGCCTGAAGGGGAGAAAGATGGATGAACAAAGGTAAATGGAGATGTATGACAAAATTAAACTCCACAAGCAAGGTTAAGTCGTGGAATAGAAAGAATATACCAAGACACTGTGGGTGTTTGAGTCTTCAAACCTGAGTTGTATAGAAAACAGTAAGTGCTTCCATCCTTACCTTTGTCCAGCGTGGCCCAGAGGAGGATATTCTCTGTAAGTGTGAAGGAGATGAGCAGACCTGGACCTGTTTTGTACTGTTTATATCCTGATCCATCCACTCCAATGGAGCTGATGACGCCTTCACCTGGAGGAAAAGAGTGATCAGGCAGGCAGAGTTAAGCCAGCAAAAATCATCAAATGGTGAGCTTTTTAACTCCTCACCTGTGTCAGCCCAGTAGATCATGTTCCCTTGATTGGAAAAGACCAGCGAGGTGGGGATGCTCGACTTCCTCCACAGGACTGCTTTGTTACGGCCGTCCATCCAGGCGCAGTTCACCTCTGTCTGACTCTTTCCTCCAGGCGCAGCTAAAGCTATGTAGCAAAGTCGTCCCGAGGGGGGATGCAGTGCGATGGATGTGGTGCCCTGAAAAGACAAATAAGACCGGAGCTATATTTACCAGGAGAAGCAAATAACTGAAAACAAACATGTTTCTTGGGACAAGCAAGAAAAGGAACTACAAACTATAAAAATGTCAAGGGTAAAAGAGGATATTATAATACAGTGTACTGCCTTGTTGTACATCAGATCTGATGTCCATCATCTGATTTTTATATTATTAATTCGAACCTGACTGATACATCGGTTATACGATAGCCAAAAGAAGCTGCTGCTGTAGTTAAAGAGACGTGTGTGTAGGGATAAAGGAGCCATGTTAATGTCAGAGGTGAAGATGGATGAGCAGAAAAGAACAATGTGAGCAGTGAAGCCTTCACCTTCAGTGATCCCTGCAGCAGTGAGGTGGTGAAGCCGTCATGGTGGGAGGTCACGTGGAGATCAGGTCTCTTGATGCTGCTCCAGTAGAGGTTGTCGGTCACCCAGTCAACTGCCAGAGCCGTGACTGAATCATCCTTGTGAGAAGTTTAATTGCCAGAATTTAAATTTCAGTAGGGTGAAGAAGAATGAGAGTCACTACTTGGTAAGAACCACCTGAAAATGTCGTTGTCTGATATGCTTTCAATAGTAAAGCAGTGGATTATGATGGCATCTCTTTTTAAACACAGGATCAGACTAGGTTACACCTTACCTGAGATCAAGCAAGCCCTTTCACAAAGTGATGATTAAGCCTACCCTCAGCTTTAGGATTTGTCCAATGGGTGTCAGTCCCTGTCTGGACCTAGGGCCGCTCAGTTTCAGCACATCCACAGATCCTTGTCTTGCATCGGCCACATACATAGAAAGCTCCTGGATGGACACGTCTAGTCCTGAGGCCTCTGTTACCCCAAGGAGGGCTAAAACTCGGTTGATAGGCATTTTTTTCAAAGCAATACCATCACGATGCATGGAGTGCAAGTAAATCTACAAGTAGGGGAGTAGAGGGCGGGATAAAATAGGATGTGAGCAGGACAAGAATAGCGTCAAATTGTACCAGAGAAGAGAAAATCAGAAATCTGAAATTTGTTTCTCAAAAGTCCTTTTTTGGATTTTTCTGGTCTTGCAACCACAATGAGATCATTCACCTGGTAGACTGTTGTACGAGACAAAAGCAATATGAAAGTTGACTCTGTAGGCAAAGAGCAGGTAATCTTGTCTTTGGAAAGTAGCATCCCCTTCGGGCATCGACAAACTGCTGTAGGCACAGCTGGATCTCCCATCGACGCCGGTGCTCCAGACTTGCCTCTCGCTGCCGGGGCCAGCAGGCAGAGGTGGGAGCACTGTAGCTTATCACAGGGACTGGATATGGTGGGTTGGGAAAGGGCATGCATCAGCTGTGGAAAGAAGGGAAACATAAGGCTCCCGTTAGTTGCAACCTCTCAGATATTAAAAAGGTTACAGCCAACAGTGATATATTCATAAAATATAAATATGTTTAATTAATTAAGCTCAGAATGATAAAGAAGTTGAAGACTCACTTTCAGTCCAAACGGCTGCCCTGGTCTCTTCAGAAGAACCTTTTGATCCTTGCCTGTGTTCTTGTCAGCTGAGCGAATGGTTCTTCTTTTTGTGTCGGACCAGAAGACTCGGTCATTGAAGACCACCACAGAGAAAGGGCTTGGTGTTTCAGCTAACTGGAGGATCTAGCAAGAGAAGGGGACAGTCTACATTATGTCAACATTTTCCTCTTATGATGCAAAAACTTTAAAAAGGTTAATACTTTGTCTGTTTATTTTTAATCAGCTGGTAGTGTTGACCTTGACGTTGTCTCCGTCCAGAGAGGCCGAGCCGATGCAACGCAGCTTCTCGTCGGCCCAGTACACCCTGTTGTCCAGGAGGTCATAGGCCAGACTGACTGGCCAGCTCAAGTTTCGGCTCACCACCACCTTCCTCTTTGAACCATCCATTCCAGATCGCTCAATCTGAGGGCTGCTGCCGATCTCAGACCAAAGCATTAATCTGAAAATGATTATTATACAATACATGTAATGGCAAAATGTGGAGTATTTAGGATTTTTCAAGTTGAGCACCTTACCCTCGGTGTGGCAGCAGGACCAATGAGCTTGGCTGTTCCAGATCTTCACCCAGGACCACAGTGTAGTTCTGAGATCTCACTGTAACATCGCTGAGTTTCACAGCCAGAATCTGGCCCACCAGTCCGTCCACCCAGTACAGGTTGTTACCAACCCAGTCCATTGCGATGAAATCCGACTTTACCCCTGTGACAAGATTTCATTTGAATACTGAATATGGGTCGAAGTCAAACTCTGATGAGTGAATGGAATGAATGTGCTTTTTGTACAGTAACTTCAAATCTTGTTGATTTAGTGAACCACCCAGACAACACCTCATCACACAAATGTAGAGTTCCTGAGACAGAAATACCTTTGATAAGTGTCCCTTTGTTGCCTGAGCTTCTCATGTCAGCCCAGCGGATGCTCTGGTAGTCGGGACTCAGCCAGTAAACTCTCTGCTGAGCCCAGTGATAATCCAGAGAGAAGACTGGCCGACTGGCAGAGGACAGAAGACGCAAGGTGCTGCTGTGGACTCCAAGTAGTAACAGCTCAGACTGCACCGATGCCAGAAGCAAAGGCTCGTCTAGAGATACAAACATGATCAGTAAGTTTTTCCTGAGTTTTCTCCAGATCCAGTGACATTTGCAATTCACGGGCAATTCAATGCAATTTTGTTGAGGTTCCCACATATGAAGTTTATGTTCTTCTGCATTTGGTCTGCCAAACAAACTAATCTGAGAACAAATACAGAATGATTTACGATTTAAGTTATGACTCATTGGTTTTCAGGAACTAGAGACAAATCTGTGTGTTTAGCAGGGATAACTCAAATTATCATGATTATTATTGATCATCTATGGTACTTCATCCCCATTCTGTAAGTTGTAAGACTGGTTTACTACCATGTAGGCATTTTGATGACTTAATTGTTTGTGAACTGACAATATTGTAATTGAGTACAGGAACCTTTCAACATCCGCCAACTAAGATGTTAGTCAGCTGCTAAAAAGCATTGAATTCACATGATGTACAGAATGCAAAAAAGACACAGAACCTTTGGTCTTGCAGCTTTTGTTGTCAGGCTCCAGGTAGAAACCAGGGTGGCAGTGACAGCTGTAGGATCCAAGAGTGTTCAGGCAGGTGTGTCTGCATACGGTATTTGACACAGCTTTGCACTCATCAGTGTCCACACAGGACACAGCACTTAAGTCTAGTCTGAAACCTGCGGCACAGTAACACATCTGAACAAAAAAAGAGGGGACAAAGTGTCAAGAGAGGCATGTTGCTGTTTCATCAAAGCATGCTGAGGTTCAGTCTGAAACAAGGCAGGAAAACAACCACACAGTCACATCTGTTCTGTACTGACCGGGCCATTTGGGGTGCTGACACACTGGTGGTCACACTGAGGAGCCGACAGACTGGAGCAGTTGCGTTGAGCACATGCAGCACCCTCATCTGAACTGTCGGCACAGTTGGTGAAGCCGTTACACACCAGGTGAGGGTCCACACACTCACCACTGCCACACTGATACAGGTGAGAGGGGCATTTTCTCTGGCTGCCTGTGAATGCACATGCATAGATTCAATGGGACTCTACGGTGATTAAAATACATTTCACTTCTGTAGCTTAAAGGCCCCAAATTATGCTCAATTCCAGATCCTTTTATTTCTACTACAAAGTTTTTACATGCTAATGTTAAAAATCACATGATCTTTTTCATACCAGCCACAGCACCTATGTTCACCGTCTGTCTGAACGCTCCCTTTTAGTGCCCGTTTCTTCTTTCTACCCTCTCGAACAGCTCAGTCTGCTCCGACTGGACAGCTCTCAGAGGCCTGAGATGACACCAGCCAGTGAGTTTCCACATCAGCTCTGTTGGTGTTTTTGTAACCACAGCTGTGTTGGGGGCATGGCTGTGATATCAAGTCCTGACAGCTCGTTTGAAGGCACAGTTTCTGAGCTATGTGTATTTCGCCGTTGATTGAGAAGGGTACTTTGACAAGAATTTTTATAGCACCTAGACCTGCTTTAATAGCAAATACGACATGGTAATCCTACTTTCTATAATGTGGGACCTTAACAATGCCTTAAAATTACAGCATTACTGATGAAAAAGTGTCTGAAAGCCTTATTTTAGAACTCAATTGAGCAGATCCACTTGAATAGACAATATAAAGTATTATAAATGGGTCATATCAGATCATGAAAACGAAATGGCTGATTTATAATTAGTTAAAATTATGGTCATTTTGGAAAGGATTATACAACTAATCCTTTCCAGATAGGCCTGAATGGACACATTGAAGTGTCTGAATCAGTGACGAAACCTGACTGGTGGTCAATATTTAGGAAATTAACATGCTCACATTTGTCCTCGTCCATGCCGCTGTGGCAGTCCTTCTTTCCATCACACCTCCAGGACAGAGGAATGCACTGACTACTGTCTCCACACTGCCACTGGTATTCCCTGCACTTCGCTGGTGGGGTCTTGCAATCCTGGACACACATGAGACCAAGTTTCAAACTCACTCAAAAAAACCCTTTTTGTTTGACCAGCAAAGCTTCAGTACGAATCATCAAAATATGATAAATGTATATGAAGCAAGAAAAAGTCTCCCTCAACTTCTACCTCTACTCTTTAATACAGATTTACTTCACTTAGACGGTTGTTCTTTACCTTCTCGTCTGACCCATCTTTGCAGTCATCCTCGCCATCGCAGAGCCACTCTTTCTGCAGGCACAAGTGGCTGTGCGGGCATCGCAGCTGAGGTGGGCAGCGCGGCGGTCTTGTGCAATCCACCTCATCAGAGCGGTCGCTGCAGTCAGCATAGCCATCACATCTCAGAGCCTCAGACACACATTGACCACTCGCACAGCGGTACTGGTTAATCGAACAGGCCACCAAACCTGGAAAAAAAAAAGTTTTAAGAACCGTTTTATCTTAATTTTAAAACATAACATAAGATTTGCTGGTTTTATGGGTTTCAATACAAGTAAATATTGGACATCGCCTACCACACTTTGCCTCATCTGATCCATCAGCACAGTCTCTCTCTCCATCACACAGGAAGGTGTCAGGTATACAGCGAGTGTTGTTATCACAGCGGTGATGGCAGCCCTTAGTCAGAGTTGAACAGTCCATTTCATCAGATCGGTCTTGACAGTCGTACTGTCCGTCACACACCTGCTCTGGTGGGATGCATCTATTTCCATGAGCGCACTGGAACTCCGCTGGGAAAGAGAAAAGACGCCTCAAAGATCCATCCTTCACATGCAGAACATCCATTTTTCTAATTTATCAACAGCTGATCAAACACTGAAACTATCCAGTTCATACATGATATTTACTGTTAAACACTCTGGTGGTTTTCGAATCTAGCTCTAGATTAATGAGGAATTTGATTTAGAAATCCTTTTCAGCATATCCTGAGAGACACCCAAGAAACTCAAAACCTCACCAACAGCAAGCCCAAAGAATAAGCCGTTTGTGCTCGCCACCTATAAACAAGTGATTCCTGAGTTCATAGTGCTGCTTCGACAATGCTGAACACAGATTCATGCAAATCCCTCAGCAACATGAATGACTTTTGTGGCACTGCTTTAAGCTGCTTTTACCTGCACAATGCACAAAACTAACCTGTTTTGCACTGAGCAGCACATCCCTCTTCGTCTGATCCGTCCTTGCAGTCCATCTCTCCGTCACACACGTGGCTGTACATAACACACTCCAGGCCATCTTTACAAGGCCTGAAACCTGTGCGGCACCTCAGCGGGACTGATCTAGCACTGAGCCAGATGGAGGCTAGAGGCAGAGAGAAAATGATGCACTCAACTGGGTTGTGAAAGTGTAGAGCTTAAAATGTAAGATCATGGGAGGAAAACAGTCAAGTCAAGGATTGTTTTCTGATTAACAAATATTTTTACACAGGAAGCACATCAAGTATGAAAGATAACAGTCTAACAGTGTATTGTCTTGCAAGAACTACAACTTCTGTGCCTGGGATCACATTTATCTACAGTTTTAATCAATATTTTGGGTTTTGTTGTTGCTGGCTTACGGGGAGTAGGATGTGCCGACTGACACCACTTCTCATCTGAGCCGTCGGGACAGTGGGCACGGCCATCACACACTTCAGTCCTGGGGACGCACGCCCTCCGGTCACTACACAAGAAATCATCTGATGTGCAGGAAGATGAGGTGTCAATATGAGGAGCAGGGAGGATTATTTACCAGTGGAGGCATTTCTAAAATAGTTACTAAATCCCCTGCAATCGCTCTCAGTATGTGCAGGCTTAAAGAATATTTGAAGTTGTGAGCAGTCTTAAAAAATCTCCTACAGCGAGACCATCCCATCATTAGTTTGCCGGAGACGGAAAATATCTACTACCTTTGCAATGACCGTTTGTCACTGCTGGACTCAGACATACCTTGGTTTTTACACTGGTACACACAGTTGTTTTCATCAAATCCATCAGGGCAGTCTCTTTGTCCATCACACAGCTGATTTTGAGAGATGCACTGTGATGAACCTGGACAAAGAACTGATGGAGTGATGCAACTTGACTTCGAAGTGGGAACAGGAGACTCTGTTGTTGCAGCAGTAATAGGGTCTGGAAATGGAAAAACTCAAGTTGTAGCACCTCATGTCCATGTAAAAGTTCAAATTAGTTTTCACTCAATCCTTCCCATCACTACGTTTTTACATCTACACATAAACCACAGCTTTCAAACGTTTACTGGTGTGGGAATTATGCCACAACATTAGCCTAGCACCACTGAATGAAAACTAGAAAACTGGATCTGAAGACTTACTGCAGTCAACCTCATCCGAGCCATCCGGGCAGTCTCTCTCTCCATCGCACAGGAATTTCTTCGGGATGCAGCGATTGCTGTCGCCACAGCGATGTTCACAACTTTTGGCTTGTTCACTGCAGACCAGTTCATCAGACTGGTCGCGACACTGCGTCTTCCCATCGCACACTTGAACCAAAGGAATGCACATACTCCCATGAAAGCATTGAAACTCACCTGTAAGGGGAGTATAAAAAAACAGGTCTGACTATTTGAATGGAAGCTCCTCTTCAAAGTACTAATAAAGTAAACAGGGGTAAATGTCTAAATGAAGGTTATATACATTTATTTTGATGTCAGGGTTCCACAGACTTTATTAATATTTCAAAAGCTGAAGTGAAACCTTGTTTGCACGTTTTTGGGCATCCCTGTTCATCCGATCCATCCATACAGTCTCTCTCTCCGTCACACACATGGCTGTATAACACACACTCTGTGCCGTCATTACACGGCTTTGAGCCCATGCGACACTTCAAGGCTGCAGGAGGAGATGTGCTCGGACAGTTGACCTCATCTGAGCCATCGTGACAATGAGAGTGACTGTCACAAACCAGACTCTTGGAGACGCAGCTCCGGCGGTCCTTGCAGAGAAAATCAGCTGAGGAGGAAGACGTTTAATATATCAAACAGAAAAGCAACAAAACAAAATGTGTTCCAGAAGGCCAATATCTGACAACTCACTTATGTAAGGACATGTTTTCACACAGTTCTCATCAGATCCATCAGGACAGTCTCTCTTTCCATCACAAAACTGGGCTGGACTGATGCATAAAGAAGAACCTGGACACAGAACTGAAGGACTGGTGCAGGATGGCTTGCTGGGAGGCTCAGTAAATGGTTTGACAGGTAAAACGGCTTTGTTGAAGTTTTCTGGAAGCAGTACACAACACAACAGTAAATTGAATAATTTCAAAATATCAAATTATAAATACAAAATACCATATGATTACACTTGAGAATTATTATATATTATTCACTTTAAAAAAGAAGAAACATTTCCAAAGAACCTCACCACATCCGTCTTCGTCTGATCCATCCTGGCAGTCTCTCTCTCCGTCACAAACATGACTGAAGAGGACACATTCTGTGCCGTCTCGACATAGTTGGGAGCCCATGCGACACTTCAGGACATTTGTTCGAGCTGCAGGAGCCTTTACACTCGGGCAGTCGACCTCATCTGACCCATCGTGGCAATGTGAGCGACCATCACAAACCAGACTCTTTGACACGCAGCTCCTACGGTCTTTGCAGCGGAAGTCAGCTGTGGAGGGTAAAAGAATATGCAAAGAAATTACTAGAATTGCAGAGATTTGTTATCTATACTTCGAATTCACACAATAGTAATGAGATTGACATTGGACAAGAAGTAGTGTGAACCAATGCGATAAATTATTGGAAACTCAATTTCAAAGAACTTGGTATAATAACTTAATGATTTACTTTTGTTAGGACATCTTTTCACACAGTTCTCATCAGATCCATCAGAGCAGTCCTTCTTTCCGTCACAAAACTGTGTTGGTTTAATGCATATAGAAGACCCTGGACAAAGAACTGAAGGACTGGTGCAGGGCGGCTTGGTAGGAGGCTCAGTGAGTGGCTCGATGGGTGCAGGGGATTCTTTTGACTTGAGATTTTCTGCAGGAACAGTGCCAGTGTCTGCATCATGTAGAAATATGACATCAAGAGTTAGCTGGACAAGTGTAGAATTTCATATCAAAACATAGTCCAATTGTTAAGTTATAAGAAATAGCAAAGTGCACCACTCTTCACATACACCTCTCCACTTACTTACCTGTGAATTAACACTCACCACATTCTTCTTCGTCTGATCCATCCTGGCAGTCTCTCTCTCCGTCACAAACATGACTGAAGAGGACACATGCTGTGCCATCTTGACACAGTCTGGAGCCCATGCGACACTTCAGGACATTTGTTCGAGCTGCAGGAGCCCTTACACTTGGGCAGTCGACCTCATCTGACCCATCGTGGCAATGTGAGCGACCATCACAAACCAGACTCTTTGACACGCAGCTCCTACGGTCTTTGCAGCGGAAGTCAGCTATGGAGGGTAAAAGAATATGCAAAGACATGACTTGAATGGCAGAAAAATAGTCCAAACATAATACAAAGTGCCAATCAACAAAACATAACTGCCCACTTTTCCAGAATAGAAATCAGACAAAAAAACTGTCTCAATCAGCTCAGAATGTGACCACTCACTTATGTAAGGACATGTTTTCACACAGTTCTCATCAGATCCATCAACACAGTCTCTCTTTCCATCACAAAACTGTGCTGGGTTGATGCATATAGAAGAACCTGGACACTGAACTGAAGGACTGGTGCAGGACGGCTCAGTGGGAGGCTCAATAAAAGGTTTGACAGATAAAGGGGATTCATTTAAGTTTGCAGTAGCTGTGGTAGGGTCAACCTCTGCAGCATCTAAAAATTAATCAACACAACAGTAAAAAAAGAAATCATTGTCATGATGATTACATCAGTGGTAGTGAAGATAAATATACGCCTGGGGTCCAAAATTCAAAACTCACCACATCCTTCTTCATCTGATCCATCCCGGCAGTCTCTCTCTCCATCACAAACATGACTGAAGAGGACACATTCTGTGCCGTCTTGACACAGTCTGGAGCCCATACGACACTTCAGGACATTTGATAGAGCTGCAGGACCAGCAATGCCTGGACAGTTGACCTCATCTGAGCCATCATTGCAATGAGAGCGACCATCACAAACCAGACTCTTGGGGATGCAGCTCCTCCGATCTTTACAGCGGAAGTCGTCTGGATGGAATCATTGAAAACAAAAGTTTTTCCAAGTTTCAGGACACTTTGAAAGCTCTTCTGAGTGCGATTCATTTTTGAAATAACATTTGAGACGAGGGAAATGTATATCATTAGCACCTTAGAGAACACGTCAAGTCAGTGCTTACTTTTTGAGGGACATCTTTTCACACAGTTCTGTTCATCAAAGCCATCAGGACAGTCTTTGCGTCCATCGCAAAACTGGCTTGAAGAAATGCAGAGGTGAACAGAAGAACGGGGACAGAGCACAGAGGGGCTGCTGCAGGCTGGGACAGTCGGAGCAGGAGGTTTGGTAACGGGTGGCATTTTGTTGACTGGGACAATATTTGATGTTGTTGGAGTCATCGTCTGATCTGTGGCATCTTCAACATAGAGTAGTGATTACATGGTAGAGTTAAAGAGGAGAGTTACATTTTTCCGTTACACAACACCAACACTATAGATTGCATCAGTAATTCTTTTTGTTATTGCAATTTTTCCAATGAGTATGACTGTCTTAGGAAACTCACCACATCCCTGTTCATCTGATCCATCCTGACAATCTTCTTCCCCATCACACACGTGGCCGTATAAAACACACTCTGTGCCGTCTTTACATGGCTTCGAGCCTGTGCGACACTTAAGGCTGTTTGCCTGAGCTGCAGGAGAAGCTACGGTCGGACAGTTGACCTCATCTGAACCATCACGACAGTGAGAACGACCGTCACAAACAAGATTCCTTGAGATGCAACTCCTACGGTCCGTGCACTTGAAATCCTCTAAAATTGGAATGAAGGCAAAAAAGAAAAGATTAAAACAAATTTTCAAAGCAGGGGAACTTTACTCCTCATGTGACGAATTTGTGATATTGGTATTTTACCTTTAGCCGGACATGTGGTTACACAAAAATCCTCATCATCTCCATCAGGGCAGTCCTTTTTCCCATCACACAGCTGGGCTTGTGAGAGGCAGATTGATGTGTGTCGGCACAGCACAGAGGGTTCATTGCAGACTGGAGTATCGGGCACTATGGAATTTATTATAATGAAACTGAGAAAACTAAGAAGCATTGTCTGAGTAAAAACATTTCTGTCCGGGTTATTACTATCATCCACCTTTAACTGAATCAGGTAAAGTTTTCAATTTACTTTTTAAAACTCCATGCAAGTGTTGCTGTAACCTGTAACATGAGCCATGATGGGATTGACAAAGACTAAGCAGCATGAACAGAAACTTCAAATAAAGTGACGGCATGCATCTGTATAAAGTCGTTTAGCGGTCCGACCTGCACGGACGTCCTTGAGTGCAGCGACTACACTCAACACTTGACCTCCCACAGACATGTCTTGGATGGCGCTCCCATCACGCCGGTCCCACAGCGTCATGACATTGTCAGAAAGTGACAACAGGAAGGGCTCAAAGGCAGCTATAACCGAGCCCGAAATGTTCCATCTCCTGCCAGCTTGGTGGCTTCTTTCCTGCAGCAAACTCATTGTTGTTAAACCTGGAAAAAAAAAAACAGACCCAAAACTCATTCAACAGGTCTGGACTGTGGAAATATAGGATTCATTTTAATAAGAATCACTTTTTTTCAGTCCTTGTACAGATCACAAATGAAATATTGTAAAAACACTGGCAGCTCTTAATCATGCAGGATCACAAAAACAATCTAACTTTTCATACTATGATTAAAGCCTGCAAGCCTACTTTTCCTTGTTTTTCTTTTCTAGGCCCCAGTTAATTAAATGTAGCAAGCACATGCAGTACAATGATGCAAAAACAGACCTTGAAATAAACACTACATAGTTCTCAGAAAAATAAGAACTACTCTCTAATAAGATGTATCAATACTTCATCTGCTAAAATGCCTTCTTCATTTCAGTTCTTTGAAACACTTCACCTGTTATTGCTTGTAAGACATTTGAACATAAGAAACCCCATTTTATCCCTCTGATCTACAGACCTGCCCTCTTTGAGTTCCAGAGTAGACTACTAGCCCTGAGGTCGAAGGCGATAGTTCCCCTGACACCTCCTGCTAAGCGCAACAGCTCTTTGGCTTGGCCTCCCGTCAAGCTCATGCTGAGGATTTGCTCTTCCTCCAGCCACAGGAGGCCACCCCTCAGCCAGTCCAGATACAGGTCTCGAATCTCCTTCGTTGTACGGTACAGCTGCTGTGAGTATCGATTGTCGACTGTGGTGGTGCCGATGCTGTTTTGGTCGCATGACACCCAATACAGGTTCCCTCTCCTCTGGTCGACTTTTATCAGACAAACTACAAAAAAAAAAAAAGAAAAAAAAAAAAGAAAGAGTGCTGGGTAGTTCATGGCTTATACTCAACTGACTGATTCAAGCAGAACTGAAACAAAATATTTTCATTGAGAATTTGTCTATGAAATATTTTTTAACTCATTTATTAATTAATTAATTAATATATACATACAGGGTAAGCTAACAGAAGAACACTCATCACTAGAACTCACTGTTGTGTCCTCAAATTGCTTGTTTTGACCCACCAACAGTTCACAGCAAAAATATCCAATTTATGATTAATCTTTTGGCATACGAACTGGAATTTTTGCAAATCAGATCCAACCACATTTGTTTGTGATTTGAAAGGCAATTTCAATCGGATTTCTACAGATGTGTCTTATATCTAGCCACTCGGATCGGATTTCAAAGTGTTTTTTGCATCGCGTAACGACAATGTCACTGCTTTTAGCAGAACAGTAAGTTGTGACAGAGGAGGTCTGCAACGTGACTTTAAAGCCTAACTGTCTGGAGGGCGGGATGATAAATCTTAATTTCTCATGCTACCACATTAGACTTTTTACAGATACCCACACTAAAAGGGATAGCAACCCATGCAGATAAGTAACTGACACTTGGACATAAAAATTAAATCTGATCACTTACAAATAACAGTGCCGACAGTCTGTCATAAAGATCTAATTTGAGAAACAAATCAGAATTGCCTGCAGTCTGAACAAACCTAAGTGATAATATCCTTTTCTCAGTTCCACTTTAATAGCAACCCGTCTTCTGCACTTAAAGCTCAAAGCATTTACCTGGCAAAGGTGTTGGGACCACCTCGGTCTTGGCCTCTGTTAGACTGGTGCGTTGGATATGGCCAGTTTGGTTAGCCCAGTAAAGCCAGTCTCTGTACCAGTCCAGATCGAATGACAGGATGCTGTCGTCAGTGGCGAAGAGCTGGGTATCAGTGGAGACTCTGCCTCTAAACTCCAACATGTTGATGTTGGTAATGGTGGCATATATAAACCTTGGATCTTTGGGGGAAAAAAAATAAGTTATTAATGATGTTCATCTGAGTTACAAAAAAACGGAGTAACGGACTTCAACACATTCCTAATCCAAGAGTTTGGAACCAAAATCACTTTTTTACAGACTATAAAAAAGGGGAATCCAGTTCTTTAGATCAGTTTGGGACCTTGATTAAGAAACTATAAACTTGAGCAGGATCAAGTACAATTTATATTATTTGTCATTTTTCAAAAATGGTATAAAAGGCATTCGTAACGTAGGCAAATTAAGGCTATGGTAAACCTACATTTACATGTCCCATCAAGCAACAGTACTTTGGAGTTTGGACAAGCACAGGTGAATCCCATGGGGCTTCCTTTAGTTAGCTGACACAGTTGACATGGAGTCTTTGTACATGCTGAAGAACCTGATTGATGACAACGAGACAAGACATTTTGACAAGTGAGTACTATTATTAGATGTGAAAGAAACTACTATAAGTAAGGAAGATACACTTTGCATAGAGATGACATAACTATAACTTCAAATTTCAGTGGAAATTCAGAAGATACAACAATGTTGCGTTACCATTTTATCTGTTATCTACCAAGTACCTTGAGGCTGCTGTAGCTTGTGGAAAACTGCTAATACTGGCAGTGCGGATTTCCAGATGAATTTCTTTTGGTCCGGTTGTTTCTGTGGAACCTGCCACAGTCCTTTGTCATCCACCCAGTAGAAGGAACTTTCAAACACAGCCAGGCCGAGAGCCGGTCTGCTGCTGAACAGTCCTGTGAAGGTGTAACGGCCAGTCCCATCCACCTTCACCGTCTCTATAGACTGAATGAAATAAGTTCATTTTCACTGTATGAAGGATAATTATTAGGGTTTATCAGAGTTTAGGTATATATTTATGGTATTCTCTTTTCATCATGCTTATTAAGTGAAGTGTAATGTTTTATGATATTCTATTCATACTCCAGCTTGTTTGATGTACTTCTACCTGCGTTTCTTTCCTTAACTCACCTTCTTGAAATCACTGATCCAGTACAGCCTCCTGGCAGCCACATCAGCAGTGAGGCTGTGAGCTGACTGAGCAGTGAGCGACATCAGCGAGCTTCTGTCCGACCCATCCATCCATGACTTCTCTATTGTCACTCTGTTCCCATGGCCAGCATTGATCCAGAACATCAAGCTGGAAGTCAGAGAGCGGTGTATTTGAATAAGCACTACCCAAGTTCATCATCATGACGTGATTTATATGCATGCAGAGTCAAATCAAATTAAACAGTACTCAATTTCAGTATTACTGCAAATGTTACACTTTTTTAGGTTTCATATATTATATGAATACTGACTTCTTTTCCATAGAAAAGAACAAAAACATTTAAATGATTACTTTAAATCGTATGCAGCAGACGGAGTGAAAGTCAGACATACCTCTCCACAGGTATAAGCACCAGCTCTGATGGGCTGATGTTCTTGCTCAGCACAGAAGTGTAACTTTTTCCATCAGCTGCCTGCATGTAGATTGACTCCGTCTTCTGATTGGTCCAGAACAGGTTTCCACTCAGCCAATCACAGGCTAGACCCCCGATTCCAGGCTCCCCTGTTGAAATATTAAAAAGGAGCTTTTTGTCTCTTTTCTTTCTGCATTTAGGGTTCAAATTTTGATGTGGAACAAATGGATTCTGTATTAGGTGACAGACTGGGACTTTTTATATTTTTGTGTATATTTATATTAAGTTAGCTCAAAAATTCAAGAATGTAAAGATCTAACAAGATTTACAACCAGAAATGAGTTCTTGAATCCAAATTACATTCCTCTCTCAATTTTGTGTGTGGACATATCTTACAACTCTAGTTTTTAATAATACATTTTCTTTTTCCTTTTCATTTTCAAGTGCAACTTTAAAAAAGAAATGACATTTTATCCAGACTTTCCTCTGATCTTTTCTTTTTTCCCTATAAAAACTGGATAAATTTAGATATTTCTGGAGTTTTTTAAAGATATTGGAAAAAAAACAAAACAATTAAAAAATGCAACTGGTGATCAGAAGTAGACAATGCTTTGTTTTAAGTGGGCACAAGACAAAAAGTCTGTAGGCCTATTGGTCATACATCTGTCAAACTCTCCTTCAGTCACTTTATAGTTCATACAACTTGCATATAAAACTTGCCAAAAATATAACACAACAAGCTGTATCACCATAATACCTTTAAACAAAACAGTAACATGTTGGGTCAACTAACCAGTGTAGCTCGTCGAGCTCTGCTGTCCATCACTTTTGTAAATGTTGCCCTGGTTGTCAGCCCAGTAGTACCAGCCTCGGGCAACGTCAAAAGTCAAAGCCACTGGGTTAAAGACTTGAGTGTGGATAACTTCAAACTGTTGAGACTTCACATTCAACAGCCCGATCGATTTCCTCTGCACTGTTAGCAATCTGACAACATCACCTGGAGACATTAATGGATAAATAGAAGGGTGCAGTTAGTGTGAATACAGTGTCTTTGAGTAAGGTTGACTTCCTGTAAGTTAGACATCCCTCAATTTACTGACAGGGAATTACCTCGCTTATCACTTCAAGATTGAGTGTAGAAAGTAGAAAGAGAAGTGTAGAAATAAGACATTTCTGGACAATATTTGGACAGAAAATAACCTGGATGAATATGTAATACAACATTTCAAGTCATTTCTCTTTTGATGTTACCTGCTCGGTTGTTTTCATTTGAAGTTCTTTTGATTTTTCTGATCTTTTCTTTCTTGCTTTTGTCATTAGGTCGGCTACATCAAAGAAGCCCATTAACATGTCAATGATCTTTTGTCCAATTGAACTTGATGTTTGATCTTTTCAGAGAGGATGAAACTAAATCCAGTGGAGGATTACATGGTACAAATAAAGCTGATGACTAGCTCACTAACAACATGAGATTTGTTCTGGCATGTTGGTTGACATATCAAAATATCCTGTTTTGTAGTACTCAGTGTTTTCCTCCTCAAGATGAGGCCAAGTTGGTACCAAACAACAAGATGGAATGGTTACAAATTGTTAAATACACTACCTTGCATTTGGATAAACAAAGGAAACCCTGTTTATCCAAAACATCATTACCTGTAGCTAGACATGCAGAGTTTCCCTCCAGTTTGAATCCGTCTCTGCAGTGACAGTAGTAGGATCCAACGGTGTTAGTGCAGTGATGCGTACAGGGAGCAAACGGTTGGGCACATTCATCCAAATCTGAGGAGAGACAATAGGTTTTATCTTCATAAGCATGATACTGCAAAGGGCAATTACCCGATAATAAAACTGAACAGTGGATTCTAGTCATCCGACACACACCTTCACAGACAGCTCCATTGGAAGAGAGCTTATATCCATCAGGACAGGCACACAGAGCTCCCCAGTCTTCATCGACACACACATGGCTGCAGCCACCGTTGTTAATAGAGCAAATACGACCTGCAGGAGGAGCAGCATGGCTTAGCATCACAGAAATGCATGCCCCAAAAGCAATTTACTGTAGCACATCATTTGGAGATCGAGTTGCAGTCAAGTGTAAGGTAGTTTTTTGCAGCAATTTCCATCACTGTAATCTGTCTTCAACCTACCGCAGGTTATAGGCTCATCACTGCCATCTGAGCAGTGCATCCGTCCATCACACCTCTCCTCAGCAGACAGACACGTCCCCTCAGGACAACGTATGCCACCCTCATCACACAGACCTGTAAGAGGAGAGACGATCAGGACTTAATTATTTAACTGGTTCCCAAACGTTCCCTGTGTAAAAGACTTAAGAGCTTGTGTCTGACATCTTTTGACTCTCCCCAACATGATCATAAGGTCAGAGTGAACAAAGTCTCTGTTGGACTGTTTATTCAATCATAATGAATTCTTCACATTGATATATATGAAAGCATAAGAGACGAAATAATGATAACTATGATTGTTCATGTGATTTGTGGAGATAAATCACTGCGATTAAGTTCAAAATCTAATTACTTATTTATTGACAAGATCATTAAATGACAAGAAAACTCTGACACTCCGACTCACACCTTTCTTTTAACTTTTTTTTATCTTTAAAAGATCCAACATGATCATGTCTAGACAATAATGGCATTTTAATATTTAACAAATTGAGAGCCTTGGAGTTATTCTGTGATTTTCTTATGTCTACACATATCCCTATTGAAACTCCTACCCTTACATTTTTTGATATTTAATTTATTAAAAGGACTAGGCTGTAAAACCTAGCAAAGCAGGAGAATAAAATAAAGTGAAACATAAAATGGGAGTCTAAAATATTTTAGTTGTATGGATACATCAAACAATCCTGTCTGCGCAGTATTCAACCCGCCACCCTTCTCACCACAGTTCTCCTCGTCAGAGTTGTCCAGGCAGTCATTCAGTCCGTTGCAGCGCAGCTCTGTTGGGATACAGATGTTGTTTCGACAGGTCCAGTCAGACTCCAAACAGCTCTCAGCAACTGAACAGTTCTCCTCATCTGAGCCGGTGGGACACTGGATTTGTCCATCACAGCGGGCCGACGCATTAACACAGCTGACAGAGTCTACGCAGGAAAACTGACCCAGCGGACATTCAGAAGAGCCTGGGAGAGAGAAAAACATCATATATAGAATGAGAAGAACGGGTTTATTGAACAAAAACACATGAAGGATTTAATTCTCCTTTCATACATTTTCTCTTTAGGGACAGAAGTAACACATAACAATTTAATTTGATTAAGGTGGCCTTCTCTCAGAGTGAATTACTTTTGACACAACACAACCAAACACTGATAACATCCTTGTCACTCCACTATAAAACCTAATGTTAGATTGTAAATATGACTAAAAATCAATAGTGGGAAACTGTTTTTGCTTCTCCTTTTTTATACAACTTTGTGCCTTTTGATTGTCATTCTTAAGCAGTTTGATTACTCAAATAAATCAGCTCTAATTCTACAGATTATATTAAAACTCGTCTTGTGAAATACGGTGTCAATCATTTCAGTGGCACAAGAAAAGACCAACAACTATGATGGAATAAAAAAAACGGCTCAATACATTTGGGAACACTACTTTTGCCCAAGCACAGGAGCCATACCTACCAGTGCAATCCATTTCATCAGATCCATCCAGACAGTCTCCAGCTCCATCACATCTCCAGATATCAGGGATACAGCCTCCATCGTCACACTGCCATTGGCCTTGTTGACATCCCAAAATTTGACCTTTGAAAACACACAGAGACAAACAGTAGGACAAAGTACACAGATGAAATTCCCTTTACTTCAGACCTCATGAAGAATCCAGATGAGCCACTGATCATGGCTCAGGTGAGTGATGTCAGGTGTGGGTTCAGGATTTTCAATAATGAATTTAATCTCAAACAGACCTGTTAAACAATTGTCCATTTATTGACAGGAAAAGTAGACAAGTGTATGTAACCCTGGATATGAGAGACATAAGAGGTCTTGTGTTTAACCGGTTGAATTCATTGTAAATTGGCACACAGGACAGATATACACTTGTAAATGCTAACATGACTCACAAAGGAAAGTTAGCTTAACTAGCAGATGAGCAGGGGTCTGACTTTATCCAGCCTGAGCGAGGTCCAAAACACAACTGCATCATATAACCTACTTTTAAATTAATTTCACTCAAATATGTTTTAGTTAAAGCTTCTCAACTGTCATATACAAACGTTAAATTTGAGCTGTTGAAGCTCTCTAGTCAAAACGGACTGACTCAAGTTTGTGACGATGGCCGCCATGTTGCCTCGTTCATGTCGTCATACAGAGAAACGGTCAGGACGACCGGCTTATTTGATGTTTACACACATGAGGAATTTAATTAAGCTCACACAAATTACTTTAAAACACGTAGAAGAACATTTACCTGTGGAGATTGTCAGACTGGACAGAAATATCAAACAAATGAACAGTGGTAAATCCATATCGGCCCGCTCGGCTCATCGGGACAAACTGCGTCACCTGAGAGGAAACGCTTTAATCAGCTCGACCTGCTGCAGGTGCGACATCCAGCTCCGGAGCATCCATTTTATGTTTAACCTGTGCGACATTCTTACTATAGTTTTTATATATTTACTTTTGTTTGTTTATCTATTAATGGATGTAATTAGTCTTTCCAGCTGTCCTTATCAGGTAGCCTATATGTTTAAATGCCTGGCTAATAAAGCAACATCATTTATATCATGCTATGGTGGCCTGTAAGGTCGCATGTGAGGGGTGATATATAGTGCTATCAGTGATTTTGGAGAGGTTTTTGCGCTTTTACGCACAGAGCCTATTAATGGTATTATTCTTGTACGGTTGCCTTTTCTTTTAAATGATGTGGCCAAAAGTAAAAAATGTACAAAGTGCACGATTCTCCGTCTGGAAGGAGAGCAGCTGTTCTGCCGTGCGGATTAATTCATCATTGATCAATCATCCATCTATACCCTACTGATAAATATAGTTATTTTTCCTCATGTTGTCTTTAAATTAAATTCATCCTTATGCTCCAATAGCATCATCGCTACACACCCAGTGGTGGGAGATACGATAAGATATTATTCTTCAAGTAGCAAAACCACAGTGTAGAAGTACTCAGAAGAAAAAGTAAAATTAGAGTATATGCAAAATATACTTTAGGTGCAAAAAGTACTCCTTATGCAGAATGGCCCATTTCAGAATAATATATAAACTATAAAATCAGTGGATTATAACTAGTGATGCATTCAAGTGTAAACACTAGTGTTGCATCTGGTCTGAGATAATTCCAACTATTAGCCTATAGCCTAAACTGTGGGGGAGCTCAATAATAATAATAATGATTTATCAGATTATATTTATATTGTGTAGTAATAATCTGAACTAGTGATTTAAGAATAGTGTTTATTGTTACATCACCACCGCAATGCATGTTGTTAAAGTGCGTCAGTGCACTTTTTATTTCCCATAACTTCTTCAGTGTCTTCAAATGTGGCCACGACCGTACAAGTACAAGTTTGCTTCTGCTGCACTCAAACGTATTGAAACATATTTTTCTTCAAACCACATGGCCTGTCAGTTTGATAACGCTGCTTCATCTGATTCTTTCATTGTAGTAGTTTGATGTAATAATTCCTTTTATGTATTAAGGTTTCAATCACCCAACTTGTGCAGCAAGTTAAAGTTTAAAACCAAAGTTGGTTTGATGTTGTGACAATAAAGAACTTTCAAAGACCAGACTCATTTAATACCAACAGCACTTTTCTTTATTCTTCTCACACCTCGTGTTCATCAAACAGAATCAAAGCTTTGTAGTCGGCCATCATCTCTTTCTTCTCTCTTCTGAGGTCAAGTGTGCAGTTTGACTTATGAATGGGCGACGTAACGAGCGTTAACGTCACCAATGTCCCTTTAATGTCAATTAGCACGTCAGATGGTGCTGCATGAAGAAATGGATCTTACAACTCACCTAAATGTTGATTCATAACCATTTCAATTTTCATGGAATAAACTGGGGAAATCATGATGTTGTGACATTTGTTGGGGTCTGTAGCAATTAAATAAAATAAAAATGTTTTCTTACATGTATTAGGACAGGGCATCTCTGCAGCTCTACAGTACTTCGTTATAATGCTGTTTTTATCGAAGAATTGCAGCTTTTGCAGTTTGGATATTGCACTTGACCATATGGCAATATTAATAATTTGTTTGTACATTGTACAGCCCTGATGTATAAATAAAATAAAAAAAATTGGTACCATTGCCTCCAAAAGAACATTACTACGTTTTCTTTTTCAAAAGTATATTAACAGAAATATAAGTTAAAATAAACGTCCAGCTCTTTACGCAATGTGCAAAATGTGCCATTTTGATTATAATTTATGTGACATAATAATGTTTATTGTAGACGTTTATTACTGGTCATTTCTCATTTATTACCCTACTTGATCAGTCCATTATAAGTGTTGTTACAGGCTTATATTATTGGGTTCAGCCTTCTACAAACTCATTTTATCAATTACATTTGTTTATATTTATAGTTTAAGACAAATAAATTGTCCCAACACCATCTTTGCTGAATACTTATGATGATCAATTCATTCATATCGCAATAGACCCCAGCAGGATAAGGCTATTTAAGCTTATATAGGCTATATAAATGAACTAATAATTAAAATCCAGCCTGGTATATCTTTATTTATGGTCAGGGTCAGTGTGTCACGTTGACCTGAACTTGCCCCCAGCAGGCTCCTAACAGCTCAGCTACAGAAAGTCATTCTTCTGATTAACTCCTGTGTTACTTTCCCATTAATCACAGCGCAGTTGTGCAGCTCGTAATCTCCTTAACTAATATTATTGTCACGGCTTCTTATCAAAGGGATCTGTAATATACAAAAGAACAACAATCAGAGCGGTGGGCTTTTACACTTTTCACACCTCGGACACTACAAAGGCCAAGTGGTTTCGATACACAACAAGCTTGTCACATTAAGTGTCCCGTGGATCACACACACCCCCTTCATCCATCCAGCTTGACACATCTCCTCAGAGGACGTCAGGATGAGAGAGGGTGGGACTATAAAACCGAGGGCCGGCCTCTCACCTGGAGCATTCGTGAATCTACCTTCGGAAGAGCAACAACACACCTGGGAATTATGAAGGGACTAGCAGTGGATTTCTCTTTTGCGCTTCTACTTCTGGTGGATTTGGTTCTGGGTCAGCCCTTTCCCGGGATGCACCCTGGCGGTCTTCTCGGTGGGATGGGTGGCGGCTCCAGACGCTCCGTGCATCGGCATCAGGGCAGCAGGCTGCCCCTCTACATGATGCAGCTGTACCGGACCATGCTGACCGAGGAGCGGGCTGGGACTCCTGCCAGTGTGAGCACTCACACCAGGACGGAGGACAACCCAGCTCTGCACGACTCGGACTCTGTCATCAGCCTTGTCGCTAAAAGTGAGTATTCAACATTAGGGGAGAAATGGCATTTTTTTTAATGGAGTTTGGTGGGACGTTGCTGTGCACAGTTTTCCATGCAGCGCAGTTGGACTGGATTACTAATAGGGGATTAGCTTTCCTTTGTGCATGTGTTAATTTATTTCACTCACCTTAATTTAATCATCTGGCTCATCACATTTATGCAACTGGGAGTAAAAGCTGTGACATTTGTAAGAACTGCAATATTAAAGTCATCACATGTTTAAAGATGAGTAATTGGTCTTGACACAACTGGCCAAAGTCAGATGATAAGTTTTTTTCATAAGTCATAAATAATGCTGATCAATTTTCTTCACTCTTTCTTTCAGGCTGCCATCAGATTGGCAAGAGGTGGTCCGTCACCTTTGACATGTCCTCCATGTCTGCAAGCGACCACATCCAGCTGGCTGAGCTTCGCATCCGCCTTCCTGCTTTCACAGAGTCCTCCCGAGCCTCAGTGGACATCTACCACTCCCACAGGGACCACTGCTCCGGCATGCACTGCCCAGAGAACAGGCTGTTCCTGGGCCGCCTGAGAGCTCATCCCAGTGCGATGGTTTCCCCGTCCTCCTGGAGGGTGTTCAACATGACAGAGGTGCTCCATCGCTGGCTGCAGCGGGAGCACTTTACTCAGGAGATGGAGGAGCCTGAGGTGAAGGAGGAGGAAGAGCAGGAGGCAGTCAAGCACCACACAGCTGACCGGGTGATGATGGTGGTCTTCTCAAGGCAGAACCCAAGTGGCCAGCGAACGCCAACACTCATCCGCACAGCTGAGCACTCCAAGTACGTCAGCCTGGACAGGGATACTTCCAGGACTGGGAGGGCCAAGAGGCACCACAAGACCCAGCAGAAGAGACGGAGAGCGGTTAGAGCTGCTTCTGCAAGTAAGCCCACAGAGGAGAAGAAGGGTCCTCTCTGCAGGAAGGTGGACATGTGGGTGGACTTTGACAAGATCGGCTGGAGCGAGTGGATTGTCTATCCCAAACGGTACAACGCCTTTCGCTGTGAAGGGAACTGTCCTACACCAGTAGATGAGACCTTCACTCCATCTAACCATGCATACATGCAGGTAAGGAGACAACCTTCTTTACTTTTATTGTACTGTATTTTCTGCAACAGGATGCACCTTTAACACCCTAAAAGATGTGCTCTAATCAATCATTTCTTCTCTTTCTTTCTCCAGAGCCTGCTGAAGCTTCACCACCCAGACAAGGTGCCATGTCTCTCCTGTGTGCCAACCCGCCTCGCACCGCTTTCCATGTTGTACTACGAGAACGGGAGGATGATCATGAGGCATCATGAGAACATGGTGGTGGAGGAGTGCGGCTGCCACTGAGCAAAGGACCTGAAAACCTTTCGGTTAAAGGTCAGATAGACTGAAGCCGCTGAGCTGTAGGCCCAGAGGAGTCTACTGACACGGACCTGAGCTGCTCAGAGGCACAAAGTGGATGGAGGTCCACAGGCACTTTACAGACAGAGGCTGCTGCTGCTGCTTTGCACAATATGAAAGAAGGGACCTACTGTTTATCCTGCACACAGCTCTCTAAATTATGGATTTAAGGAATTAAGAGTTGTAAAATTGTTGGTACTTTTAATAGAAAATGAGGTGACCGAGATAAAACAAGGTCAAGACAGAAGCAGAATATGGTTCCTGACTGAAGCACTATAGAAGAAACAGCTGTACAAACTGTTTTTTTAAGCTTGTAGACTGAATTTTTAAAAATGTATTGAAATGACAAATGTCTGAAGGATGTAAGCGCTTTTACTTTATTGAAATGTTTGGGTCACATTGACCCATTTGTATATTTACTATGTACAGTAATACAATAAATTATTTCTTATCTTGAACAAAGTGTTTGCTGGTTTTTATTTCTGTGTTGATGCAAGATTTTAATTGAAGCTGCTCATTACCCTTCACCTTTTAAGGTAAAAAGATTTGTGATCATAAATGTCGGCGATGATAGATTTATACAATAAAACATTTTTCTACAGTAGACATTTTGACTTGATAGACAAATTGTCAAATTGACAACATGTAATGTAACAAATGCCACTCATTGAAGACTTGTTCACAGGTCATTCATTAACCAAAAAAATAAAAAATACCCTACAATTCATGTGAAGGTTTAAGAAATGTCAGCTTTGAATTACAGAAGGGATGCAATGGTAAAATAAAACCAAAATAAAAAAATGGGAAAAAAGTAATTTAACTACTTAAATCCAAATATTAATGTAGTTGAACTACCAGCAAGCGGCTATAAAATGTAGCTAAACTACTAATTTAATTACACAAAGCCCTGAGAGGCAGGTGAGAGTCCAGTTCCAGTGATTATTTTCTACCTAAAACAGGTGAAAAGTTACTAAGTTTCTATCTTCTGTTCACCAGGACTAAAAGCATTCATGTCTTCTAAAAGGTGAGATTTAATATCTCCACGTATACTAAACACAAGGTACGTCTATTGTGTTACTGTCATGTGTTTCTTCTGGCTAGGAGTGTATTATAATCTACTGTCAGTGTCACGGATGGAATAATGTCTATATCAGCAAGTCAGATCAAGCAGTACAGTAACATTTAATGGCTTCTTAGACTGCATCTTCCCATTCTGATATACGAGTGTTTTCATGCTCTCGTGGATGCTGTCAATTGCAGCACTATGTTTGTGTTTCCTTATGTTTTATGTTCAAAATGTGGTTGAAACGCCAGCAGTAGTACGAGTAGTAGGCTAGTAGTTACCACAGGACTCCTGCAGGGGGAGCGTAGAGATGTTGAGCTACATCACAGGATACCTCTTTAAATACATTTTCAACAAGTCCCCCATAATAAGGACGACTGTTTATATATTATATATAATTGGATGCTGTTGAATGAATATTGCAATTATACTGCAAACCTTTTTTTTTCACTTAGCAAACACCTTTTTGCCCTCCTGTTTCACAGATGAAAAAATGTGTTAAAAGCCATCAAATGAGTCACATCACATAAAATATTAAAGGTTTAATTGTCACAAGACTTTGATTTACATGTCAAATATTTCACACATCATACAAAGTCAAAGTAAAGAAACTGTTTTATGCATCAGTTAGTGTTGTTTTAAAATATTTTTTACACATATTAAGCATTACAAAAAAATGCCATCTTGTTTTCAGAACAAATCTGAAAGTGGATTACATCTTAGTAAGACCAGACCGACAATCTTTTATCCCAGTAAACAAAGAAGCAATGTTGTAAATCACTTTCATCCTCGTTACCCTCTCTTCAGATGTCCATTTCAAACTGGGCGTCTTCTAGAAAAAGATGAGACAGGGAGGTTGAGTAGAGGGAAACAGACAAAAAGAGTTGAAGCCCATCTGACCCGTTCACTTTTTAATACATACCTGCGTTCTCCTCTGGATGGAGGTGGTCGGTGTTATTGTTGGCTGTCCGTTCAGGCTGGTTTGTGTTGTTGGGGGACTCAGGTTTGAGCGGCCTGGTGACTCCTGGGATGTCGGGCAGTTTGGGAGGCGTACGGGTCAGAGGAGACGTCCGACACTGCAGGAGAAACTTCCTGTCGTAGATGATTCTGGTACCTGTAGGCGACAGCAGCAAAGGAATTCAAAGTTACCTGCTGTCAAAGGCAAAATTAAAGCGGCTTTTCTTAACATTAAACACTTGTAGCAAACATATATATAAATATATATATAAATAATTCTGCAGGTAACATTGATACTAAACACTTCCAACTAGTTTAAAGCATTAGCATAAAAATAAAACAAAAATGGACTTTAATAAAATAAAATAAATCCTGAAGCTAACCCCACATTTGTAACTAATTGAAAAGGACAAAATAAAATAAAGTTAATGAAAAGTACTTCACTGTATACATGTCCATGCATGCCCATGATGGGCAATGACCTCATTTCTGCCATCCATATCAGAGACATTGACTCTCCTTCACTGACCTGTTCTGTTTTATCTGTGTAAATCTGTTGCACCTGCTGACGTGGGAACAGAACACAGTATCAGTTGTCAACATGTGGACTCTACGTCACCTTTCTCACCAACACACACCAACAAAGAACATGTTCTGCTTTACTTCTGTCACCACGCTGGAGATTTCTCAGGATCTCGAGCTCATAGCTGTTTGAGTAAACACTGAAGAAATGGGCCACAAAACTTAGTGTGCCGACGAGAGTGAAACTGACTTTGTGTCATCGTAGTCAGTTGTTCTGGGTCCTGGCCCACTGATATCATCTGTCCTGTTCCCACGTTGACTGATTAACACTTGTTTTTTTGGTTCGAACTTTTAAGTTCCCTTTTATTAATTTGTTCCAAAAATTAGACGAATTCATGCTTTGTGTAATTTTGTTTTTTTGTAGAAAGCTAAAATAGTGGTTGTAATTTGTATTAATACAGTTTGTTGTATTTAAAATATATACAGTAATTAGTAGCTCTTTTTTGCCTCTTTAATATAACCGTTTTGACTTAGCGGAGTCCACATCTAGTAAACATGTTGCATCAGCTCAACAACAGCCTGCTGTAATAACTAGACTATTTATAGGATATGACTGAGTGCAGGCTGACCATTGAGTCTTTGATTGTGTAAGTAATCCTCTGCTACAGGCGGCCGACACTAGATACCGACACTCTGATTCTGAAATCAGCAGATTCATCATCTTGATGAGCCTTCGAGGAAGGAAAGTGACCATCAGACACATGAAATTACACTGAAAGAAAAAACATGAATCACGTCTGTGCACTGACTTCTCCAATGGCGTAAATGAGCAAATAAATCCACATGAAACCATGCATTTAGCAGAGTGCATGATTTGGTCTTCAGCTTCCAGGAAGCCCAAACACTGTAAAACATTAACAGGGAAACATGACCGCACTGTGGACAAGGCTGAGGTCTGTAGCCTGGCTGTCACATGTGTTTCCTGCACCGTGAACTGTTTTTATTTGTCACAATCAATAAATGATAAAGTAAAATAAAATAAAAAGATGTTTTGAATGACAGTAACTTCTCCCTACATCTCTGCAATGTCAGAAAATTTAGAAACTAATTTCAAACTCAGCCACTTCAATGTGATATACCAAAGCAATGCAATGTACCAAATAATACTGTAATTGGCTGTAATATCAGTGTAATATTAATGCCTCCTGGGTTATAATAACTTATCTACATTGCACTGCCTGTTTCCAGTTCAACATGCAGGGCTTCCATCATGTACTACCCCTTTAAATCTGTTTACACACATTTTACAGCCCTTAAAGTAAATCCTTACATCTTACATGTTGATGAAATTTAACTTATGTGTTGTTGTTTTGTTTTTTTCAGTGTGTTACCTCCTGGCGTAGTGCTGAACATAGTCCCTCCCGGAGTCGTGGAGTAATCCTGGGGCATGTGAGCAGAGTCGTGGATAGCGACCCGCCTGACGGCCGGGATGGCCCGGCTGCTGGTGGTCTGGCCTCCCGCTGACATCTCTCTCAGGACTGGGTCTGCTGTGTTTGAGCTGCTCGGACACACCGCAGGTGAGGGAAGTTCGCTGTGAGTGTGGCGGACAGTGCGGAGGAGGGATATAAAGCTGCCAACCTGCAGTCAGTCCACAGAGAAGTTACCTCTCCTGCTACACGTGGTCACCACACGTCCAAAACAACCCTGGGACTTCCTTCAAAACAAGACGTAGGGCGTAGAGCTGTGATTGGCTGAGAGCGGGGGGCGTCACAGCATGTGGGGGTTGTAGTTTTTCCTGATCCAGAGGCTGCGCCCTTCTTCTTCTTTGTGGTTTTACTGGCAGCTGGCCTTCTTTAAATTACTGCCTCCCTCTGGCTTCAATCGTCCACTGTATATCTAAATATATACTGCACTGTGTATTTACGGTAGCCTGTTTATTTCAGACATGTGACTCAAGTCATCTGGTCTAAATCTGAAGCAGGTCCCAAGGCATTTTTTCTTGGGCAAGTCAATATAATAAGTTAAAGGTGCAATATGTAAGAAGTGGCCACTTGTGAAATTGGTTAGCATGCTAACTTCAGTAGATACCTCTGCAACACAGTACATAGACATCTTTGACATTACCTCTGCTGATAATTTAAGCTAATATTTTGCACTTTTAACCCTCACAAGAACAATATTCAATATGACAGTATATCCACAGAGGCCCCGCCATCGCTAGGACACATCAAGATGTAAACACAGGACCTCTGGTGGCTTCCTTTGGTGTCTGGCACTCGGGGGTTTGTGGCTGATCCTGAGTTCTTGGATGGTTACTCGATCAGATTGGGATCTGGCCAATTTGAAAGCCAGGTCGACACTTCAAGATCTTTTTCATGTTCCTCGAGCAGATTTGGACGTGTGCCCACTGCCACCAGGGAGTGCTGCTGCCATGAGGGCTACCTGGCTGTAGTGGCATTTGGGTGGGTAGTGCTTGTCAAGTTGCATCCACATGAATACCAGGACCCAAAGTTTTCTCGACAGAACATTACATTGTAACATGATGATAAATGTCATTCACTTTACCTGTTAGTCCTGTTAATCTTGTGTCTGATCAGTGTATACCACTTTAAATTTACACTGAATGCACATGTAGGACTATTGCACAATAATTTCACTGTTTACATAAAAACAACACACAGCATTTATGTCACATCTTTGTTTATTAACTCTTGTAAATGGTTTGAGCTGGTGTACAGGGTAAGATGATCTATACATATCTTCATGTCAGAATGATTCTGATTGAAAGGCTTGTATACATATTCACGTTTGTTTATCCTCTCTTCAGGACAATACAAAAGAAAAGAAAACAAGTGGTCATAGCTACAAAGCCTCTACATTCCACATGATGTGGGCGTTGGCCTAGTCTAGATAATGCTTAAAGAACATCCATAACAACTCTATGAGGGTGCATAGCATTCTAATTAAATATATTTTGTCATATATTTATACATATATTTTCATAAAAACATCTTTTTTTTGTGCATGTGCGCAGTTGCATTCCTTAGGATAGAGTAATATGATATTGCGTTTACATTGTCATGTATCCATTCTAAAGGAGTATAGGTGATCTCTATTCTTCGCAACAGTTAAAATTTTACAATACTCTTTTTTTTTTTTTTAAATACATCGTCGTAGGTTTACACTTCCTCTCAAGTCACAAGCCCGGAAAAAACTTTCTCTCTTCTTCCCCCACATCCAACAAGCACCGTCACTCACTCACTCACACATACACACTTTAAATACAACACAAACATGGTGGAGTCTAACTCATCATAGTGCAGAGGTTCACTGACTAGTTTATTTCTGACAGTAAATTTAAATCATGTTCGTGATAAACACCTCAGAGTGGAAACAGAATATTTCCATTCAAATAAAACTACTGAATACGTCATATCGTTCAGTGGTTACGTGTACATTTTATCTGGATTTAAAACTGACTGATATTTCAGTCTTGGTTGATTTAACGACATCTGTGGTTACTGGTGATGAACCTTTCAGAGGCTACCAGGGCCATAGTCAGGAATTTAGAAATAAGTAATACGTAACTTACATACACACAAACCTTACGTTACATAAGTAACATACTTATTTTAATCTTAACCACAATTTTATAAACTTAACCAAGTAGTTTTGTTGCATAACCGAACCATACTGTATGTGTACGACGAAGGTCCGGTACGCCTCACACTGGTAACAGCAATCATGTAGTTTTGGGAACGGTGATACAGTATCTGTTGTTTTGGGTGTTGATGGCATTTAACCTATTCAGTCAATTTTGGATTGTCCACCACAGAAAAGGCTTTTCTTTTCTTTTTTCTGCACATTGTATCTCCTACATGACAGTCTAAATAAGAAAGCTTTCTCCAAACACATTTCTTTTTCGGAAGCTCTGGCCTTGGTGGCTACTTTGTCAAAACTACAAAGTTGTGGATCTATTTGAAGCGAAACCAACAGTATATGCTGGCAAGAGTCATCGTGAACACTAAAGAAGTGTCAGTACTCACTAATACTGATCGTATTTTGTCTTGCACATTAGTTGAGACATGTCCATACACTGTTTTTTGTCTTGTGCATCATGTCCACCACAAGCAATGAAATCTACTACCGTATATGGCAGAGAGGCATTTCCTCATGCAAAGATATTGAATGGATGTTAAGAAAATGCCATAAAGAGTGTCAAAAATGGGGTTTGATGTGATGAAAATCTTAAGGGATTATCACTTTAACACAAGATTAAGTTGTCAATTCTCTTTAAAATGCATAAGTCCATCCTGTTTCTTGTGCTGATACAGTACAAGGTGTCAAATAGAGACTAATTAATGGAACGACAAAGAGCGAGTCACTTTAAGAGATTAAGGTAGTTACTGGCTTCCATCATTCAAAAGCTGTCACCTGCCTTTATCATGCCAGTTTAGACACAGCATAATTATAAAGAGACTGTTTTTGTAGTCCTCTGGTAGGTCGGTTCAAAGCTCAGAATTAAATCCTGGACTTTATGAGAAAAGTTGCTTTGGTTAGTTTACAGAACCGGTCAAAAAACTTGGTGGTTTGTCTTGCAGCCCACATATTAGTTGTACATTAATCAAATGAAACGGTCTTGTTTAATTTGGTGGACACAAGACTTGGCTGGTTCATTTAAGTTCACCACTCATAGGAATGAATTTGGTAAAACATAACCAACAGAGGCAACCATTGTCATGTCGCCTCCCCAGGAGCTGAGTGGTTAATGACCACAATACTCTGTGTCCTTTTTGGTCTTATTTAATCTCTCCACCACACACACATGCACACACACGCACGCACGCATGCACACACACTTACCATCCTGCTTCATAACACCCTAACATCCACTCCCTCGTCCTGTGAATCCCCACCCCGCCCTAAATGTCCCCAACACCCAAGTCTTAATCAGAAGCAGTCACTTAGTGTCCTGCGCTCGTCTTTTGAGAGGAGGACTCAGAACTTAAAAAACAAAACAAAAAAAGAAAAAAACAAACAAATTTTTTGATTCTGACTTAGCAGAACTGAAAACCTGAGTGGAGTAACAGTGGAAAACATGTGATATGTAATTAAAAACATGTGCTATATCGGATGAGGCATTCATGGGCATGGAAAATATGTGCATATGTGTGATGTGTAACTAATGTGTTCAGTCATTCATCCAGTGTCTCAGTCATTCAGGCTACAGTAGCATTTACAGTACTTAAATATTGTTTCGATTTCCAGGAAATGTGTGCTACTATGACATGACCCCTTCGTAGTGCTGCCGTCAGGTTTCTGCATAAAGTAAGTGTTTCAGAGATGAAGGGAACATGAGATGGGTGGCTTACAGTGATGCCAGTGAATGTCTGAAAATGGTGAAACACTTACAACTACAACTTAAATTACTCAGAAAAACAACAAGGAGTTCAGTGGTTTCCACCTTACGGCAGCAGCAGACTCCTTAATAGGTATCAGTGTATTAAGTTAACATATCCTGGTTTATATTTTGCTACGTTAAGTGCTGTAAAACAAATAATCCCTCTCAGGCCTCTGCAGTCCAACACTGCCACAACCGAGTCATCCGCCCCTTGCATCAGTGCGTCCTCTCTGACTCCCGTCAGATACAGCACGGTTGCCCAATGTCAAACTCAGCTGCTGTTCGTCCAGATGGAGTTTCTGTCTTCACTGAGGAGTTCAGTCAGTTACACCTTTCAGTTTCAGATCCTTTATGCACATATACAGAACCACGGCGTCCATCTTCTGTGCTCTTGTTGTTAAGTATTATTGCTGCAGCATACTCCAAAAAATCCAACACTCTGACCAGGCTATAATAATTTAATGATGACATGTTTTTTCTGATGATGTGTGTGTGTGTGTGTGTAAGCATGTGTGTTTGTGGATGTGCTTTTGTCTGTGTATTTGAATGTTTGTGTGTCTTCACAGTTCACGAGTCTGGGGTCAGTGTTTTATAAGACAATCACAGTGCTACCTGCTGTCCTCGCTGCACAGCTCCTATCACAATCGCATGTTGTAGTAGCATCGTGCTACTTTCACGCTTGAATTCCTCCAAATCACTACATCCTCACATGAAACAGATCCTCCATGATTTCACCATCTCAATTGAATCGACCAAAATCCAACAGTGAGGCCCTACAGCCGTTGCGAACAGATAAAGAGGAAACACACACAACATTTTTCTCAAAGTTTTTAACATTAGATGGAGGAGCTATAGATGCTGATGGAGAGGCCTGTGATTTTACTGCATATCGACTGAGGCTACTGATAAAAGGTGAGTCGAGGTGATGTGCGCTACTGGGAGAAATGACGGAAGAAGGTAGAAAAGGTCACGGGGGAGGAAAACGTCGATCTTTGTGTTGCAGAGCTGCTGCACAATGCAATCAAGCCATCAACCCCTTTTCCAAAGAAAACATTCCCTGTCGTCTGGAAAAACACATTTCCCCTGAAAACACGAGGGGTGAAAGAGCTTCAGCTCCCTACCGAGGTTAGACAATGCTTAAAACCACGGTGGACAGGTTTCAAAGGAACGGATTACAAGAAAACGAGCTTCATCCACAAAGGAAAAGACGCCAGCGCACGCAGACAGGAACACTCACGAGCAGGGGAGCACAGCGGCTTTCTCATTCCAGCACTGAGCGCACCATGACATCACAGGGGGCAGCGAGCCAATCATGAGGCGGGGGCTCAGCGCCAAGCCAGAAGCAAGAAACACATGCGGTAGAGAAGAATACACGCACACATACGCACACATACACGCACTGACACATGTCCACGTAGCATAGAGTGCATATATCACATTGAGAATAATAGGGGAAAAGGTCCAGTGAAAGAAGCATTGGTAGGCTCAGCAGAGGCTTAGCTGTATACAGAACCATCCATTGAGGGACTTTTTTTTGGCTGTAGTGTTATTGGACTCAACTCGCCTGCCACTCCAGTTGCAGGGGCGGGATGAGGTCCTTAAAATGGCCTGAGGCCAAAGTGTGGGTCCGCCCCGCACCATGTACCCCTTCAGTTTGTAGATAATGACAGTTCAAAAGGTCAAAGGGCATGCACCAGCAGTCATCATGCGATTACAGTTCACAGGAAGCACTTTTTGTTGCTTTTTTTTTTTTCTTGGTTGTTTTACTGACATTTATGTTTTTTTTTTTTTTTGTAAAAAAACAAAAACAAAAGAGATCTTCATGCCTTAGTCTAGTTGATATTTTCTTTACAAATGTTATAAAACTACAAGTTGAACTCCTCTTTTTTTCTTTCTCCGTCTCTTCTTACGCGGTACTCCATGGTCACATGTTGAGGATGATTCTGTGTTTGTCATTTTGTAGTTTGCGCTTGTTAGTCTTTGTCTTACTCTTCCTCCTCCCTTCCTCATTTCCATCTGCGTTCTGGTTGTGTTTTTGTGGAGGATGATTTGGCAGTGGCTTTCCGGTCCTAGAAAACAGAGAGAGACACCGTTAACACACAAAACACAGGCTAAATTACAATGACCTTCCCAAAAAATATTCCCAAAATATTATCAAGGTATAATGAATGCCAAATCTAATTTTGAACATAAATGGAACAGAACAGCATGTGGAGACTACTGAGCTCTAACAGAGTCCAAATATGTTGCCATACAGGCTTTAATCCAAGCACTGGGATTCACAAGTGCTTGTTGTGTGTCCCGTACCTGGAGGACTGGGTAGTATGTGTATTTCAGTGTTTAACTCTCCGCAGACTGGTGCGCTGCACTGACTGAGCGCCCTTTCTCACATCCACCCCCACCTGGAGCAAGGAGGGAGGGAGGAGGGAAGGAAACAACACTCGGACCAATTAACTTCTGAAGCCTCTACATGTAACAGAGCAGGAAACTAACTCGTCTGTCCACCTGCCAGCCACTGTGGCTCGCTGCGGTCCCCAGAATTCACAGGCTGTCACTGCTTTACATTTAGAAATTCATCAGCCAATCAGGTGGGAGGAGAAACAAATCACTGCCTGAAGCACTTTGTTCAACATATCAAATCAGTTCACAAATGTGCAAGCATTTTGCCAGTGAGGACAATGGTGATGAAAGGTGGTAATGTCTCTCTTTTCCACTAACACTCATTACTTGCTGTCTTTAAAGGTCCCATATTATGCTCATTTTCAGGTTCATATTATATTGGGTGTCTACATTGCTACCTGAAAATTTTTACATGCTTTAATGTTCAAAAAACACATTATTTTTCTCATACCGTCCATTGCTGCAGCACCTCTCTTCACCCTCTGTCTGAATGCTCCATTTTAGTGCCCGTCTCTTTAAAGCCCCCGTCCCGAGAAGCCAAGTCTGTTCTGATTTGTCAGCTCTCACAAGCCTGAGCAGGCACTGCTTCCCACCCTGTTTACATCTGCCTGTTTTTGCAACCAGTGGTGTGGCTGAGGGGGCTGACTGTATAGTTGTGACAGGAAGTCTCACCTTCTACAATATGGGACCTTTAATACATGGATGTCCAATTTCTTCATTTATAGATTCAGAATTACCATAAACAGAGGTTGGTTTGTTGTCATATCTGCTAACGGGGACAAAATATTTCAAACCATCATTTGGCTGGTGGCTCCTGTTAATTTCCCATCCTTTGTGCCAGGCTGTGTGACTGATTTACAGTTAAATGCTGTCTGCTCGGGTTTACAGCGCTTGTGAGTGAATATGACTCAGTGTAAACGATGAAAACGTGACTGACTCACTTTTCGAGCAAGCATATGTCCGTGTTCAGAGACAAACTGCGGCTCAGCAGCATAGTCCTCTTTCTCCTCTCTCTGTAAAAGACAATTTACATATAAACGGCAGCTCACAGTACTCACATATGTCCAGTAATAAACTTGTTTGTAATCAGAAATGTAAAAAAAGAAATGAAAAGGTATTAGACATGGTAGATATTCCCCATGTGTTGCACCACACAACACATCAATCTGGTCAGATTCATCAAAACATTTCATTTTGATGATTCCTCAGTTGTTAAGTGAATACTGATGGTCGTGCGCTAATAAATCAAACTAAATGACTGTCTTCCATCTGATAATTCAAAAAAGTGATGGATAAAGATGTTTCCCCTCCGGGCGCAGGAAGCAGCGGGTGGTCGGCGTGGAAACCTGACCTGGCCCCGCCTTGGCTCCTGTTCCCAAGAATGTTGGCCGGCCTCCTGGTGAGAGAAGCCCAGCCCCCTGTCAAAGGGCTGTGTGCCCTGCAGGAAGCGCCCACGCAGCACATGAGAGTAACCCGTGTCACACACCGGAGTCAGCAGAGCCTCCTGGGCCACACGCAAGCCTGGCACATCACGTCCCGATGACACCGAGCCCACCCAGCTCTGCAGGGAGTCCTTGTCTGGTAAGTAGGGTTGAAATGCTCCACCTCCTACCATTCTGGATCGCAAAATGCAAATAAAGCAGAAAGAAATAGGAGCTATGTTACCATTTTGAGTACAGACAGTGAAAAACGACACACATTGGCAGCCAACGTACCGGTTATCTCCGTTATGCTCTGAAGACCGACTCAGTCCCGACATCTCACACCGCTGGGCATACACCTGCTGGCCTGCAACAACAGAAATCCCTTCCACTGAACCCAGCCCTATACCGCCACCTCCCCCTTTTGCTCCTCCTCCTGCTGCGAGGGCCTCCCCTCTCCTTCCATCCGACCTCTGACCTCCCAGCTGCCCGTTTAGGTTGACCTTAGGGACGGCGCCACTGGCCCTCACCCTGTCCCTTTCTGCCAGCACACATGCTAGCTCCTGTGGCGCCTCCTCCTCCTCAACCTCCCCTTCCTCTTCCTCCTCTTCCTCCTCCTCTTCCAGCTCCATGATAGAGCCGCTGGCTCCACTGGCTCCACTGCTCGGGCGACCCAAGCTGCAGGGAAGGGAGAGCGTAGCGCCCTCTGAGTCATCAGCCCGACTGCTACCATCTAGTGACGAGTCCTCGACTGTAACCAGTGAGGGGCTGACCCCTGCTGGCCACACTTGAACGTCAGACATCTCCATTAATGTGTCTTCCTCAGTCGTGGCGATGGGGGCACACTCGAGGCTGGAGACTTCCTGCCAGTAGGGCTCCGCTCCCAGCGGAGAGGGCAAGCTGTACTGCATGGAGGCCGGGGACAGCAGCTCCTCCTGCACCAGCCCATAACCTGGAGGGAAGACAGGGCGAGACAAGAGAAAGACTAACACCACGCAGGCACAGCCAGAGGGAGGATGGGGAGGTGGTGGATCGACTGTTTCTCCAACTCATGAGGAAACAGTGGGGCTCAGCCCTGTCCCAATACACCAGGAAAGAGCCTAATCTGTCTTTATAAAGCCACAGATTAAGGACATCCTTAAATCCATTTCAGTAACTGTGAAAAGGTCGATATATTGACCCAGAACTAGCAATCTGAGTCCGATAAATTCCAGCCAATATGTTTTCAAAAAAGCTTTCAGTTTGAAAGGTAGAACACAAGAAAACTGAACATCTGAAATCAGCTTCTTTCATCTTTATGTTCTTAATTTGTCTGATTGATGTCTAAATATTTGGACCGATTTCCTTCTGTTTCTGGGTTTGAGCTAATGCACTTTAGGTTACTGTCATTGGGACACGGCAATAAGAGTGAGGTGGGGGTCAAAGGTGTTTAGTGTATCATCCACTGTCTGTGAGGTGAATGGTGCAGGGCTCTAGTTTGTAAGACAGTGAATCTGCAGAACGTATTCTGTGTTCCTTGTCAAGCGAGAAAAAGGTGAGTCCACAGTTATACAGTATAATGACTGTGGGGTTGGCACGATATAATTATAGCATTAATTCATTTTCAGAGAAAAGGGTTCCAGTTGGATTTTAGTATCCTGATTGCATCTGCAGCTCACTAAAAGGCTGATCATTAAGCTGTTATTTACACACAGCCAACAGTGAAATCACAATATTTAGAGAAAGCGGATTAAAAAAGCATTTTAAATTTGTTCTTCTTTAGATCACTGTTGGTGTTGACCAATCAAGGCAGAGGCTGGGTGCTGTACATTTCCAGAAATTAAAAACTATTTCAGACAGTTGATTAGACAACGTTCTCTTTCTACAATCCTTCCCAGCTGCTGCGCTGCAAACAGCAAAGCCGTAATGTTACGTCTCTATTATCGTTCCAACCCATATCACGATCCTGAGTGGGAGTCAGCAGCATCTTGCAGATTCTGCAGAGGAAAATGCAAGTTACTGTTGCTCTTGCATCCCCCTGTAGTTACACATCAGAGTCATGCATTTATATGTCTGCACCCCAGGCATCCAAATAAAGGTCACTGTACACACACACACACGCATTCTCGCGCACACACATATAAAGACACACTAATACACACACACATTAGACAGAGGTATTAAGTTTAAAGACTTTTTAGTAATTGATTGTGCAATTTACAGTGTTATATAAAGTGACCTACGTTTTATCTGAAAGTGACAGTGTTTTATAATTATAGTTATTCTGCTAAACATCTAAAGATTCTTAATTGATGAATTGAATGTACATGAATTAGTCTTGCATAGCCAGATCTATCTTCACAGCGCTGTGTCAGCGCTGGAGAAATATCTGGTCGCACTCATTATGTTTCTGGCTTGTTTTGTATTTGTTTAAACCAATCAAAGTTGTCTTTGGCGTGTTAGTGGGAACTTGTTTAGCATGTGGGGAGGCAAGCCCCGGTATTAAAATGGCAACGTTTGTACCATTAGCAAGCAGGTTGGGTTAGAGTAACGTGCCATTTTATGGCTAGCTTGAAGGTTGTGGCTGATTCCTGTGAAAACGGAAAATGGCACACAGATAGCTGAAGGAAGAACACCTACTGTCGGCCAATGGCAGGTTTATACAAACAGTCTACATCGTGTGAGTCAGACTATAAATGAATTAATTACACTGTTGGAATATCAAACACTACTCAACACTTTTTAATCATTAAACACTGTTGGGTTCATGACTAAACATTTTTGTTCTACTTTGGTTTTATTCCCAAATCTCATTCACTAGCAAGGACACACGCACACACAAGCACACTTTCTAATACACAAACACACTTTATCCAGTTATAATTTCTCTATTATTCTTTATAATTTCAATTTCAGGCCAAAACACATATGTGGTATATTACAGTAATAATATAATTCATATTTATAGTATATAATAAATAATGAGAATAACTTTATCTCTGAGTTTTGACATCATTTAGGTTCAGACTTTTGATATCTTTAAAAATGTCTGAGATCCAGACAACAGAAGTCATTTTACTCACTTCTTTTCCCTTTTCAAGAATTTGATTTAGTTGCATTTTGATTCATTATGTTTTATCTAGGCCAAACATGAAGACAAGTTTAAATGTTTTCAATTATTTTTAAAAAAGTGAAACATTCACAGTATTCAATTAACATTTGGGGATTTTGTTTGTGAATAAAGCGTACAGTGTAATCAATATGTCATATCTTTGGTGATATTTGAAGACAATACTTTCACACATTTTGGTACATGTGACAGCTTTGGATTGGGGATCGACTGTAAGTAAATTGTCTGATAAATTGTTCCATCAATGAGTTCAGATGAATGAAATAAGGTGAAATTGTCAGACAGTAAAGGAGTACTTCACCCAAAATCAAAGTTAGGATGTGTTCAAACGTTTTGCTTCAGAGCCCAAAACCACCAAGGTGTGATGCCACAACGTGTATCCAGCTAAAAGGTAAAAACCTGAAACTCTCGCTTCTTTATGATATTGTGGCTGACAGGACACTTTCAAAGAGCCACCCAAGCATTAGGGTGAGCACAACCTTAAAGTTTTATAACAATCCTTTCCGTTTAACTTTATCTGGCAGCTTTTACAAACAGCGCTTGTTAAAATATTGCTTTTAATATTGAAAATGTCCCTTCGCAATAAAATATTCTAAACAAAACATGTTTATTATTTCCCGTCCTTATCCTAACAAGGCCCAGACAAAGAACAGTGAGGCATACGTTTAGTTTAACTTCTTCAGGCAGCTTTTACAAACTGAGCTTCTCAAAATATTGATTTTAACGTTGAAAAATGTCCCTTTGAAATAAAATACTGTCACCAAAACCATGAATATTATTTCTTTTCCTTATCCTGACCAGGCCCAGACAAAGAACAGTCCTTTCAGTTTAATTTTTTCAGGCAGCTTTTACAAACTGAGCATGTTAAAATGTTGCTTTTAATATGTCCCTTTGTAATGAGATATTGCAATCAAAAACCTGATTATTTCCCGTCTTTAACCTATCTAAGTAAGTAAGGCAAGCAGGATTTGTTTCTCAGAAATTAATTACTTACAACTCATCTGTCTGATGAGCTGCAAAGACTAAAAGATCATTTTGAGGCTGTTTATCAAGAACTATATTTCACAGTCCTATTCATTTCAAAATCTATCTGCATATTTACTGCATGGAAACTGCCGTAATGTGAAGCTGTGGAAACAACAAGTAAGAGACATTGCTACCAACATGCTGTCAATGATTAACCTGAAAGTTTAGCATTACAACTTATTGTTAAGAATTTTTTAAATTTATTTTTACAAAGCTGACATTTGTTTGTTGCAGAAACAGCTCATGTTATATATCAATAAGCTCCAGCTATGAACAGAAAATTATTGAAGAAACTGCCTTATCTGATCTACAAATAAGTGTGTTTTCTTTGATTTAAAATGCTTCCAGGATAGATTAACCAATGCAGGTAACTTGAATTGTATCAGCTCCTGTTCTACAATAAACACAATCTCAGCTAATTGTTTCAAATAGAAATTGTGGCTTAAAACCGAATCCATCAAAAGTCTGACCAGTCAAAAAAGGGTACGTTTTAATGGGTGAAATACCTCTTTAGTGTGTCAATAATAGTAGTCTCTGGACTAAAATGTGAGTAAGCATGTGTGTGAGTGTGAGTGTGTGTTTCTGGGATGGTACAGGGCCGGGAGGATGAGTGGTGGCGTCAGAATGAGGTGAGCGGGGGGGATGAGTCAGGATTAGAATGAGAGTCAGAATGAGTTAGATGAATCTGGGTTAGCCTTTCCCTTCACTCCTGCTATTTAAACACAAACACACGCACGAGTGGTGTCAAAGGCACAAGATGTAAGTGAGGCACAAATAAACTCCACAGAGAAAAACAAGACACAACAAGAAGACAACACGCCGCACAGCACGCCACTCACTTTACCACTACACACACACACACACACACACACACACACACACACACACACACACACACACACACACACACACACACACACACACACACACACATACACATGTACACCTACACACAATACTGCACTCATATTAAAATACAAATGAGGACAAACAGTTTATGCTCACAGGTGAGCCTCAAATCAACAGAAATAAATCACACACACCCAAACCAATACACAAACACACCTCACAGCAATATCCCTGCTGGCAGATAACATTCAGACAATGTTGACAATGAGTCTGTCATCAGACTTGGGCAAAACACAGATTGTTGACTTATTTTAGTGTCAAAATTTCGGTTAAAGAATTTCTTTTACTTTTGCACATATGTTAACTGCACAAAAACACAATTTTCTTTATAAAATAATAGAAAAAATGTCAAACCGAGACTCTAATCAAGTTGGGATGCTTTGTAGAACATATATGAAAACAGAATGCAAACTGTTTCCTAACAATGGTTTTAGAAAGTGTTACCGAACCCTTGTCCTATATACAATAAAGTGTTGAAACTCGCCTTATCCTTGCTTGTGAATGTCTGAACCTTTGAGGATGTCCCTTTCATATCCAATCGTGACCTGTTACCAATTAACCTGTTTACCTGTGGAATGTTCCAAACAGGTGTTTTTGGAGCATTTCACAACTTCCCTAGTCTCAGAATAAGCATATATTTACAAAAATCAATGAAGCTGATGACATTAAATATATCATCTTTGTAGTTTTTTCCACTGAGTCAAAAAGTAAAAGCAAATCCAGCATCCTTTTTTGTTGTTCTACACAGCATCCCAACTTTTTTGAAATTGGGCTTATATTATATATATATATATATAAACTAGAGTCCCATTCATCAAACATTGAGAATAACTTACAATTAGTTATTTTGCCCATGAATGAAAGACATCATGTCACCGCAACATTGTACATTGAACATTATGTGCTACACAGCTGACCATGTGTTACAGCGTAGCTTTAAACAACACACCATTTATTTTACAGGGTAAAAACACAAAACAACCCATTTTGTTTGTTAATACAGCATTAAAAAACAAGACTGAAATACACCCATTGAACAAATAAAACATTTTACACTGTGAATAAAACTTCATACATTGAAAGCATGCCATGCACATAAAGATGTCAGAATCAAAAAGAGCAAACAGCAAACTTTATTATGTTAAGGAAACTCCTCACTCACAAGCCCCAGTCACTGTACAAACATAAAATCATCTGAAGTAGACCTGGGTAAAATTTTATTTTGACGTATTTTAATTATTGAACTGAACCTAGTTTATCTTGCAAGTAGTTTAAGATCACTGCTTGTGTAGAAACAAAATATTCATACACATAAATTCCTTGCAAGCAGAAGTAGCTGAAGGGATTTCTTGACTTTGGGTAATAATGATTTCAGCTACTATTAACTAAAGCCCAGGTCTGAAACACACTCACGCGCACACACAAAATTACAACCACACACACAACCACACACACACAAACACACACACAAACAGATACCGTAACAGCAAAGCATGCAGCATGCACATGCACAAACTGTAGTACACACACAGAGCTGGATTGAGAGAGGAGGAGGAGGAGGAGAGGGTCCCCGCTTGTTTGAACGAGGGAGGAGCGCGGGAAAATAAGATGACAAGAGAGGAGGAGGAGGCCCAGAGGTCAACATGAGGTCATATGAGGTCAGAGGTCGGACAGGAAGAGCTGTGAGGAGGAAGAAGAGCAGGAGAGGGGAGGAGGAGGAGGAAGAGGAGGAGGAGCGGGGCGGCTGGGCAGCAGATATGACATATGACAGGTTCAGAGAAAGACTGAGAGTAGAACAGACAGAGATTGTCCTGAGCAAAAAGACAAAAGTCCAAGACGGCGAGAACATTGTTACAATGTCCGCTGTCGATCGAACTCTGAAGTGAGATTCTGTCTTGTTCTCAGAGAAAGATAGAGAAAGAAAGAGGGAGGGATAGAAACAAGGTATGAAGGCCCAGAGCACACTATCATCTGTGTACTAGTGCCACTTTTGACTAGTGTATCCATCCCAGACATACACACATGCATGCACACACACAGGCATGGACTGTATGTGTGCACACACTCACACAAACACACGTCCACACAAGTCATCTAAACAATCGCAAACATGTTTAATTGAAAATCAGAAATTACCCATATGTTAAGTGTCGGCCTGTTTGGCCTTATAAATGTCTTAGTTAACTCTTAAAATCACGTCAGTAACAGTAAAACTGAGTTATCCTCGTTTCTCATATTTACCAAGGAGAATAAGAACCATCATGTTCAGGGCTCAAGTATGAGGTGTGAAAAAGTGTAACGGAAAATTAAAAATGACTCGTGCCCCAGTGAGGAATGCACAGAGGCGGTGTTAGTGCATGCTGCAAAAGGCTGGGGTTCATGGTGGGAGAATGACACCATTCCTCAGACCTCAAAAACATCATTTGAGATTCATCATCATCATCATCATCATCATCATCAAGTCCATGTCATGAGCAGCAAACCACCATGCAGCCCGAGTTCAACTTCAACTTACCCCTTCTGAAAAACGGGGGTCTAATAACTCGTGGCTTGTGCACAAAGCGCGGTGGCCTTATGTCCGTGACCTCTTGTGGAGCAACAGAGACAAGGTAAAATGGCTGTTACCCCACACTCACAGGGAAGCAGGGATGTTTTCAGAGGTGGAAAGTATATGAGGACAACAGCTCACCTTACTGTGCTGAGGAATTTTGTGGTGATTTTTTTGTGGTGCTGACTATACCAGCTGTTGTGACTAATACATTCGTTTAGGAAAACAAAGTATCCGAGGAAATAAATCCTGGAGGAATAATTGTTAATTAAGTGTATTGATTTTTAGTCAACATGAAGAAAGTCATTCAACTTTTCAGTGAATATTCTTGTAAAATTCTGTTTATGAACCACTGAATACCTTTCATGAATATACAGTTTATCTCTGCAAAGATTACTAAGAGGATAAGAACAGTGAAATGACCTAACCTGATGGATTGTTTAGCTTTGAGGTAACAAGGTATTAAGACTAAATACAAGAGCATAGCCAGTTTTAATGCTGTTGTTAATCTAGTGGTGTAACACTGTTTGTACATAGATAATCTGATCTGAATATTGCATGTGGTGTTCAATGTGTTTGAGTGATACTTACCATTGATGACACTGGGGGACAGCAGGGTGGAGTCGCGATCGCTGAGTCGACAGGCACCTTCCTCTAAAGAACCAGGTGCTGGCTGTGGAGCCTGACCCTCCAGAGATGTTACAATGTCGGCACGATCTATGTTTTTCAGAGCGGTGTACAGGCTCTCCACTGAAAGGAAAACACATACATGGGGGTGTGGGGACAGATAGAAAGGAGAGGAAGTGGAGAAATATGTGCACGAGGACAGGGAAGTCAAGAAAGATGGGGAGTCAGAGAGTTTTCTAAAATAAGTTCATCTGACAAACAGTCAAAAAAAGAGATGAATAACAGCGGCGTCTTCACTCACTCTTGGCCCTTTTGCCTTCTCTGCCGGCCCACAGGTTGAGCAGAGCAGAGCTTTGGTCCAGCAAGGAGTTGGGATTCTCCACACGGATCCTATTGATGTCGTCCACACCGAACTGAAGCTCACGTGCCAACTCTGACAAACGGACAAGTCAAGTAGATAAATACATATCATACAAATACAGACAGATGCAGTAGATGGATAGCTCCTCTAATCTTTTAAATGACTAACCTGCCCAGCTCAAACCCAGCTGCTCAGATATGATGTTGATCTTGATCTCAGTCCTCTCCATAGCATTCACTGTGGCTAATGAGAAGAAGCAAAATTCCAGTGTCACCAAGAAAAATGGGTGTATAGTTACTGAATTAAGAAGATTTAAATGTAACTCTGACTCTAATTAAAATAAGATACAGAGTACTTCAAGTCACAATTTATTTGGACAGTCCAGGTGACATTCAGGTTTCTACACACCAATCAGAGACAACATTAAAGCCACTGACAAGTGGAGTGAATAATGTTGATAATCTTGTTACAATGCCACCTGCCAGGGATGGGACATATTAGGCAGCAGGTCAGTTGGCCAAACTTACGGGAACTTAAGTGCAGCTTTGACAAGGTTGAACCACATTTTCTTTTAAATCATGTGGATTGCCAGATGTGTGTGCATCATTTACCTGGAGAAGAGATTGTACGAGGATGCACTATAGGCATAAGGCAAGCTGATAGAGGCAGTATGATGCTCTGGGCAATGTTCTGCTGGGAAACCTTGCATACCTCCATTGTTACAGCCCAAGTACACCCCTTAAAAGCAATGGTTTTCTCTGATGACAGGGACATCTTTAAGCAGGATAACTTCAGGATAACTTTCGCCAGACTGTAAAAATTGTTCATAATTGGTTTGAGGTGTTGACTTGGCCTCCAACAACTCCAGATCTCAATCCGATTGGCCGAGCATCTGTGGGGTGTGCTTAAACAACAAGTACGATCCATGGAGGCCCCTTCTAGCAACCTACAGGACCTTAAGGAACTGCTGCCAACATCCTGTTGTCCGATGCCACAGGGCACCTTCAGAGGTCTTGTGTAGTCTATACTTCGATGGGCCTTGTGTAGTCCACACCTCGATGGGTGTACGAAAGGGACCTACACAATATTAAGTAAGTGATTCTAATGTTGAGGCTGATGGTGTAATTTCTTGTAAAATGTCGTGTCAAAGGAGTCTATAGGTATTCAGTGCTGTCAGGGTTTATGTTGGGACTTAGTGGAGAGTTAACTCTGGGCTGTCCAAATATATGTTATTGACAAATACTCAAATGCTGCTTTTGCTATTAGATTTTTGGGTTTAAATAAATCTTCTGTGTCCTCAAAGCCTTGATGTTGACTCGAGTTGCTGTTACAATTATTAATAGCAATACTTACCTTGACAAAGTCATTGCTCTGTTGAAAGAAATAAGCAATACCCACAACATTGTTTCTGTCCAAATAATCTTCAGGGTTAACACACCATATGGACAGGGGAGGTCAGAACTTGGGGTTCATTCAGGTGCTAGTCCCACCAATCAAAGTAGCATTCAGTAACCAATGTAGAGGGACTGAGGTGCAATGTAGCAGCGCTGTGTACTTGATAGACAGAAAAGGCCTTTCCCATTCAACCGCCCTGCCATCCGCAACGTTTAAACCAACCAGAACGGCCATCTTGACTCTGTTCATTTACTACAGGCCAATTAATATCAGGACTCCTCTGTCTAGCTCCACTGCGAGGTCCTGCCCATTCCCATTGCTAAGCTACGATGCTAATGCTAACAGTCTCTGCTGCCATGCCATTGGAAATCGCAGTGGAGACACCAGCGCCATGCAAACCAATCACAAAAGTCATTCATCTGTTGTCATAGCTACCAAGACACTCATGAAAGAAAAGGCTAATTTGCCATATGCCATGGAGCCATTTTGGGTCATGTTGGTGACTGCTGATCTTCTTTTGGTCACACATTCAATATGGTTCCCTCTAACTGCACTGCAAAGAACTCTGGGGCATACTGTAGAGCAGTGCATTGCATCCAAGGCTCAGTCTTTGTGCCATGCGTGCACGCGAGACAGATAGGGGGAAATAGAGTGGGAAGCGAAGGGTTTTGGGTAAAAAGGGTCAATGCAACATTCAGTGCCCGTCTCCGCTGTATATAAATCAGGAGAGGGCTGAGGTCAGGCAGAGAAGGACTCACCCACACCCGGCTCATTCAATGCACTGTAGCGTTCTCTCAGGGCGAGGGGGGTTAAAGTTCGTCTGCGCTCCTCACTTCCAACAACCTAATAGAAAATAAAACAGAATCACCACTTTTTTACCTTTTAATGCCCAATCTTTAGTCTGCAGGACATTAGCATTTGGTGGACTGCTGGTACATGAATATGAGCATGAAATATATAATTATACATATCAACAGACTGGACTTTCATCTTCTTCAAAGTGCCCTGTTGTAACCATTATCAAGTATACAAGGAAAACCTAACAAATATGAAGTCTCCCCATCAACATATGCTTTGGAACTAAATGTCCGAATTGATCATAAGGGGTTTAAAGACACAAAAATAGTCCATTTGTTTTAATTTAGGAGCGCCACCACCCTAACCCTAACCAGTAAAAACATCATAGCCTTATAAATTACATTGGTGTATTTTGGTTTTAATTAGCAGGCGCTTTTATCCAAAGCAATTTACACATAGATAAATAAACCCCTAAAATACTCATGATAAAAGCAAATTTATAGACCGGTTTGGGATACCACTGGACTGAAACAAACTACTAAGAGCACGTAGCCCTTTTCAGTTTGTGATACCACTTCAAACCACTGGATGACAGTAATGCATATGGTCTAGAGCCACAAGCTACAATGATGGTATGTGTTAGCAATAACTATATTTGACAAACCTGTCTTTAGTGTACATTAGGCAATAATGCAGTTAGCAAATTCATTTTCTCATCTCTACGTGATGGCAGTGCCTATTTAATACAGGGTTGTTTCTGGGTCAATGTCTGCTAGTCTATCAGCCAGAGCCTTTCTCACCAACCTGATTGTGCAATACTTGTCATGCTGTTTTTTTGGTAGGGCGCTGAAAAAGAACCCTTCCTATCACCTGTAGGCTGTTATAGCAGTAACTATGTCCCCAAATAATGTCATCACACATTACCTTAATTTCTATTTACACATTTTAGAACAACTTTAGAAAAAATTACTTCTTATTTGGTCATGTATCTAGACCTCTGTTTCATCATGCACATCGTGCTTGCATGGAGGTGTTTACAAGCCTTACCTTGACACATGGTGGCATGGTTATATTAAGGTTACACAGTACGTGCTGTGCGTCCTCGTATTTGGTGCACTTCCGCAGAAAGGATAAAAACCCAGCGGCATCCTTGTTACTATCTCTGACCTGACATAGAGACATGATGGATGGAGCGAGAGAAGGAAGGAGAGAAGAAAATGGAGGAAAAGGAGGAAACCAGATAGAGGAGTGGAAGAGAGGGAGAACAAAGGAGTAGAAAAAGAGCAAATGAAGAAAGAGACAGAGCATGAGAAAAGAAGAGAGAGGAGAAACAGAGCAAGAGAAAGAGGAGAGGAGGAGGAAGAGAAAAAGATCAAAACGGGTATTAGATCCCTCCACAATGTCTCGAGCATGAGGCGCAGTAACATGGGACGAGAAGCAGGGGGAAACAGGGATGGAAGCAGTCCGCAGGCAGGCGAGAGGGAGAGATTTACCTGCACATTTTACCTGGACGTCTGTCAGACCAGACAGTTACAGAGTGACCGTGAGAGAGAGAAAGAGAGACAGTGAGACAGACACGTACAGACAGGCAAGGCCGCAAGATAGGAAGGCAGGCAAAGAAAGTGAGGGAGTCACAGGACATGCAAACAATTACCCCATTGAGTCGTCAGGTACAAAGGTAAGTTGTTTGTTGCTTAGATACGACGTGATGAAGATTTATTTATCAAAATATTCATCTAGCTGTTAATGATCAGTAGTGTGTGTCACACTGACAGACAAGTAGATGGATTACCAAACAAAATCAACAATAAAAAAATTACATAAATATGTTAACAAGACAGACATGAGAAGGGCACACACAGTATGAAGTCTGGGAAAGAGAGGAGGTTTAAACAGCATCAACAAAATGCAGAAGGACAAAAAGAGACTAAGAAATTACTAAAAGTTAGGATCAGTAAGAAGTGATTCATCTGTAACCTTGGGGAGACACTTACAAAACTGTAACATTACATATTAGGGAGGTATTCATTATCATGCATTCATCAAAAGCAAATTTGATCAAAATGAAATAGAACAGAACCAAAATAATCTGGGAAAAATTTAGACAATGTTTAACTTGTCATTTTTTTTAAGAATGAATGAACACAATTTAACAACCACGAAGAAGAATGTACTGATCGACAGACATACACAGATTGAGGAACGTATCAATATATAAAAAATGATCAATATTATTACTGTCAGTTTTATACATTCATACTGTATAAAAATACAGCGAAATTCATAGATATAGTTCTTACTTTAATTTTAGACTTCAGGTGTTTTCAGGTGTTACTTTCTTGGTGTGGTGCTGCTGTTTTGTTGAATGAGTTAGATAATGAGTTATATATGTATTATTAACTCTAAATGCTAACGGTGAGGCGACTCAGACAGCCTTACAGATATGACAGTGGAAAGCAAACACACAAAAACCACAGTACGAACAGGTTGTTTGGGTGATCAGCAGGAACACTGACTAGCTGGCGAGAGGATCCTTGACACACGGAATCCAACGACTGAACGAACAAAACCACAGTACAGTATGAATATGTAGCGAGTGACAGAAGAAGCAGGCATATGAACAGTCAGGTAGATACAGACCTTGACAGAGACAGGCAGCCTGTTATCTCTGAAGGCCTGGAAGCTGAAGCTGCGGGGCTGCTGGGTGGCCTTCCTGATGGGCACTAGGTTCCCAGAACACTCCAGGTGCAGTGGCATGCCCTCCATCAGCTGCGGAGAGTTTCATAAAATGGTATGGGTGACAAGATAAGTCATAACAGCGAGGGAATCTCACAAGGATTTGACCCTTGTAAAACAGCCAGAGAGTGGATCGATATCATAAGACACAAACTCCTACTCCTCTGTGCTGCAGAGAGCTCTCTCCTTGCAGGATCATGTCTCCTAAGATAGGGAGGTTTTGGGAGCGATGCAAGTAAAAAGTGCTCCTTTTCTTGCATTGCATCTCATAATGCATTTACTAAGAATGACTTCTGAGAAGCTGGAACTAAATTCCTACTAAATAAATCATTCGTATAGTTATGTGAAATCTATTTCAGGGAACTATTTTGAGTTTGCCAGGATCCCTACTGCTTCCCATAACACCTTTCCCTTTGTCTGAAGTTAGCAATTTCCTTTGCCCCTGTGCTGACCTCAATGTCTCGACTGCGGGCCACTTCGGTGAAGTTTTCATGCAGCTCCAGTGTTTTATCCATCTTGTCATCTGTCATGCAGTAACAACGCAAGCGTCCCTCCCGCGCCTCGTTCATCTTTGCAAAAATGACAAACTTAGCCATATATGGGACAGACATCAGCTCCCGGTAAAGCAAATTGGCAAAGGTCACTGCCTCTGCTGTGCGTGGACAGTCTGCCAGCCAGAATCTGGATAAGATAGAAGAAGAGAAAAGACAAGGTTAAACATGTCAGATAGAAACTTGATTAATATTCAGAGCAGGGGAAGAAAAGCTGAGTCACCTTGCAGAAACATTGGTGGTAAAGTTGGCACAGTTGTGTGCGTACATCAGCTTGGTGGTTCCAGTGATGTCCTCCCACTGAGCTGGTGCTGTGCCACCTGACATACAACAACCACACTGTGTCATTCATGCCCTGATAACCAATGTAAAATAAGCTTACACACATAATTTTACAGCACATCCTGTGGTATCAGTATATCCATAAAATTCAACTTGAAGTCTTGATTATTTTCATTGTCGATCAATCTGTCGATTATTTTCTGGTTTAATCGATCTGTTGTTTGGTCACATGTCAGAAAATGGTGAAAAATGTCAATTAGTTTTTTCCAAGTCTTCAGATAACAACCTCAAATGTCTTGTTTGTCCACTACCAAAAGATATTCAGTTCGCTGTCACAGAGTAAAGAATCAGAAAATGTAAAGAAGCAGGAATCAGAGAATTTCAGAGGACGGCGATTCATTTAATTGTTGACAGTTAATCAATTAATTTTTTTAGCTCTGAAAAAGTCAAACTTCACAGAGAAAGTTCTTATTGTTTTGATGTGTTTCAAAATAGACCCTACCAATGACACTGCAGAGGAGGCGCAAGCTGGTGGTGTCACCCTCCCCAGCATCCCGAGGACTCTCCCTCCAGGATGGTGGCAAAGGGATACGCAACCCAATTGGACGGTGAAATTTGCGTCTGCGAGGCTCGATTGTAACCACTGGGCTGAAGGTCGCCTGGTTGCCAAGCTGCCGAGTCAGCAGTTCATCCGGGATTGGCTGCGCCTGAGGTGGAAGTGGTGGGGGAAAAGGTTATTAAAAAGGAGGATGTCAGAACAGATGGTTTAAAGGATATGGAGCTGAAGAAGGCTGGGTATAAAACTCAGGAATAAACACAATACAAAAACGGAAGGAAATATCGGTGGTCTAGAAGGACAAGATACGCAGGAAATAGAAAGTACACAAAGTCAAAACTGGGCAACACGTGCAATAGACTGAAACATCAAACTCGCAGCCATACTCACACATGCACTCAATTCATATTTCACACCTGACCCAACTCAGATCAGTGCACCAGCTCGGTCAGTGTGGCTCACAACTTAAATCAGGGAACTGAGGAGTGATGAATGGCTGGATGAAAGGAAAACATAAACAGAGCAGCATAAGGCAAAGCAAAAAAAAAAAACCATGCAAAATTTCCTTAAATAGCATCAGTGCTGTGACATATCAGTGCTTGACAGACAATGTAACACTGAAGTGACCCAAAAAAACCTGAAATGTTGAGCCCATAATCCGTCGTAATCATTCTGTCGTGAAAAACAAAACCAAGCGGAGGTGTTGTGGGAAAAGAGATAGTCAGCAGGAGTGTTTGCCAAGTTCGCATATGTGTGTCTGCGGAGGTCTGGATGAGTGACAGTTAGCCACACATTTGCCAAAAGCTCTGATTTGGCAATCTGATAATGCTAATTTAGAAAAAGTGCAGTATGGTTTGACAGGCTGAGATACTCCTCAGGTCATGTAGCGTAGTTCTTGGCAACGGCATATGCAGGGTGAGATAAACTTTATGTCATATACAGTAGTATGTTAATGGCCCGGAAAACCTATTTTCTAAATCAGTGTTTTCTCTATCTGAGGTAGTCATGAATATTATTATATATCATATATATATACTCGATTCAGTGGTATATATACTGTGTATTATATATTATAGGGTCATCATGAAGATATGAAATCCAGTTCATGGGTCATTAAACCAATTAAAAAACCTATATCTAAGAGGTAATGTCATCGTTTGGGCTTTTTAGTTCAGTCATTCATTTCCTGTTTTATTTTGTAGGTTCTATCATCATTTGTCATGTTAGTTTCATTCGTCCCTTATTAGTCTCTAGTGTATTTAAGCTCAGTTCACTTCTGTTCCTTATCCTGTTTTCGCTCCTCGTGTCTCACCTTCATTTGCTGCGTATGTACCTCGTGTCTTTCTGCCCTCGGATTCTTGCTTTTTGTTGCCTACTGTACCATCTGTGTTTTTTGGATTCACCTTTGTTAATAAAGCTTGCTTTTTGTTACTTCTACCTGCCTGCTTGTAGTTTGTATTGTAGCTTGCGTTCTGTGTTGCTAATCGTAACAGTATCAATGTTTTACATCTTAAAGGACCATATCACGGTTTTTAATTATTTTAGCCGGTTATTGCAACCACGCATAATACTGCTGATCACTTTATGTGGTGATTCTTAATATATTTTCAGATTGTTGAAGTAGCTGTTGGTTTCAGTTCATTTTCAGTAAAACCAGGTTCACTGTTCTGTTCATGCATAATGTAACTAAATGGAAACCACCTACAAGAAATGTAAGGAAAGAAAATTACATTTGCAACATGAATATAATTTGAAGTAAATGCAGAAAACATGCAAAATGGTTTCACAATAAAATGAGAATTAAGCATCTGTCAGCAATACAAACAATTCCCTCTACATGACTGATGCACAACACTTACATATTCAGACCTATTTGTCAAACAGAAAGGATCAACTTCAGGAAGTGAAATCTGTCTCAACTCAAAGTGGCTAAACGCAGCACAAACAGACATGCATAGGATCTATCTCATGTTTTTTAACTCTGCAATCATTCCTGCTCACTCATATTTCTCCCTCTACTGTATTCTTGCTCCAAATTGCAACTTCTCTCCTTACCTGTAGTCCTAGCCTCACTCTCTTGGTGACAGCCGTCTCTGGGAAGATGGCCTCGACGTGGGGAACCAGCTTACTGGTCAGCCGGCCGCCTTCTGGACCAATTAGATCGCTCTCCTGCTGAATGCGGGAGACTACAGCGAAGTAGAGGGGGAAGTCGGTGGAGATGATCCGACGGATTCTCTTCTTCTCCAGCTCGTCTTGACTCTCCAAGTCTAGACACAGGAACGAGTGAAGGAGAAGACAGTTTTTCTGTTTTATTACATATGTCCAGGTGAGATGGAGTTTACTTCCCATAAAAAAAAAATCCCCTCCCTGTGCCCTTCTTCTGTCACTTCAGAGTCATAAATCAAGATTAAGACTGATGCATGTCTCACTAACAGTTATCTATTACCATCACACTGACCTTCATCCATGCCATTAAGAATAGTTTCCAGCACTTCGTCACCGTAGCGATTGCGATGTTCCTTCCAGACTGAGCCATTTTCACTGCGGAGGACCACAAGCTCTCGGTCCCCTCGGCCCAGTGAGGCAAAGTGGGGAATTTCCACTATTACAGGTCTGTGAAAGAAACATAAAAACTGTGTTTGAACCTGGTTTTGAATGAGGTTTCAGGCCTGTACTTCTGTTTAACACACAGAGCATCATGGATTTGTTTGATATAAGAAAATACATACAAAACAAAATGTGATTTGGAATACATATATAAAAAAGAAGATTTTGTGGCCTTGTTTGTAAAAATAGTTGCTGGGACTATACCATTATTACCGGTGACTACTTGACATGTGTAAACCTTTTAATGTCCACTAGATGGCGCTATGAACATTACTTTTTAATTTCAAGTGCACAAGATACAGCACATTATTGTCATTTTCTTGCACAAATCCAGTCCAAGTCACTTTTACTTATAGTTTCTGCTAATCATCTTTAACACCCTTTAAAACTGTTCTACAAATCTTAATCTAATCAAAGTGAAAAATATCTTTGCAGGAAATATTTTTGCAGGGATCGCCACATGCCGCAAACATAAATTCACTTATCGACATATAGACAAAAAACACAATGTGCTGCACAACATTTCTTACATGAAATAAAACAAGTTCAACGTTTACTCACCCAAGGAATTGCATACTGGAGGGCCCTAGGGAGATGATACGGCTTGCTAGTCCCTCCCCCTCCACCAGTGGGGGAGGCGTGGTCAGTTTCTGAGGTTTGACCAGACGGCAGGTGATGCGTGTCGGGGCGGTGCAGGTTCGAGGAGGAATGATAACTCGCAGGCCGTGGTGTCTGCTGCCTCGCATGGAGCCTCCTCGGGCATCCACCATGAAACTCACCAGGAAGCTGAGAGTAAAAACAGTGATCCCACGATTGGAGAAAAAGGTTCACATGATCATGTCATCACATTTAAACTTCATGTGATTATGGTCAACATGCACTTAGCGTTAAATGACACAGGCACATTAAATTCTCTGGCTTTCCTTTCAGCTGAATGTTTTGAATTGATCTGGTCTTTGTCCGAGTGACTCATAAAGGAGACACCACTTCACTATGATGGTGCCCTTTTCATTTGATTGTCTCAATACAGCAGGGGAGGACAGGCATGTGGAGTGGCCGCTAAGTGCAGCAAGAATGACATGAAAAGATTTTAGAAAAGAGCCTCATGCTGTTTGATCCTGCATGAGACAGGAGGCGTTTGTGTGTGTGTGTGTTTGTGGCAGGGTGACTCTTTCCCCTAACACCCTCTCTTTATATTCTGCTTTTCAGAAGCTGACTCATTGTGCTCTGCATAAATTATGACTAAGCAGACTTAATAAACCTAAATTATAATATCTTAATTGCATGCCTTTGTGATTATAGTAACCACTTTGATTATCCAGGCCTTGTTGATTAATAACACATTTGTGATTACTATTATATTATAGCTTATCATTATGTTGTAACAAATAGTCAACACACAATATGTGCAGCAATTGAGATAATAAATCCCCTTGTGAATAAAGATATGTCTCATCTGGAGCCTGATTCTTTGATTGGAGTCAAGTCCACATCTGCCGTCTCAAACCTGTTGGAGCTTCCACACCTGGATTCAATGTGTGAACATGTATCATCCACTGACTGTATATAAAAATAGACAACATGACAGCTCCCTGAAAGTGAAGCTAAAACATCTCAATATCCCCCAAGTGACGAGTTGCAGTATAGGTCATAAACCCCTCCACCTTTCAGGTTAGCAGCCGGGATGAGCCAAACTAAAAACTCAAAGTACACGTCAAATACGTTTTTTTTTTTCGCCACAGATGGTTTCTGTCATTTTAGATCATTCTCATCACACTGATGTACTTTCAAGTGTTTAGTTGGGTTTCAATTCGATATCTGATAAAAAAAAAGGCAGTGTGAGATCATGACTGACAGCTGAGCCTCGCTTGCAGTCAGGTGTATGGGTGGAAACTCAATCCCGCGCTCTACCGCCTGACCAGTGCTGCGAATACTCTGTCGCTAAAATGACATCACCGGCACAAGATGGCAGCCCCTGTATTCAGGAAATTTTGGCTTCATTTTTGCACTGTGGTGGGAAGTGGAGACGTGTCATCCATCTTTATATACAGTATGTCAGTAGTATCATCCCGTGTGTAGTTACAGGTTTTTACTGTTAATTATCTATCAAAACAAGACTTTGCAAGATTGCCGAAAACCCAAATGAGACCCCTGCCTCTAACACACATTATACATGAGTCTAAATTCAGTGTTCTTTGACGGATTTCCACATATTTTCCCTTTATACCATCTGTGTTGTCCTTGGATGCTTTCTGTACTTCTAAAATACATTTTCAATACAGTTAACTCATTGAGTCTGCCAATATCCCTTCTTTATGAGAAGCCTGGCAAGAAACATCAATATGTAACATAATTTAACATAAATTAAATAGAAAATGAGGATTAACAAGCAGCAAAGTGGTTTATTAGCTGACCCAGTGTGAATGGGGCTGGCCACAGGGCTGACGTTGTCTGAAGTCTCTGTAGCCGGACTGCTTGGGATAAGAGAGTCTTCGTCATACTCCTTTGGCAGGGGGATGGGGGTGTGCTGAGTTCAGAGAGGAAGAAAAATAGACATGCAGTGAAAATTTGAGAGGCAGTGAAATAACCATGACTGAAAAGATTAAGAGAAAGACAAAAGCAGCAGGGAATGACAGAGAAGAGTCAGAAAGAGAGGAGAAGGTGGTAATAAAAATACAGCACAATGAAAGGAGCGAGAGAAAAGAGAGAAAATGACAGACAGAAACAGGCAGAGAGTAAATCAGAAAAAGAGGAGACAATCTAATGAAGAGAGATAAAAATACATGTCAGAATATGTTTTTAATATTGAAGGTTCAAATTAATATCTGTCGTCAACTGGATAAAAAAACAAATGCTTACAAAATGTCAGACACCCTTTCAACATCATGAGTTAAGCCTACCTGATCCAGTAGTACAGTCTCTGGGGACACACATGGGATCCTGGGAATAGCAGGAGAATATGGCCTGTAGGAGAGGAAGTGAGAACAGTGTACAGTCAGAATACAGCTGAGTATTATTCTGCCAGATTGATAGACTATTGTAATGGTGTGTTCACAGGTCCTGGTAAAAAAAACAGACAGCTGTAGAGAACGTTGAATTGCCTTGTGTCTGCTATATGAACTTGCGTTGCCATCTTATAATTTAGGATAGAGATAGCGTAAATGACGTACACTAGCCATTCAGTTACGCACCCAATCTCTTTTTATAACATCTAGTATGCCAAGTATTCTTGAAAATAAATCAAAAATGCAAAAAGGTGAGTGCACAATGACTTACGTGGTACCCATGCCACCCTCAAAGTCTCTAAGGGTTTTCTTTGGGGAGAGGAAGTCATCATCCTGGTCCTTGAAGTCATCAAGCTTGAGATAGCGTGCTCCATCCATCCCGAGCAACTCATCTCCTGCGGGCAAAAATAAAGAGGTGAGAAAGGTGGAAGAGGAGCAGAGAGGAAAAAACGAAAACTTGCAAAGAACAGGTTTGCACATAAGAGAGAAAAGGACAAGACCAGGGGAAAACAGGGCAAAATGATGCTGATCTCAACTCTCAAGTTCCTCCAGTCAGTCACAAAATGCTCTGCCAATGGAATTCACCTTTTTTCCCCCAATGCGTATTGTTTTTAAAAAAATTTTTTTAGGAGTGACAGTATCTTAAGACTGTGGTGGATGTCTCCACTTGAATCAAAATAATGTCACTTGGTTCAATTCTCCATAGAGGAAAGTCGTAACACTACCATCCTTCCCATCCCTTCACCTTCACGAAACCACAGAAAAACATGGCGCAAAGCAATCTGAAACATTTTACTCTAAGCAATGGAGTCAGACCAACAACAACCAGAGCCGATGGAAACCAAAGGAGTGAAAGAAGAGGACTGGTAAGACAGTGAAGATTAACACGGTTTAGGACACTGCATGGACAGCAAACTGCAAGGCACCTGGTGACAGCTTTATAGTGAGCATGCCCATTAAAGATGAAATCACATGTGGTGATGGTTGTTTTCTGTGTAGGAGAAAATACCTAAATTATTAAGGAGGAATGGTACTGAAATCATAATCATAACAACAATAGTAAACTATAAACTACTTGACACGACAAAGCTGCTTACAGACAATTAAATATTCAGTAGGACAAGCTGCACAGGTAGACAAAAAAATGTTAAAGAAGAAAAAAAACAGTACAATCAAACAAGTACAACAAGAACAAAATAGATTAAAATGGAGCTTGCATGTTAAAATGCTGTTAAATTTACATTGATTTAATTTAAAGCAGAAAGACAACTGCTTGAACAGCAACTGTGCGCGATGTTCACAGGTGGGTGTCACAGCTGGGGCACAGCATGTGTGTAATCAGCCTATAGATCAATTAGGCAGTAAATGGTAGGAGGACTCATTTTCAAAATAGCTGGATTTGGAAGGGAGCCACTTGTCTCTTAAATACTGGAGTTCGGTCAATAATGATTTCCACGGACAGATGTGCATTGAACGCTGGTAAAAGGAAAATGTTGTGACTTCATGCTGATGAAAAACAGACACTTCTTTTTTTCTTTCAAATAAATCTCTGAGCGAGAGGGAGAGGAGGAGAGAATAAAGATAGAGCAGATAAAGATAGAGAGGAGCAGACAGGGCTGCAGTTGAGAGCAGAGTCAGACGAACTGATTAGAAAAGACAATTAGTGACACACAGAGAAAATGAGAAAAGTGCATTTGGCAATGAAGGCACAAGTTCACGAGTCACCCGACCGGACAAGCCAGAGATACAGACACACTCCTACCTAAGGTAAGCTGGGCAACCCCTAAAAAACAAATGGAAAAAAGGTGTTATAAACAGTCATACACTTATTGAAATTCATGGTGGTACTGTGATGTGTCAGTGTACCTCCCATACAGTCTTCTTCTAACAAATCAGAGCTGAAAATTAATTATCAAAGATGCACAGTTGATTTATTTAACATAATCATAATGCATAGCCTACCTTCATCCTCTGAAACATCCAAAATCTCATCTACTGTCTCAGGGAAACTCATCCGATGCTTCTCTGTAGTGATCTGTGAGGAGCAGAAGGAGGGTGCAAGATAAGAAAATAAGAAAATGCAGGTGAGGAAGCTAAACTTGATCAAGACGAGACAATCGTTTGATTGAACATCTGAGTCATGGCGTCTCAAGGATACCTCTTTGCGTATTGGTGTAACCATGTGAACCATGCATGATGTGTTGCTCACCGTGGAGACCGACTCCTCGGTAACCAGTTTCAGCACATCGATGACAGAGATGTAACCCAGCCGCTTGGCAATACCCAGGGGAGATGTCCCATTCTATACAGAGAAAGATGAGTAACATCATGCGAAATGTTCCTATGGATGTTTCTGTTCAAGGGTCATTTTGATAAAATTCTATGTAGAGAAATAATTTTATTTAAAAATAATACATCTACAGAGTTTGTAGAAAGGTGCATAAAGAAACTCTTTTCCTTAAAAACATTATAAGGATTGTGAATTAATAACTTTACAATGTTTGTGGGTTCCGAAATGATTGTTTTGTTTATCTCTGTATAAGAAATCTGACGGTTGGTTCTAGCGTCTAACAAGGTTTGTGAGCCAACAGGATAATACCACTGGTATCACGTGGTATCTGTGTTTCGTCAGCAATCAACAGTCTTGAGTTGCCAGTTTGTGGAAAAAAACGCTAGAATGGCTGACTTCTACAGTATGCGCCCGGCATACTGTACTGCCCTAATGTTAGTTAGCTAGTGTTAGCCACGTTAACGTTAGCTAGCATTAGCAACGTTAACGTTTGCTAGCTTGCGTTAGCAATGTTAGCTTGCAAACAACAGCAGCACTACAACACTAGTGTGAAAGCAATTGAAGGGGGAGATGGAATGCCACATTTAGTGGCTTTAACACCTTTTCAACAAAAAAAAAAACGTGTTTTTATGCCAGATTATGTTATAATGTCATAAACCTTTTACTTTGTTTTTACAATATAGGCATAAAACAGAAAGTGAAGGAACATATAGAACATTAAAGGGGAATTCCCAGTAATGAGAGGAAGAGGAATGAGAGGATACGGTATTTAAAGGGGTTGCTCACCGAAGTAATCTCATTGGGCTGGGCACCATGTTTCAACAACAGGGTGACAATATCTGTATGGCCCTGCTGAGCTGCCTGGTGCAGAGGGGTGTAGCCCATCTGGGGAAAAAAGAAGGAAGATGGTCAGACTAAAAAAGAGACTCAGAGACATTACTATTCAAAACTATACCAGTGTTGCTCCAGCCATTCTACTCATGCTGGTTAACATATTACTGGAGGCAAAACATCAAGTGCCAAACAAGTGAACAAAACACACATGCAGTCATATATGCTAAAACATATTATACAGGTGAGATAGATATAGTTCACCCTCGTCTTGCTGTTCACATGGGCCTGCTGCTGCAGAAGGAACTTCACCATCTTGATGTTGCCATAGTGACAGGCGACATGAAGCGGTGTGTAGCCCATCTGGGACAAGGAGAGAGAGACGGCTGTTGTTCATCAAAGCTTGTGTACAAATTCTTATAAACATGAGAATACAAAATTGTAAAAAGGCAGCAAACAGTAAACAAGCTCAGAAATGATTACATATTCATTTACAAGACGAATCACCTACTTTGAGGTTACACTTTTATATTGTCTTTTTAGTTGCTTGGTAGATTTATTATAAATCTTAAATGTCTAAAGAATCTGATAAGCTAGTGTGACAAGACCACACGCTGTAAATTGAATATTCATAAGAGAGAAAAGAAGAAAAAAAAATCGGATTCTTAAATCTAAAGGCTCATTTTTCAGTGTAATCTTTTAAGAGATGTCAGCTAATAATACCTTTTCTATAATTGTGTGTACCAGTGGAGGTGGTGTAACTTACCCGTGAGGCAGCGTAAATGGAAGCTCCTTGTTTGACCAGCGTGTCAGCGATTCCTACATGACCTTCCTGAGCCACAAGATGCAGTGGGGTCAATCCATTCTATAAGAAAAATGGACCCGAGACATGAAAAATGTGTTTTTCAAACAGCATTTTCAAGGTTCTCTAATTTTCAAAGGTGATAAGAAAAAAACATAAAAAAAACCCCATACATTTTCACTCCATTGTATTACTGTACCTTGTTTCCCAGATTCACGTTGGCCTGTTTGGCGATGAGCAGGGCCACAATGTCAGGCCGCCCCTCCTGTGAAGCCAGGTGCAGGGGCGTGATGCCTTGGAGGGACTCGGCATTGGGCGTCGCCCCATTCTGCAGCAGACAACTGGCCACTTCCATCTGGTTCTGCTTGGCCGCTATGTGAAGGGGAGTGTAGCCATTCTGTGGCGAGAAACACAGACATAAAGCCATTGTTTATCTTAACACTGATCGTATCTAATTTTAGATTAAAACTTGAATGCACTCGTGTGCTTCAGGGCGCAAAGATTGTTATTTGAGTTACTATATGTTTAAGTATTACACTTGTTTTTTCACGATTATTTATCGACTTGTTAAATGTTTAATATTCATTGAATCACAATTATTATTGTTTTGGTATTCTAATTCTAGTTTAATTATGTTTTTATTTTTTCACATTCCAATCCTAATGTCTGAATATTATTCATAATTAAAAGTTTATTGCTGTATGCTTGCATTATTATGCGATAATATAATCCTTATAGCAGTGGCATAATGTCTGTTGCAGGCCTTATGCTGTGTGCCTATGTGAGTATGTGCACACGCATATGTGAGCATCTTACTCGGGCAGTGCTGTGTGCAGATCCTCCCTTGCTGACCAGGAGTTTAACAACATCCAGGTTGTTGTGATGGACGGCCACATGAAGGGGTGTCAGACCGTTCTGTTAAACAATCACACACGCACACACATACACATGGACACGTATAAACACGCACAAAAACACACAGAAACACATATATATGTGAAACATCACCATGATAAATCATCTCTATGTGGGCTCCTCACAGCCTTGTAAAGAGTGCTTTATTGTTTTTGTTCACTTCGGGGAGCTGAACTACAGGAAGCACAGATTGTCTCACCTTCCCCGCTGCATTAGGGTTGGCTCCTCTCTCCAGGAGCAGCTCGGCCACATCCACCTTCCCATATTTAGAGGACACATGGAGAGGAGTGAAGCCTTTCTGCTCAAAAGATAACAGAATTTGGAAAGCCCATTTCATCATCATATTTATTCATAATCACCAAATCAAACTCCATGTAAACAGATAGGGCAGGCAGGAGCCACGCTGCAGCAGCAACTTAGCTGCCACGCAGCCTTTGTGAACACAAACACACGAGTGAGCAGCAGCAGCTCAGCAACGCGACTGCCACGCAGTTCACAGGCATCCAGTGTGTCTAGCCTGTAATGTTTTTGCAGTAATTGAGCATTATTGCAGAAGCAACCATTTTTTCCTGTCATGGCTTCTGTCCTACCTTTGTCATCTTGGTCTGCTGTGCTCCAGCATCCAATAAGATTCGAATAGTGTGGATGTGTCCTTCACGCGCAGAGATGTGTAATGGTGTGTGGCCCGCAGTTGTAGCTGAGTCGGGATTGGCCTTGTGCTCAAGGAGAAGCTTGACAAGCTCCTTGTGGCCCATGCGGGCCGCACAGTGTAAGGGTGTCTGGTCATCCTGCACACAGAGAGAATGAGGGTAATTGGTTATGTTTTATGAAACTTTTTCTGCAGATTAAAAGGCAGCAATGACCTCCTTCAGATACACTGAATGGCAACAACATATAGTACACACAAAAAGCTTGTTTACATGACGACATAGCTCGTACCTTTGCCTTTGCATCTACTTGTGCTGAATTCTGCAGCAGGAACTGAGCAACTTCACAGTGTCCTGCTCTGGACGCCATGTGGAGGGGAGTCTCCACTTTCTGGTGCAGAGAAATGCAAAAAGTAACTAATGTAACTGAAATTTTCAATCAATTCATCAATAACTACATAGTGCTGAACAGTGCATAGTGTTTGTTTAATTTATGTAGTACTTGTGGGTATACTGTAGGCCATACAGATAAAAACATGATTTGTACTTTTATTCTTTAATTTGTGATCAGTTTTATACATATATTTCTTGTTTATTTTTAAGTTTATTTTAAGATTTTTCAGGAGTCCACAGTTCAGACATGTCTACTGATTTCAGTCATTTAGAAACAATTCATGCTCATTGAGCAATATCCTTTTTAACAGCAATGGCTTCCTGTGCTGGCGAAAAGAGAATTAATCCATCTATTCCTAATTGTTTAACGTTTGACCTACGAAATTAATCTTCTCAAGTAATTAATTATTGAATTCAGAGTGGAATTAACTCTCTTTTAAAAATGTGAGTCCAGAGAGGTACTTTTTGTGGACAATCTAGACAAATGTTAATTCTCTCAACTGGCGATGTTTTATAAGTGATTCAAGAGAAAAAGGAAAAGAAAAGAACGTTTAGGTGGAAAAAGAGGTTCTCACCACATTGGAAGCATTGGGTGAAGCTCCTCTTTGGAGCAGGTTCTTCACTATGTTCAGATGGCCCATGAATGCTGCTACATGAAGAGGAGTGAGACCAGACTGCACACAGACAAGAGTCGAGGCTCAATATCAATGCATTACACAGAAGTCATGTGACATTCTTGTTTAGAGCCACAGATTTGGACAGCAGAGGACAGAAAAGATAAGGAATTCTTTATCAATGCCACTTTTCATTTTCAGACTCCGTCCCTTGTGGTCACATCGCCTCACCTCTGTGACGGCTTCTAGGGAAGCAGAGTGCTTGAGCAGCAGGTCCATGGACCGCATGTGGTTCTTCTTGCAAGCAATATGGAGAGGTGTGAAGCCATTCTGGAAACACAGGGGAAAAAGGTCACAACTAGTGACACATGTGAAAAAAGTCCTGAAGTCAGAATCACTTTATGGCTTATACTTTTAGATCCAAAGATTGTTTATAAAAAAGTTTCAAAATTATTTATTTCTCACTCCCGCGTTGTGTCCCTATACTGATGGCAACTGCTTGATGTGAAAAAGATGTGTGTGAAGGGGGATGGGTGTAAAAGATTGGTTTTACTTTTAAGCTTTTGCACGTCTTCAGTTAAACAGATATAAATCTGCGTACCTTTAAAGCTGCAACATGTAAGAATTACGGGTGAAACATTAAAAAATTAACTAAAATTATCAACAGAATGTTAAGAAAGAACCGTTTTGAGACTGAGCTAACTAGCTAACGGCTACAGTTAGCAGCAGTTTGTGGTTACTCTGTTGAAATGTTGCCCCCTACTTGTCTTGAGCATGAATTCGACAGGTGGCCAGTTCATAATTGGGACATTTATTTCTTGTCAACATAAGGATCAAAAAGACAAAAAAACAGTTACTATGATCATCTTGATTGGCTTTTGAGAGTCATCTACAATGAACAACCCACCAGAGCGCGTGCATTTGCTTTGGCCCCCTTGTCCAGTAGGACTTTGGCCATCCGATGATGACCACAGTGGGCTGCTACATGAAGAGGGGTTAAATGGTCCAGTGTGATATCATCGATCTCAGCATTGTACTGCAGTAGCTGCCTGACGCAGTCCATGTGATCCCCCTGAGCTGCCATGTGGATGGGGGACAGACCGTTCTGTAAGGAGAGGAAAGGAAAAGTAAGGGAGGGAGAAAAAAAGTGGAGGAGAGTTGGAGATAGATTTCTCAATGTTGCCAAATAAAGCCCTGTGCACACATCACGCTGTAGCACTGAGTCAATAAAATTTACTTTCTTGGGCTGAGCATAGCACAGTATGAGTCCTTAGAGGGGATATAATCAATGCATAGTGCTAAAAAAGTCAGATCAAAGTGAGTTTCTAGCAACATGGTTTATATGCAGATTTTCTGATGGAATCTCACTCAATAGTTGGATTATTTCATAAGATTCAGATAAGAAGTCAAAAACAGTACTGAGTTCCCAAGGATAGCAATAACTGCAGAGATTGCAGTACTTCATAAATTCATCCACCTTGGTCTTAGCCTGGATGGGAGCACCGTGTTCCAGCAGGATCTCAATGATTCGAACGTGACCATTCCTGGCTGCACAGTGGAGAGGAGTCAGCTCATCCTGCAAAGAGATGAGTTACGAAAGAGAGACACCGGGACAGTAATTGGAAAGATGTTAACGATGCAAGAGACAGAAATGAGCAAAGGAAGGATGACGAATGGGGGGAATTGATTGTGAAGGCTTTAGACATGCTTAAGTGACAAAGCAGAGTGGAGTTAAATGGTACACTACCTTAGTCTTGGCATCAATCTGTGCACCTCTGTCCAGCAGTAGTCTGACCATCATCACATTGCCCCTCCTGGAGGCTATATGAAGGGGCGTGATGCCATTCTAGAGAAGCCGGGGCAGGAAATAAGTCAGCACCCTTTGTAATCATATTAAAGTTTGACAAGTCGAAAGTAGAATCAAAGCTATTAAAAACCTCAAAATGTATAGGGAAGTTGTCAAAATTTTGATCCTACTGCTGAGATCAACTGACCTTGGGGGTGAAGTTTACATTGGCTCCTCTGTTCAGCAGCAGCTGGGCTACGCTCATATTCTCATAGTGGGCAGCAATATGGAGAGGTGTGAAACCAGTCTACATGGAAAGAGACACAGGGGAAAGTGGAAGGATAAAAGTGTAAATAAGGTCATTAAGTAAGTTAGAAAGAACAACTCTTAAAAACACTGTATATTTAACATGTATAATATGTATTTTAATAAACAGCATTATTCTTCTGATAGAAAGCTTCGAGAGTTTTCTTATTATTCAAGGACACTGCATTCGAACTGTATTTTTTTCTTGCTCATGCAACATTCCTGTAGGCTGATTGTCTTGTAACAGTAGACTAAATAAACCTCTACACAATCTCACATCCTCAGTGAGTCTGTATACCTTGCTGAGAACATCAGCGTTGGGGTCATTTTGCAGGAGCACTGCAGCGGTGCGCGTGTCGTCGTTTCGCGCAGCGATGTGCAGTGCGGGGAGGCGGACCTTGCCCTTGGTGCCATAGTTGATGAGCAGTGCCACAACATTTTCATGGCCCTGCTGGAGGGCTACTGCCAGAGGAGTGAAGCCATCCTGAGAGAGGAGACAGCAAGTGAAAGTGATGGAGTGATGGCAGTCTGATGACATTGTAAAAGCAGATGCAGTGAAAGATAAATTATCCTGTTTGCTTGTTTTGTTTCCTGGCATGAACACAATCCGCATACTAACCAGATCTCAATAATAAGGACTGCCCTAATTGTGCCAGGCAAGTCAACGGCAGTAGCAAATGCATAAGCTATCTCACTTTTTTGGCATCTCTGTACCAATTGGGCACTGGTGAGAAAATGGCAATGGGTAAAAACATTCAAGTGGAAAAACATTTCCATTATTAAAAATGCTAAATATTGAATAACCTTTGTTGCACAACATGGAAACTGAGAAATGGGCCTTGTGTCCTTTAGAAAATCATCCCATAATGTTTGTTCATATTTATAGCCAATGACAGCTTTGACATTTACAGGTGATCTGCTTGTTTCCATAAAAAAAGGTTTAAGTCAGAAATGGTTGAGATGATTTGGTTTTACAATGTATCATATTCCCAACGAACAATTCTTTAGCTACTTCATTTCACTAACATACTCTAAACACCACATAGTGTCTCACACAGACACATTCGATGTTCATGGAGGTAATAGCTAATCATCAGTATGGCAGGTCTGGGAAACCTCAGCCAGTTTGAAGACACGTACCTCTGTTGGGAGACTCTGATTGGCGCCATTCTCGAGCAGGAACTTGACCACCTCTAAATGATTCTCCTGTGCAGCCATGTAGAGAGGACTGAACCCTTTCTGTTAGTGCACAGATACATCATGTATAGTTACAAACAAATAATAATACGGGCCTAAAGCCATACTACAAGATGTGATGTTTGCCAAGTATTTATCTTTACACACACACTCATCCTTACTAACACCTTATGTAAAAAGGATGGACATCTCTCTAGCTGGCGTGCCACATATACAAGCACAGAAATACACAAATGCGCACACACACACGCACACACAGAGAAACTTGCACACTCTGCTCTTGCACACAGCTTGCAGTGACTCACATGTGACTGGGCATTAACGTTGGCACCGTAGTTGACGAGCTCAGCCACCACTTTCTCCTGCCCTGCCAGTGCTGCGATATGGAGGGCTGTGTTCCCTTTCTGGAGGTTAAGCACACATAGACACACAGACACACAGACACACACAAAACCACACCAAAAGAGAGAGAGAGGGAAAAATCTGAGTGAATGAAAGGAAAATAACTGCAACCTAATGGCCTAGTTTTCTACAGTGAAATACAGCATGTGTATTTCAGTGTACAAGAGAAAACTGTGACAGCGAAAGCAGCTCAATTTTGTTCATTAAGTTCATTTAACGGCAAAAAGCCTACACTGCCAGTAAAAAGGCAACAGTTATGATGAAATGAGTATGCTAAATAATTCTGGAAAAACTTTTCAAAAGAAAAACTTGCAAGATACATGCCTGACTGGCTTTGAAGAAGTATTGCACCTGTTTAAATGAGCAAAAGCAGTTTGATACCTCATTTTTTCAATAGGACAACTGATAATTCCATCCTCCTAATATAACTTGTTCCTCAAACTTTTTTCAGAAAAAATCTGATATTCATACAATATCTTAAAAATTCATCCAGCTCTGGTGACATAACATGATCTAAATTCACAGTCAGTATAAATAACAGCTAAAGCTAGAAGCATATTGCATTTATTTTCAAAAGAATGACTTACTGCTGACGAGAGGCTCTTCAGTAATCTCACATAGCTGGTTAAGTTTTTGTGGTTACAGGTGGTTACTGGCGAATTGTTGCTACAGTTGGTCTGTAGTTGCAGTCCAGCTGAACTAGCTCAGAGCTACCGATGGCTGATAGAAATATCTACAAGAAATCCTTTGTACCAAGTGCAGTTAAAGTAAAAAATGAAAGTAGGTTCTGCACTGAAGGATGGTGCTCCTGACACATTGCTGTAGTTTTGTTCACAGAAGGTTTATTTTCCTGAACACTTACAGACGGGTAATGTGAATTGAAGAAGAATGTCTACTGCTGAGATGTGTCTTTCTTGCCTTTCGCAGTTCCTCTTTTATGTAAAGTATGTATTGTCACATGTATGTTTTCAGTTGAAAACATGTTTTAATTTATGTCTTATGGTAAAACTGAAGGCACATTCACATTTGTGGACGATAAAATCGTAAGGCCAAGTAAGACGTTGGGAAAATGTGACAACTAAAAGTGCTTTATTCACTTAAAGCAGATACAAGGTTAATCCTGACAGCCCCTGTGGGCCCTGCTGTTGTTAAGATCTTACCACCGGACACAAAGCAGATTCTAACCTCAGGCTGTGAGACGCCTAGATGCATCGTCAGCACTCCGCCAGAGAAAGGTTTTATTTGTATGACTTATTTTAATATAACAACTACATAGAATTAGGCTATCTTGTTTGTTTGCTTACGTAGGTCATAAATAGGCATCAGTATTAAATTGAGTCTCATTACCAGTGAAAAACTCCTTGTTGTACATTTCAGTGTGAAATGGAAAGTACAGAATGTACCTTGGTGGTGGCTTCCAGCTCAATGCCAGTGTGTAGTAGCTCCAGGACCATTTTAACATGACCTTCTTTAGAGGCCAGGTGTAACCCGTTAAGACCATTCTGAGGGAGAAAACAGAGAGATTTAGTCAGGCCAGAGTTAGAAGCAACACATAGAGATAGGATTGAATATTCTCTAAAAAAGTTATCACCAACTCATATTAAAGTATAAATCTTAAAGCGACATTAATAGTACAATGATCCTGTTAATAACCAGGATTATTATAATCACAGTCCACATTAACTCAAATGTGATAGCACATCTCTCAGGGACCTTAAAGAGTTAAGTTGGGGTCTTGCAAATTAGTGTAATAACATACATACATTCCTGGATCAGGTCTGTGCAAAGATCTATATACATTCATGCCAAAGCCATCCATGGCCAATTTTGACCTTGTCCTCACCATTGACATCTCAGTACCTCAGGACCTTTCAGAATTATATGCTTTTACAGCAGCAGTCTATGAAACCAGACTGTAATGTGTTTGACTTCTGCTACTGAACATCGTCAAACTCCCAAGTTCATACTCCATCTGTTTTAGATGAAAGCAGTTTGCTGATGTATACAGAGGAATGGTGAGAAAAAGAAACGCCAGCAGTATCCCTCAGTCTTGCGTTCCTGTGAGAACTGCAACATATGCCCATTTTCTCCAGCTGTGCAGAACATCACTTGTCTAGTTACTGTACCTCTAAAAATAACTGATAAACCCACAATGACAGCTGGAGGACTCAGTTCTGCCAAAATGAACAACCCGATGAGACTGATGAGTATGGAAGAGAGCTGGGGGGCACAATCTCAGCATTGTCCGTCTATCTGTCTGTCTGACTGTCCGTCTCTCTGGCTGGATGGCTACATATCGTATTAAAGTTTGAGCTGCTGTAACCAATCTAACCACCAGGAGTCTCTGTTGTCCACGCTGTTCTCAGGCTTCCCATCATACAGCGTGTCACTCAATACAAACTGGTAACACAGTCTCTCTGCGAGCATGCGCAGACTGCTGGGAACCAAACTGTGTATCAGAGGCACTTACATACACTGTTAAATGTAGTGTGTGAACGTCTGCTGTGCACACATGGGAAAAAAGCAAATACACAGCAACATTTTATTTTGTTTTTTTAGCATAAAAACAACAGCTTTCACGCCTGTTAGCACCCCATCTGCACACACCTACTTTCATCTGTGAATTGTGTGCATTGATGCATACAGTGGTAGGTAGTTAGATGCCCTCATGAAGAGAGGGAGAGAGGGAGAGAGAGACAGACTGCAGGGTTGTTAGCTATAGCAAGGACAGGTTATTTCTACAGATTGACATAAATCACATATAAAAATACCATCTCTGCCCTTACCTCAGTCCTCATTAAAAAGACATCAACATAATAGTAAACAAAAACCTAAAGAAGAAACAACTGCATAAGGAAATGAAGGGACACAACACACATTACAGAAACGCATTTACGGCCTTTAGAAATATAACTGACCACATGGTTGTTGGTAAGAAATGCAATTATTGTAGATCATATCAAGAGTAATCATTTAGCTGATTACAATCTTAATACAAAGATGTTAACGATCCTTGAAAATTGTGCAAAATGTAAGTACATTTGCTTTAATTTTAACAGTCAACTTTCTTCTGTAACTTATCTCATCTCTCTTTCTGGTGCATGTGTGTGGTGCGTGTGTGTGTGTGTGTGTGTGTGTGTGTGTGGCTGAGCGATTCTTAATGCCCATCTCACTGACAGTGTTTTGTCTGTGTATAAAAGCACTTGTCCCTCCATTCACCAAACATCACTCCCACTCCACTCCAGTCCTTAACACACTGGCAAGCTAGTGTATGTGTCCTCGCCACACAACATCTGCACGTACACGGTCACATTCATGTCTCACGATACTCAATCGCCTTTGCTGTGTTTTGGCCATGATGCAACAAGGTGTAAGAGAGCAGACAGTAGGGCTGAAGATTGAGGGAACTATAATCTAATGTACTAAATTATTGATACACTCCACTTTACACAAAGACAGAGAATCAGGAGGTCTAGGAGTCGTGAATTTTTAATTCTCTTTTTGGTCTTTTATTTTACACCCTTTGCTGATACTGCAGAATGGCATTCCATTGAGAATATTGAGACTTTTCAAGTGTTCAAGTCCTAAGTACCATTCTACATTGAATCTGTTTTGTAAACCATGACCTTCTGACTGAGGCAAAGCCTTTTACTTTTCCCACAGTGGGGTAACAAGGGACTCCATACTCTCCCAGAAAAAACCTTTTTAAGATCCTTTCCATACATTTTTAGGCCTCATTGCCACTTCGAGTTCTAACCGGTTACATCAGCGACACAGTTGAACTTACATTTACTAAATATTGATTGCAAGATAGCACAACTAAACAGTCTTAGTCTGTGGTAACTCCTTATCAACACAACATAATTCACATAGGCGGGGTGAGAATAAAGCACATGAGAATGAACTGAGTGACTAACCCAATGCAAGGTTTATTAGAAAGAAACCATTAAAAACCCTGGAAGGTTCACAAGATAAATCTGCAGGGTGCTGACATTATTAATAGATTAGTATTATTAGTAGATAATAAGAAAAAACTTCTGCTGCGCAAATTTGTATTATTCTTCCAGAATTTGAGCCTAATCTTGGCTTTTCTGTGAAATATTCCAGAGTTTTACCTCTAAGAGCCTCAGATTTAACAGTTAATAGGGGAAATGTCTGGTAACAACTCATGATCACGCACTGGTTAAATTCAGGCAAACTTTACCTATTTGGATAAATATACATATTGAAAACAAGCTATGCAATTCAATATCTGGGAAAACAGCATGTACGACTTTTTAATACCTTTTAAGGGCCTTCATTTTTGCTAAATTGATTTATCAACTTTTAATACTTTATAAGACCCTGCATACACCCTGTTATATCGTTATTTATTATATTCATCATTCAATGAAGCTCCATGCCTATGATTTCCCTTGACAGAAAGAACAAGCCACTCATACAATGAATTAAAAATTAATCAAATCACAGAGTAAAGGTATCTAAATAGTATTTAAAGGAATGTACATAACATACCTGACATAATGAGTATCATGGTCTGAGCACGAGGTGTGTCTTACTGGCCTTACAACGGGTAGTCCCCACATATCCCAAAGACAGTAGTGTTTCTCAGGATACGATATTTCATGCTCAGGATGAAAGATAGCCAGAAGGCACTGAGCGAAGGGACCAGTGTGACCAGACATAACTCTTTACTTTTTTCCAACGTGGCACCCCTGGGCATGAATGAATCAATTGGAGGTTGGTTTCAAGGAAAAGAACTTGTAAAGTATAATGGCTTTCCTCTCTCCTGTAGCGTATAAAAAATATCATTTAGACCTGCACCACTGGAAATTTCTCCCGGGGTACATTAAGAACTCCAGCAATAAAGTTTCCTTGGTCTGCTGCTACAGTGTGAATGAGTTCAGCATGAGTCTTTCATTTTGGACTATATAATTGTGTCAGTGGTTAACTAATAGTATGTCTCAGTAAGAGTTAATTGACATGTGTAGTGAGCAGATTATAACCTCTGTCAAGGAGTTTATGTTATAGAGGTTATGATTACACAAAAACTACAAAACGGGTTTCCACGAAACTTTGAGGATGGGTCCAAGAATTATTTCTCATTTTCTTTAGCACTGTGGGATGCGTTTTTTGACATTTTTGTTAATTTCTCAGGGAATAATTGGATCTTGATGAAAAAAATCAGGCGTATTTAGGTGGCTGGTATCTCTGAGTGGGTACAGAAGGTTGCATCCAGCCACTGATTTTCTATGTAAATCAATACACAAATATAAAAACAGAAACATCCAAATTCATTTTACAATTAGTTTAAACGTGCAATTTATAAAATATGGCCAGAATTTGAAGATAGCACCAAAAACACAGGGGGCAGCATAGCACCAGACTAACCGAGGACTGCTGCTCTTTGCTAGCCATCCTTGGCTGTAGCTAGCCAACTTTAGCTAATAAGCTCATGGCTCAGTTAGACGTGGAGCCAGTCACGCTAGAGTTTGTCTGGACCTGGACGTCACACCACAGGGGGAGTCACCACAGGCGATAGGGACCAGTTCAACTGGATTTGGCAGTCTGAAGGTGAACACGGCCGTACACCTAATTTGGACTGAACACAGCCTCCAAGATTGACTGGGGTCAGTTTGACAACAGGGGTTGTAGGCCGGTGATTTACAGCGGCACTGACCAGGACAATGACTCCCTGGAGACAAGACACGGCAGGCAGAGATGGGAGAGGCGTGTAGCGGGAGAGGAGTGAGAGAGAGTCGACATGAGCAGCTGGTGAAAACAGCAAAATATTTTCATATCTTACTCAGTGAATTGAGGATTAATTTCAACAAAACTAGAGGTGATTGTGAAAAGATAAACCACAACTGTTTTGGTGAGTTTTATTTTCTTCATACTGAGTTTGAATCATGTGTGTTAATGAGACAATTAAGCTTGTCTTAGTGCTAAAAAAGTGAGAAAGGTATATGGTTGTATTTTTCTGTTTAGTAAGGAAAATAGTAGCAAGAGTATATCCTATCATAACATTTTTAAGAGTTTATTTTGTTCATTTATTACAATAAAAACTGGCATCTCCCAGTTGAAACTACAGCAGCTATCTATTGCCACTTACAAAACGGCATTGAGGCAGGATGGGCCGGGGCTAGCTGGTTTGCATGCTAACTTCAGTAGACTAATCATTACCAAAGTGACTACGTGACACAATACATAGACGTCTTTCACATTAAGTCAACACTGGCGTTTCTTCTCACTCTGTTGAAAATGTTAGTTCATTTTACTAAACTAATATCTTACTAATTGCTCCTTTAAAATTTTAATCCAAGAAAACCAAAAAGTAATATTTGTTATGATGTGAGTAACCAGTTTTGGTTAGGAACTCTGAACACGAAATAAATGTTGTAATTGATTTTGATGAGCCCTGATTTGATTTACTCTTTTGTTAATTGAAATCTGTGGGTGGCATCTTTTTTATCCTCCCACAAACACACAAACAGCTTTTTGGAGACCTGTTCTGTGAAACTATCTTACTTGATTTGATGTGTTGATGTCAATTCCATTCTTGATGTGATCCATAGCCTTGTCCCGGTTCCCTGAACGGGCTGCACGCAGAAAGCTGGTGGCTGCATCTGCCTGCAATGAACAAAGAGGAGGAAGATGAGAGCGTGAACATGAATATAGATACTTTTCAAAGTAACAACACATTCATTCAACCACCAAGAATCTGAAATGTACACAAATGCTATAAATAAAACACAGTCACCTGCTCAACATCAAGTGTTACTTCCGAGTTATCTACAAGTCCTCCATATCAGGATGTAGTTGCACTAAAAGATTCAGTCATCTGAATCCATTACAATAATACAACAAACCTTTTAAGACAGGACACGAGTCTGTATGCAGGAAATACAATACTACATTCATCAGCCCTCCTGCCCTCTGTATGAGGCTAGAAATGTCAGACTCCTTACAGTCAAGCTTCGCCCACACTGGCAGTTTGGCAGGCGTTCATAGCCGAGCGCACTCCGCCACGAGCTGCGCTGTCTGCCCGTCTGATCTCAGAGGAAAAGCTCCTGCAGTTTGTGTCTCAGTGTGTGTTGGTGTTTATACGCCCACCTCTGAATTCATTCATCAGCCAATAGTGTAAATAAAGCTGACCTGCACAAATGAGACGTTTCCACTGCCCCGAAGTGGAAACACTGCGTACTATACGGCACTCTTGACCCTTCTCTCCGCCCCTGTCACTGGAAAAATGATGTATCTGTCTGAGCTGTTATTCTCAAGTGCTTTAATTATATTGAATTGCTGAAAGATATGCCTGCCCTTTTTCAAGTGAGTGATACGTGGTTTTTTTCTCTCCTCACATCACTTATCTGTGCTGATGCATCATGAGCCAATGTTCTTGTGTTTGTCTGAACCATGCACTGCATTAGATGTTATCTGTCAAACAAATAAGATCATTCAGTCCTTTCGACAGCCCCCTACTATCCACTTGGCGGTCCTATATTTCCTCTTCAATATATTCCCATTCTTATTATTTTTTATTGTATCAAGATTTTGTCATCAGTCGAGCTCCATTGTCACTTGCAATTTCCCTCACTTTCCATTTGACAGGACACATGCTAACATACTACTTTTAAACGTTTACCTGGTTATGAAACAGTCTCAATTTAATACTGATGCATCTATGACCTACATAAGCAAACCAGACCAGGAGCAGGAACATTTGCTATTTCTTTACGCCTGTCACTGGGTTGTATAAGTCATAAGATGAAATGTATTTTTATGGTAGAGTGCTGAAGATGAATTGAAGGGTCTCACAGCCTGAGCTGCTCTGTAGTCCGTTGGTACAGAAACAAAGTTGCATCCTGCAAACAGCTGTGTTTAAAAAAGGAAAATAGTTTTCTCTCTTTCCCTCGCTTTCAAAACAAATGTATGTGCTAGCCAGATAAAAATCTTTAGGCAGAGGAACTCATACTATTTTTGTCCACAGGGTCTCCAGATCCAACAAAAAAATGTGTTTTCCTTGTAGCTGCTTTACATTACCAATATAGGCCTTTTTGTCTGTTTATTAGTTTTTTTTAGCAGAAAACAAGTCTGTGGTCCTTCCACTACATTTTGTTCTCTTATCTGAAGCCAAGGTAGCAGTGAATAAAAGGCTCGATTCATGCTGTTTCATTAACTGATATCTGTTGAAGACAGACAGATGTATATTCAAATATTGTGTGAATATTACACATACTATCTACAATACTATCCTTGAATGTGTTTTTGTGTAATGTTTTTTTCTCTGCTCTATTTTTCTTCTCTTCCTGCAGCCCACCACTTACTGTCTGTGAGGCAACACGATCTATTCACTTACTCATCCCTTTGCTTTGAACATGAGAGCCAGACGTTACTGAGCCTGACAGCACTGAGAGACAGGACTTCAAACAGACACTGACAAGAGTCTCTCCACCTCAACAACCCAATGTGTTAGTGCTGTAGGTTTTAGGTCTCTGTCTAACTATGCAGTCCCTTATGTATTTATTATTGTATGCTAAAGCCATTTTACATTTCACAGTGTGCTCCTTATATGTTTCTCTTCTTCTCTGTGTTTGTTATATGTTCTGTGTTACTGATTTTGGCATTCTGGCACTTTTTCCCTCTTTCCCTGGCTCACATATTCTACTTTACTCTCCCTCTTTTATTAATACCATCACAATTTTTGTTTGTTTAAGTCAATTAACTAAAATCACTGATCATTTAAAATGTTACAAATTAGTTTGCTTCGCTTACAGCTGAAAGACATAGTGCATGGGCATGAAGCTGCTGCACTTACCATGGTCATCACACTGCTCATCTCTGTTTTTTACATGACTGGTCTATTTTTTTCCTCTACTCTACCGGTCAAACTATGTAAAACTGTGTAAAAAACGACCCCACCCCTGAAGACCTTCGCTACTCTCCCTCTGAGAGGTAGGTTGGGTGGTTGATTCTCCAACATGAAAAATGAACATAAGCAAAAAATAACCAAGGTCAGTCTGCAGTTTGTTACGAAAGTCGAGCAAAATAACCACTTAATTTCAAGAATTAGACAAGATCCTACAGATATTGATAACTCACATGAGTAAAAACTTACAAACACGCATGGCAGCTTATAAATCTAGACAATCATAAATATTAAAATCAAAGGAATGACTTGTAAAAGTACAGTAACATATACGAACACATCTCCACTAAGACAACACAGCATTTGACCAGTCTAAACTACAACACACAGGGAATAGAAAGTTGAGACACAACAGGACAGGAAAAGCACAAACGAGCGTGACTGGATAGTTTCATCAAGGCCACAACAACACAGCAGTTTTCCTGAACACAAGAACACAAGGACGTGAAAAGAAGCGACAGCAAGCAACACAGAACCACTAACATAAAAAAGTAAATCTAACAAGGCATTTATGTGTCTTCTTACTAAGTTTATTTCATCCATTTCAGCTAAATTATTCAAGAATTCTTCTGATTCACTTGTGTAGTCTAGAGGGGAAAAGTCCACACCTATGAATATCAGTAGAAATATTCATTGTTTGTGTAAACGCAAGACTTAAAAAGGCAACATTTTTTGCAATGCCCTAAGAAACCCTACTGCAGCTGATGAGGAAACACAAACAAAGTGTAGAAGTGTACACAAGGATGTATACAAGCATTATATTTACTCTGTTATTAAAGAGCCATATTCCTCAGGCTTCGGCCAGCCTCTCAGAACCCATCATACTGACCTGATGGACAAGTCAGCGCTGAATCACATGAGCCTAGAAGACAACACACACCAGCCAACACAACACCAAGACAAGACCAGACAGTTAATGGCAGACATACTAACAGAAAAAGCAACATGTAAAGTGATTTAAATGAAGCAACGGGTGTTGGGTGCCACATTCACACATTATTTAATGTCACCCAGATTTTGACCTGCAGTTTAGAAAATCCAAGTGTGTTTTATTTTGGAGTTACAGGTGTGTAGCAAAAATAATAAAGACTTAGTAGGCGATATGAGGGGGGATGAGGGAAAATGCCACCCCCTCTTGTTAACCTGCCATCCCCCCTCTCCATCCCCTGGTAAGAGAGAGAGTGCAGAGGCAGAGAGATTATTAGGATGAATTAGTTAGTCAAGTCTCCCTCACTTATTGATTCTTCATCTGACCAAGGTTTTCTGCAAGAGTTATAATCTATGGCCTCGACCATGGCTATCAGTGGAGGCCACACTGTGCTGTGTGTTGAAAAAAATCCATAGCATTGCCTGTTGTGCAGAAGAAGCAGATGAGATTGTTATCGTTCCTTTTTCTCTCAGTCACGCCCTTCTGTCAGTTTCGTCTATATTATCCTCTAAACTACACACTATAAATATTCAATCATAATTATATTGTAAGCTATATATTCTATAGGGTAGTTTCCAGATCTGCCAACCTTGAAGACATTTTATGAGTACAAGTAATTTTACCTTTTCAATGCTGTTTGCATTGGCTGAGAACTATAGGGATGCAGGCGATTAGCAGTGACAGCAAGCGGGCAAAGAGGGATCGGTTATCCGGCCGCCCTGGCTTGCTTGAGGCGCTGAATTGAATTGAACGTGCGAAGCATTTGGCTAGGAGGGGGGCAGGTCTGAGTTTCAATTTCATTATCAAAGTAACAAGTAGCACTGTTAAGTTGCAGACCAAGAGGATCATAGAGACACACAGCTGACTGTATTATTCCAATAATAATCCTATACTTCTATGATCAAGACTATCTTAACCCGAAGCCTCCCATTTGACCACCCCCCTATTAGACATTGATAAAACAATGACTGCTTATAAGCATAAAAACACTTGACACTATGATGTCTTATAAACATATAGCCTATACGACAAATGTTTAATCAAAACTTATATCACATAAATTCTTTCCATATACACTGATCTACTGTTTTTTCAATTCTATGATCCTGTTGTCCTCTCACCTCCCACCTCAGCATGTGCTGTGCATTTCATCTCAGTGTGTTAGTGTGGCTAACCCACACCAACTGAAATCTGATTAAACATCCTCACAGTGAAACACACACTCATTTACTTTGTGCCGAGCCAAAAATAGTCATGTGGATAAAACACAAGCCAGAAGAGGTAGGAACTGCAGATAATGATAGTAAAGCAAAACTGCCATAATGGCATTCACATGAGGAAATTAAAAGCAGATAATGTAAAAGCAGCTGATTGCAGGTTTGCTATTTAATCTGTTTTATCTGTGTCCTTCTATAATTGGCATCTACACAAACACACGCACGCACGCACGCACGCACGCACGCACGCACGCACACACACAACTATGAAACAGACCTACTGTACATGTGCACACACAAATGCTGAAACTCACATAAATGGTCTTGTACAAGTACCAGAAGCTGGTTGATAGAAATCAATCTAACAGGATGAGTAACACATTCATGCCATTTAAAAAACATATTTTAGCACTGAGTCATACAGATAACAGGGTTATTACTATTAGATCAAAATATAAGCTGTTATACAAGCTGTTATTGGTGTTAATTTTACCTGTGACTCATTTAAAGATATGAGAGGGGAAAATAAACACTGATATGAGAATACTTGACTGATTTTACTGTCCTTGGTGCGGGCCGCTCACACTGTTGTACATGATAAGCAGTGAGGACTCTGGGGTACAGACAAAATACAATATATACAGACTTTCAATCTCTGAACATCACAAACTCTCTGTCCTGGAAGCATTTGAGGGTTTTCCATACTGTGGGTCTTTTCTGACTGAAGTCATCGGCAGAACATTGGATACCTGTTCGTATTGTAGTGACAGCTCCTGTCACTTCTCATTCTGAAATGAGTCCTTGTGTCACTTCAAGTTCAGACTTCTTCGCACAGCTCAACATAAATCTCATCTCCTGCCCAATGTAACTTGGTAGGTGCTCATAGAAATACCTACTATTACTACTACACTATATGCACTACTGCTATCGGCAAAGGCAGAGGGTGTATTTATATATCTTCTTAAGAAAAACCTTTAAATATGAATTCATTTATTTTGAAATCAGAGGAAATGGAAGATGACTTGTGTTTCCCACACATATATGTTACGCCGCCATTTAAGCATTTTATAGGCCACTTTTTTTTATATAAAGAATCACATCACCTGCAATCGATTAACTAGGCCTAATGGACAATCAGGGTACCATCAGTAAAGAGTGCTCCGATTGATTGACACCAATCATTATCAGTCAATATACATTTTAAAAGTTTGATCGGTGGTCTCTACAAAGCACACGAGACAGTTTCTCTGTGCGCTGCTAAAATGCCACACACACCAAAGGACTCTGCTGCTCACTGGCTGCTAACAGCTAACTAAGGGCGTTCTCACACTAGGCAATCCGTACCGTGCCCAAGTACGTTTGACCCCCAAAGTCCAGTTTGTTTGACTAGTGTGAGCGCCCCATTAAATTATCTTTTTACAGTTTTCAGTAAATTTTTCATTTTGTTTTATCATATTTCTTTAAATCAATGTAAAATTAATATAATTATTAGCAAAGAGGGGCAAAAAACAGATGCAAACAGGAAGAGAGAAAGAAAACAAATAAATGTCTTTGTATCTCATCAGATGCTATCTCTACAGAGACATCCAGCTAGTAGTATTGTGCATTTATTAAGATGAGTATTGGTGGACAGTCACAGATTAAACATGCAGATGGGAAAATGGGGACTGTTTGTCATTGTGAGCACATGCAAGAAACTCATTCACATAATACTAAGAAACAACGCATATGAAGACAAATTACCTACAGACACACACACGCACACAAACCTAAACTAAAAATAGCGGCATGGATGCCACAGTTTGTTAGTGTTGGCACCAACAGGGAGGGAGCTGGATCACAGTAATGAACCCTCATGGGTTTAAACAAAGACCCACTTCTACCACAAAAGACAGATAGATTCTCAAGCGAACTTAGGCACACATAAAACAGGACCAGGCACAGAGTATAACAATGCAAGAGTCCCACTGTGGAGGGTAGATTTACACATAAAGCTACGGTGCACATGATCTGCAGGCTCTGACAGCAAGAAACAAAGAAGAAGAAGAAACCTTGCAGGTCCCTGTTGACAAGTCTATCTCACAGTTATGGGTGAGAGTACAACAAAAAAGAAAAACAGATGTATGTGCACATGAGTTAAACATTAAGTAAACACAAATGACACTGTTTAAAAAAGCCACATCGTGGATGCCATTTTGGGATTTGCCCAAATCATCAGAAGTGTTCATCTTTTTATCATAGGATGTTCTAGTGGGACATCAACCCCAAACTCGGGAAGTTTTAATGACATCCACTACCACAGATGCTCAGAGAAAAGAGCCTCTAAACCTGCTGGCTGCTGAAACCTGCAAAGTGCAACACAGGGACACATTTCAACAAGTCACCTAATTTATCACTTCTAATCTTACTGGCACTGTTTCTTCTTTCCCACTTGGTTCCACAGCTCTTCAAGCCAGTCCCCATTCCCTCGACATAGGCCTCTAACTATAAAACATTACCTTGGCAGGAAGACCCACATTTAGAGAAAAATGCTGATCAGTATTATCACAATGAAACACCTGTCTGGAACACTTTCTCGCTACACATAATACACAAACATATCAACAATATGTAGTAATTTAACTCCTTAAGCTACTGTGAATACTGCCATTTTAAAGACTCAATCATATGCCTTTCCAAACACATACATATTTTTTGGTGGCTGGTTTTTAAACTTATCCACAGAAAAAATCTAAATGTAAGACTTAATTAAATATCATTTATTTTAAAGAGACACTTTTTGCATGTTTCTTTTTGAACCTCTCCAGATTGTACAAAGAAAGACTGTTTGACTGTGACTTACGTCTAACAAACAGTGAGACGTCAGATGAGTGTACTTTCTAGTTAGTCAGAGGCACAGAGTTGTCTAATGACAGATGTTCATAAAGATGTTTGATGTCATCTAGTGGGGTTTGCTCCAAATCCTCACACTAATCCTGCAGAGCAGTATGTGTACCATACAGACTGCACAATCACACACTCATGTCATGTCTTTCAAAACCGAGAGGGTTGGAGGAAGTACAGTAATTATTCACTTATAGGAACAGTGTGTGGGGCTTTTGCATTTTTAGGGGCCACCGTAGAGGAGGATAAGATGGGGGCTATTCAGATGCTAATAAATCCTTTACACGGGACCAAGATGGTTTTAAAAACATAATGTATCTTAAGAAGTAGGATAATGTTCTAAGCCCCTGAATGAAAACTTAATTCTTCAATTCATCACAAGCATTTAAATACAAAATAACCAAATTTGCATATACAGTACATTGTTTTGACTGGACAATTAAGACTGTACTCTGAAAAGTAGCTAATAACCTACAGCTGTCAGACAAATGCAGTTAAGAAAACCGTATAATAGTGGAGTAGAAGTATAAAGTCGCAAAAAATGGAAACACTCAAATACAAGTACAATTACCTTGAATTTGTACTTGAGAAATAATCCAGAGTGCAGTGAGTGCACACCAGCGCAAACAACTGTCTGTTAAGCAAAGTCAGGGACTGCCGCTTCCAAACAAATGCCTGTATACAGCAGGTAATGTATCTCAGTGCAAGCTATTTTTAGTTTTGCATGTTATCTCCTCTCATGCTGGGTTTTGTTCTGAGGTGCAGAATAAAATCCTGATGACAAACCAACAAATATTGGGAATAGAGTCCAACATGTCTTTGAGCAACTAGCTCCATATCTTCAAAAGGCTGCTCATCTGACACGAAGCTGCGCTTTATCTTAAAAATAAAAACCAGCGTTGACGCCTGAATAAAAGATTAAATGATTTGTTGAGATGAATATATTTTGCAGCGCACCAAAATTCCTCTTTTCTCGTGAAACAATGATGAGACACATCACAACGAGGATCTTCCTGTTGTCTTCTCTATCCTGGTGCTAAAACAGAGCATCTAAAATATTTATAGCTTCTGTCAGGCCACTGCTTCTGCAAACCATTACAATCAGAGCATGCTTTTCCTTCATTTCTTTTATCCATACAGCATTGCTGCACGCACATCCCACACACACGTGCTGCACACTTATATTTAGGCATTACCATATGACATGTATGTTTACATTCTATCAAGACGCAAAAATATAGGGACAATGATAGCAACATGAACACAAGAACACACACAAATAGTTAGTGAGAGAGGGTATGAACAAATACACTACACAACTACTGCACACACACATTTATACACACTTTGTAGGCGTGTAAATGATTGATTTTACATGAGTTGCTTTCTGCCTTGATAACAGCTTTCAGGAATAAAATGTAATACTTGATGCATAATAATGTTTGGTACACATCAGTAATGACAATTTCCAATTATTTCATTTGTCAGAAAGCTTTGAAATACTGAATGATGTGTTGGAAAGATGTTGAGAAAAACCCGTATGCATGTTGAAGTAGATGCTGAAACTCTTGTTTTGAGTGTGAAGCAGCCTAAAATGAACACTTTTAAATCCCCCTCTGAGCTACATAATTTATTTTTCTTCCATTTAAATTTCTCAGTCGAAAGCCTAACTTCATAAATCTACTATCTCTTGAGAATAATCCCTTAGATTGCAGAGGCACTGCCTGGAAAGAAATACACCTTTAAACTGAACATTTCATTGCCATTCAAAGGTTTTACCAGCGGACAGGGCCATGGACATTTTCCCACTCCTTGATTTATCGCTCCTTTTCTTTACTACTCAGTTTGTGTTTTGAGCATTTGTGCCTACAGCACAGAAAAGGAGCCACAAGAGAGAAAGACAGCGAGGGACAATAAAAGAAATGTGACACACGGGGAGGCAGCCCTGAACTCCTGAATTCACAAGCACTTCTTCATTTGCTCAGCTACACATCATATCCAACCATTTCTTGTCATTACTCTTTCAACCTCCCTCTCTCTCCTTCACCCTCGTGCTTATCTCCCAGGTTTTTGCATCCTCTCTCTCTCTCCTTTTCCCTCAATCTGCCTCCTCTCTCTCTCTTTTCATAACTGTTCAATATTCATGAGCACTGCAGAAATACTACTGGCAAAGCATGCTGGGTAGAGCTGTCCCTCAGAGTCTGCTCCTGACGTCACAACTCTGTGCTGACATTCTGGGCTCCTTTCCCTGTCTCAGTGTCCGTAACAAAAGTCAAGTTCCCTGCCAGCACAACTGATATCTGAGAGGGCATTTTAGTAACACACAGGAAGTGCCATTTTGGAATTAAGTGATTAGCTCCACTAAAAACAGCTTTGAGTGCACAAAATGTCCCATTAATAATGTTTGGTAAATGACTATCAGCTGTTGGTCTAGTGACATAATGGCAACATTGCAGAGAAAATACACAAGGAGGAAGAGCTTTAGTTACAGTTTGTCAAAGTACAGTTGGAAAGAACTGTTTACATAATGCAGGCAATTAATGTGATAACGGACACATCCAAATTTGTACATGTTAATGAATATGAGCTGACTTTCATATTAGGCTCTTGAGGGTAACATTATAGCTATGCGAGCTATGCCAAGCCAGAGACCATTGTTGAAGAGGGAGTTTCAACATTTGCAGGCGTGACACCAGAGGATATTTTTGATGCGATGTCACGACAACTTCAGAACCAAGTAAGCCGAGTGTTTTGTGCCTAAACCTAACCAGAGCATAAGCACAACATAATATTGAAACATGTATTTAAAGAAGTGTAAAGTTGTAACAAAAAGAACAAAAACTTTCAACATATCCTTATTTTGTAGAAACATACACTGCCAACATTTATTCTGGGGATTGGGTTTCTGATTTTCAAACAGCAAGTAAAGACCATAGTCCCTGCTCACCATGGCAGACAGTTTGACCGGTCGTTGCAGGACATGCACAGGTGTTACTAATGACTTTAACGGTGGCTCATTTCCATTAAGTGCCCCAATGATCCAGCATGCACAACACCAAACACTAAAACTGGAACACATAGATAGATTATAGTTGTTATGATGTATGTTTAAGAAAAACAAAGACTGAACAAATGTAAAATGCACCTTTGTGGTTGGAGGTAATTCAAATCATATTCTTAAAACACACCAGAATAAAAGCCCTGGACTATTCCATTTAGAGTGCTGCCACCATTTTCATTAAAGAGGCTCATTTACATGAACTACAGCAGGTAATCTAGAACAAGAAGATTATTTTTACCAGGTGCTTGTGCAGTCCTCCTTATAATATGTCTCTGAGGCAATATGCTAAGAGGCTTGGGGCTGATTGGCCAGAGTGACATTAACTTGTCTTTGGAGAAAAGCTGTCTGTGATTGCCCAATCAGCTTTGAGAGGTAGGTGCTTTTAAACAAGCTCCACATGATTTAGAAGTTGATTTGGGCTGTATCTGATCGCCCAGGACTTGATGTGACTGACTTCAATTTGTGCTGGCACAGAGAAGCTGTATGCCTCTCATTTTTATTAGCTTTTAAAATCCTTCTTTGGAAAACCAGACAGTTCATTCAGAGGGCTCTGAGGATAAATAATGTGTTTTGCACTCAACACCAAAACATCTAATTTAAAGCAGAACACCAGTGTTTTAGGAAATATGCTTACTGTTCTATATTTTGCAGAGGTTTCAGTTAAAAGATCGATACCACTCTCATATCTGTCTGCTAATACAAAGGTACAGCCAGTAGCCAACTTGCTGTTTCCACCTTATAGTGTAAAAACGACTATTTGCCATTTCACTGGGCTTAAATGGTCTTTTTCTTTGATCTAGGGCACAGACTCAAGGAAATAACTGGTCTCAGGCAATAAGTTGTCTAGCACAACCCCCCGTAAAACATTAAGGTTTTGGTCCAGATCAGGGATTCCATTATTCAGTAGTCCAACATGTTTAAATCTCTCCAGTCATAATGTTCGATTCCGCAGAAAGATAGTTGATTGTTGAGTCTCATTCCCAGATTACCAAATTCTGACGCTTTGGGTTGGATGCATGGCATCAGTGGTCTCAATTAGCTGTATGAAAACTCAATAAACACAGACAATATTTGACCAGAATTTATCCCACTTGTCTGGGACATTGAAATCTTCCAAGACACATGGGTGGGAACCAATTTTCTTCTAACTGAAACCTTAATGCAGATAAAACAAACAAAACATGACCTCCTAAACAGCTAGTTTTCACCTGCTTACAGCCTTTGTGCTAAGCTAAACCAATCAGCTGCAGGCTGAAACGACACACAAAAATTGCAACGATAAAGGAAGAAGTAAAAACTAAGAAGATGAGGAAGACAGGGAGAGACATAGAACCTGGGGAGCCACTATGTCTGAGAGTCATGTGTGCATAACTAATGCAAAGCACTCAGCTGCACATGGCCAACGACTGCACTGCCTCCCATAAGGCCAATACACAAACACTAAGACAGGAGGGAGCAGTCAGCGGAGGGAGGAGCAAGAGTGATGGATAGGAAGGAGGAGAAAGACAGGAAGGACATACAGAAGATGGGTGGGTGGTCTGATGGTGTAAAACCAAATAAAGGAAGGCACAGAGGACATAAGAGGGTAATGAGAGAATGAATGAGTGAGAGGAGAAATGACAGAGGACGGAGGAGAAGATGAGAAGAGAATCCTGAATAACATAGTAGATGCCTGAGATCACATAAGATTAACACGACATGTTATGAGGCTGTTTTCGTTCTGCTTTCTGTGCTTTTGGTTCTTTAAAATGCTGGTGTTGGTGTGGACGTGACTTTTACAGTGATATAAAGAAGTAGAGGTCAGGTGTGAGTGGGAAAGATGGGGAGAGGAGACATTGCGTGTTAAACCAACCTATCTGTGTGTGATGGGGGAGATGTATGTCTTTGAGCGACGAATCCCCACTGGGAGATTTTCATTTTTACTTGTTCTTCCTCTACAGGAAGAGGTCAGAGGTCATGGTCAGATACAGAGCAGCACTCCTGGGGCTGGTGGGGATACTGCAGTGTCTTGCTCAAAGACGTTGAATCAAGGTCACTGAATCCAGATAAGAGGATCGCGACTGCATCTACTGTAAATTTTTATATCCAGTCTATGGTACATCCATCAATTCATTCTCCTATCAGTTGCTGTGTATCAGCACTGGCTGTTTAGATTGGGAGTTAGGATCCACGCCATCAATAATGAAATTCTCATCATAACAGCGAATTCTTTCATTTTCTAGTCTTCTTTTCAGAAACACACACGCACTAGAATTCACATGCCCATTGGGAAGAAAAGCCTCTCTGTTGTAACACTTCTCCTTTCAGCGCTGTCAGTTTATCACTCCATCCTCCCCCATCCATCTGTCATCTGTTCATTTTGAGGTGATCTCAGGCCAACACTGAGGCTGTTGCCATTACGTTTTGGTTTTGGTAAATCCAGTCTGAGCATATTTTACTGTAAGTTCAGAAACTCCGACATTACATGGCACTTTTATTTCTATAAAAGATCGTTAAGCTTATTTTTGAGGCCATTTTATTGTGTTTAATGTTTATAATTTAAATAGATTTAACAATAAAAATGTGTATAGCACAATGTCAGAGATATGTAGCATTCTAGCTATTATCAAGCTCAGTGAGCAAAGAGTTCAGTGTTTAATTTTTGATACAGCTTTTATTATTGATGTTCCTGTGTTGCCGTATGAACTGGGTTAACTTGTGTACTAAATAAAATACAATAAAAATCATGCTCATAGAATAATGTTGTTCAAACATACATCTGTAAACGTTACTATATGACACTCTTGAGACATAAAAGAGTACTATGGCGCAGTCTGTCTCATTGCCATGTTGCTATAACACACTCAGGCTGACTGATTCATAAATATCTGTACACCTGCAGGTGGATGTGTAAGCATATGTGAAGGTTCTCAATTTTCATATTTTATTCATAAATGCTTGTTACTATAAAAGCAAGCCGAGATGTGTTTCTTCCTCCCTTCACTATGCTTTAACATGACATGTGCAAACCTATTTCTCATTGATATGTGAAAAAACTTAAAGCCTTACAAAAGCATGGCAGATAAAGATAAAAGAAGATAAAAAGTTATTTTTTCAATTAATTAAATATAATTTGATTTAGAAAGCCAGAGAAAAGTAAAAAAATAATAATTACAATTGTGCAGTGTCTTTAATAAAATAAATCTCACATGAAATGAAGTGTATGCACGCAAAGCGACAACAGAACAAACAAAACCCCAACTGGATTAGATGCCTGCGAGTTAAGTTAAGCACAAAAGTCAACAGGGAAGTCTCTTAAAGGTCACTGCAGTATGACTCAGTAGTTGCAGCCGGAGTTGGATGTTATATGTCAGAGTATCTGAGATCGTGGCCTGGGAGGAAGAGATAGATGGGCTGAGAGGCGTAGGGGGTTCGGAGTGGGGGGCAGGAGCTGCTGCTCTATCGTGACTTTGACTGACTGACTACCAAATCACCCGTGTCATGAATCAGGACTGTAGAGGGCTCTGGAGCTGACACATACTAACTCACACAAGCACACTGACAGCCACAAGACAAATACACACAAATACACACAGTCAAAAACCTGAATGTGAATGCACGTGCGCCCCAAAAACGTCCAGATTTACAGTCGCACATTTTAATCCGCAAATGTGTACCTGTGCACTAAATTCATGTGCAGACACGTCAGCGTGGACAAACACTCTCCCATGCTACATCATCTACAGCCCTGCTGTCAACAGGCAGTCACAGAAGCTGACATATGCTCCTCACTGCAGGATGTACTGACTCCAACACACACACAGGAACGCACGTGTCAGCTCACTGCTCGCAGTATGCGGTGCACACAACAGACACAAACCAAGACAGCATGAAAAGTATTGTCCAGATCATGAGCCGTGACCTCCCCCCTACCACACAATTTTTATTTCCATACTCGCACATAAATGTTCCTCCAACATAAATGCAAAGCAACAATATCTGACATGGCCAGCCCTAAGAGCTAATCTCCCAGCAGGCTTTGCAGCACAGCTGGTGATGGAAATCCCTACACTATCATTCCCTCCCTTTCTCAGCAGCAATCTGGGGAACAGATACACAATGAGGCAAGACTGATGGACCACAAACAAGAGCGGGGTTCTCTCAGAGAGGGTGTTTATGAAATAGACTATACTGCAGACTAGGGCTGTCCCAAACATCAATTTTGGGGATTTGGAGCTTCAGTGAAAATTTCCAGTGAATATTTGAAGAGAGGTAAAGACAAGAACACATCAGTCACTGTCTATTTCATCCCACCTCCAAAGTCTAAGAGTCAACTTGACGAGGGAGCGATCGTTGAGCTGTTGCACACATAGGGATGGTCGAGTTCATGGTTGTCACAATCCTGTGCTCATTTGTGCACGTGGCGCAGAGATGCTCCCTTGTGAGGATAAGTTTCAGCTTGTGGACATGTTTTTTATGTGTGAGATTTTCAGACTAATTAAGCACCATGGAGGAGCTCCATATCTTGCTCTTTATCAGTCTTCTGACGCTTCTTTTGGTGCGGCCGATTCAACATCTCCTTCCTCTTCAAAAGAAAAGAGAAAAGAAAAGAAAAACCTTAAGCATTCGAATACGGATTTGAACGTTGATTACCATGGCAACGGTAGAAGCTTTGAAGCATTTGGGTCAGCCCTACTGTATACGTGAAAATATATCTGTGCATGTCCTAAACCATCTGAACAACACATGAAGGTGTAATCATTTGCTTGATCGTTGGCCCTTTTGTGTCTTTCTTCGCGCTTCATCATGTGCAGTTTAATATCCAAACACAATTCTTTAAATTGAAAAAAAAAAAAGGAAAATAAAGGACCCATAGTCTGAGCATCGTCTACAGCTTCCCTCCTCACAATACAGGAGAACACACTGTATGGAGGATAGTACTGTAACAGAGAACAGAGGTGTTATTTGTACCTTCTGTTTTGTTCTCTACACATTAAGATGAATAATTCCTTTGGACACATATAACAAGAAAAATGTATATGTGTTTACAAATCTGCATGTGTTTGTGTATATATGTGGCAGCTGTATGTACTGACATGAGCACAGCGTGTCGACTCCGCTGTGTGTGCCTGTGTTGGTGACAGCAGGTCATCACTAATCACCCAGTGGGTGTAGAGTCATTCTAGTGAGCGACATGCTGAGCGAGGGATGGGGCGCAGAGGGGATGACGGAGGATGAAGGAGGAAAAGTCGAAGAGGACGAATGCAAGACGAGCTATAAGACAACGAAGCAGGAGGGCCGTAGCTACGCCCAGCTGTAATTGTGAGTTCACAACCATCAATATGACGACTACTTCTAAAAATAAACAATGATACAGCAATAGTATTAACAAAAGAGAAAATGAGCCTTGATTGTGCTCCTGTACAGTGATATTATAATGTTACACTCAAAATGAAATGCAGTAAAGAGCAGAGAGAAATCAAAATAAATATCACATTAAGAAACATAATGACCACTTTGAAAACCAGAACCACAAAATTATCTTCACATCCCACGATAAAAGAGTAATGGCATTGTCCTCAGCCACAAATTGCCATTGCTGGTCTGATGGATTTCACGGGATGGTGACCACTCCCTGAGGCCGGTCGATACAGCCAACTCCTTATGATTCAGCATTCTGTGCAGGTTCACGAGGGGTGTTTTAGCCCAAGAGGAACCATTCATCAATGGGACAAACTCCTGATGCCAGGGTCAGGAGCTGACGCACAAGGTCCAGTAGGGGTTAACACAAAGCCTGTCAATTTAAGGCCGCAGCAAGTGGCTTGTCCCCGGAGGCAAGCCGAATACAATTCTCCATGAAGTCTAGATTAGAGAAGTGAGTCACAGAGAGAGAGACACAGAGAAACTGTAATACTAAATGAATCCTGATCTAAACTTATTAACATATTGAAGAAAGAGCCCTGGGCCAAAGCAAACACTCAGACGATTACTGTGACATAAACACTGACACAGGAAATTTGAGCCATCTGAATGAACTGAAATGCCTCTTTCAAGACAAGTCAACAAGGCAGTAAAATGGCCCTGATAGCTCCAAAACAACAGCTTTCCATTTTCACTCATGCAAGAGTCCAAACTAGAGCTAACTGAGAACAAACTGTGCCCTTAGTTTAACACAAAATACATAAAATGCATCATGAGGCTTATTCAAAACACAAGCAGGTGAACAAGCACCACGGTAACAACATGACTATGACACGTGTCACATGATGTCTCTATGAGAAGTCACTGAGCCCTTTCCAAAGCTCATGCTATAATAAACTGTATGCACCAGGGAGAGCTAAAAATATAGGCTAGACAAGCTGACACACTGCATTTGCAGAAAGCTACACTTCCTTCACATTGCCATCAATCATCCTCATCATTCATCAGTTGCTGATGCCCGTGTTGTCTGTGCTGTGCATCAAACACGTGACATTCATGTATAAAAGTAGTCTATCATGCTAAAAATGTCCACATATTAACCTTAAATGTCAGGCTTGAACAAGAAATAGAACATTTTCAATTGCTGAGTCCGTTTTGGAATAAAATGCCTGCATGCTAAGAATACTCTTATTTTTTTATACTCTATTCATAATTGTGCTAACTGTGCTGCCAAGACCGGAACTACAGCATCATGTTGGAACAAACTGTTTTCATATCACACATGTACCTGGTTTTGAGGACAATCTATATATTAAGAGTTCTCTTTCTAATTAAGGAGGCACTAGGGAAAATACCACTGCGGAGTAGGGATGAGCATTTCGAGCAATAATACTATGTGATTTTCACCAGGAAAAATAACTTTTTGTTTCTTGAGATCTGCTTGACTCGGACAAATGCTTAAAGCTGAAGTGAATTGGAGTTTGTTTTTGGCGTCCAATGTGACCATGCTGTGACATGAAAGGCATTTTAATAGTTTAAAAGAGAGCGTCTTCGAGTTTTCCTATGATTTTTATGTCGCATGCATCCCTATCCAAAGAGTACCTGTAACAAACTTCATTTGAGTACAGGAAGAACTCTTACCTATGTATCTCCCAAACCTGGGAGGGCACTTGTTTCTTTAGACTAATTTAGCCTTGCTCAAAGTTGGTAACTAAAAAAGGATGCTAGCAAGACATTGTGGTGGCGTTCATGAACAGAAAATGTATTTCTGCTACAGTGAACACTTGGCCTTCTAACACTATTCCACTGCAAGCTGAGCTTATCTAAACTTTAAGCTCATTTATGCGCAATGTTAGATACACATACAAATAAGAACGAAGCCTTCTGTCTGTACTCTGCATTCATTCTGTCACGTTTTCTAAAAGGTAACGGTTACGGACCAACGGAGCAGTACCTTCTGTCGCCGTGGTGGGCAGTGTTGCTAATAGTTCAAGCGAGAAGAGGAAAAAGTTTTAAAATGGTGGAGCTTTATGAGGAGAGGTTGTGAGAGTTGGTGAAAAGTTTGAAACATCTGTATGATGTTACTCGGCCCAGGCACAGAAACAAACAGTTACTACAGAACAGCTGGGAGGATACTGCATGGTGGCGAAGGAAAAGTGAAGGTCCTTGCGAGACCGATTTGACTCTGAGTGGCACCCTCTTGTGGTTGTATTGCTTAACATCCACGCCAACATGCATGGAATTATTTGTGCACTGACGATTATATCTTTTAAAATGGACGTATCTATTTTCATAAAGGTCACGTAAACGAGCCATGAGACTGACGATTATAACTTACTTGTTGCATGTATATGAGCTATTCTTCAATCACACACGAGAGCAGTCTACTTCCAACACCCGATGATCTTCAACTCACCCACACAGGAAAATAGCTTTTATTTTTCAAGACAAGACAATGGTCGCATAAACTATTAAACTCTGAGTTTTTATAATTTGAAAATTTTAAAACCATGACCAATCCTTTCTGCAGTGTTACAGGTGTGTCAGATATTTCTTGATAGCTGTAGGGCAATTTTGTAATGCATATGCAGTATAATTATCTACAGAAGATATATCTACTGTCCAAAGATTTCTGGCAAACTTGAGAAACCTTTCTTATGAGGTCATTACAACGTCTGTTCGTGGCCTCCTATAATATTTCAAAGATTAAATGCATGGGAGAGATGTTAGCACTTGGAGGTGTGCACTGCAAGATTAAAAAAATATACAGCAAACAGACAGATTTGTAAACTGAGTAAAGATTACATGCTGCATTACAATGACAAGAGTCATTTTGTCTCCATTTTCAGCGGGGAAAGCAAATTATAGTGTAATCAATCACTGTAGACTTTTTGCATGGTTCAGTGAGCTTGCTGCCTTGAATTCTGATGAAGAGGAGGGTTCAATTTGTTAAGCCATAGGATTAAGAGGGCGTTTTTAATATGTATGCTATGTGCAAATTTGAGAGGTGGTGTTTCTGGGCGTTGGTGTCCTCTCACCTTGGCCTTCCCCACAGGGAACGCTGGTGCAGAGCCAGCAACACACACCCTGTCACCCTGTCAGTCGGTCATAGCGCCTGAAAACGGCTGAGTCAGAGTCCCTGCTTAATTACAACCAGGCCACGATCCACAAATATTTTAGCTTGTGTGTGTTTGTATGAGTCATAGATGTGAGATGGAGAACGGCAGTCCAGAACCTCAAGTGTGTGTGTGTGTTTGACGGAGAGTGTAATAATTCAAGACACATGCAATAAATCAATGAAGTCAGTGGTCCATGCATGTCCTTCTAGCAAAAAACGAAGTGTGATGTACAGTAGTGAGCTAACTAGCCTGCCAGCATCTGCATCATCATGCTTCTGCCCCGTAGCTGGTTTGACTCAGTATATTTGCTGACCAGAGGCACTGCTGTGAATGAATCATACAGTGGATCATCTAGTAACAGCAGCCAATGACAATACTGGTGAGAGGATTTCTCACTGGCTCTGCTCCATGCACTTGTGACTTTGGTAACAGAAGCTAACAGGAAGTAAACAAGACTGATGAGAGGATGCCAGCCAGAGACGATCCTCCAGGGAAGACACGAAAGTCTGCATTATCCCTTTTAATGTTTTGTCATTAAGTTTCTCTAAGGCTGGGCAATTATTTAAAAAAAAACACAGGATGACTGAAGGGTTGAAATCACCATAACGTGCCCCACTCTGTGCCTCCAGAGCAGTATTACATTTCCATCTGTTCCTGTTAACTCGATATCTTCTAAATGCTAGAAAATCAGAGTATATGACTCACAGGCTGTGCTGGCAGAACACAGTATTTACATTGTACTTAGCCTCTAAATCTGTGACTGCTAATGGGTTGCTGAAGAGCTGTAGCAATCACTCGATTCATCGATTAGTTGTCAGCTATTACATTAATCGCCAACCTTTTTAATCAATTAATCGGTTTGAGAATTATTTTAAAGACAAAGTCCAGATTTCTGATTCCAGGTTCTTAAATGTGTATATTTTCTGGTTTCTTACCTCTCTATGACAGAAAGCTGTATATCTTTGGATTGTGGATGAAACAAGACAATAGAGGATTACATCTTGGGCTTTGGGAAACACTGATCAATATTTTTCACCATTTTCTAGACCAAACAACTAATGTACTAATCAAGAAAAAAACTGTCCTGTTTTTCCTGTGTTGTGAACGGTTTGAATCCGTTTAACTCATTCTCTGCCTACAGTACTATCCAATGTCCTTAACAGGTATCCATGTTGAATTAATGGGCTGCGGTCAATATCACCATGACATTAGGAACGAGTATCAGGGGAGGATAGAGGTATGCATGGACGCAGAGACATGGAAGGATTAAAAGGGGGAAAAGGGCTTTCTCGTGAGAAAAATCTCCATGTCAGTTAATGAGGTTGAATCTGCACACCGAGCAGTAAATTGACATTTGGTCTGATGTGGAGCAAGAGCACCATGTGCTTACCAGTCAATAACAGCGCAGCCTTAAAGCATTCTGCCGCATACACAGACAGACACACACTGGTAAAAAGACACAAATTATTTAATGCTGGTCATGCTCTAATGCTGCTCATATTTAAAAAATAAATGCAGAAAATGGACTTACACACATTGATACACTTTTGAAGTGTGCTAAATTGCTTGGCTGCCTGATGATTACATTGATTCGAGACCTTGCCTATGATTTTAGAGGCTAGAAACAGAGCTCATATATATTCAAATTATATTTTACAGCGGTTCTCTATGGGGGAATTGGCCAGGCTGACAGTTAGCAGCCGACTTTGGTATTGCAACTACAGTGCCTGATTATCGAAGACAGTGGCACTGACTTGCTAAGTGAGTCAGTTTGACTTACAGCAGCATGTCAGGGATTCCAGAGAAAAGGCCCTTTAATCATTTTCTAATCCTGACTACACAGACATTTGACAGGCTTTTGGGAGAAGGACAACAAAATATGTATGGACTCTATTCACACAAGGTTTTTACTCAAAACTGTACTAAGCTAAGCATTTCAGTACATTTATTTACTGTCAACTTATTGTGATGTCACATTGAAAATCAAGTTCACTTTTTGATGCTTCATGTTTCTCTGAAAGGAAACTCTCAGTCCTGCAGTGTGTTTAGCGCTATTGTAAGCTATTAGCGCTGTTAGCTCTTAGCTCTCTTCGCCAAACACACTGGAGGACTCCGTTGCTCTCCGGCTGCTAACAGCTTACAGCTGAGTAGGTCTCCTACTGCCAATTTCAACACAGATATGCAGTACCCTCTTGGTTAAATCAGCACAACATATTTGCAAGGTCCTGCCAGCAGCCATTTAGGACTGAGGGAATAGATATACCAGTACTGCACAAAATTTAAAGAATCCTAATATTTTTCTTGGGTCTGTGTAGCCAGATAGTGACTATAACTAGTGCTGACACAACAATGTGGAGAGAGAGCTAACTATGGTAACAGCATGTGAAGATGCACTCTGTCAGTGCAGTTAGTTCAGTTTGTCATTTACTAAGCGATAGTCTGTTCATCCTAAGCACTATTTCTTTTGCTGGTACGTAGTCACGCATACAGAAACTGTCGCATGTGTTTATTTGATAGGCTCATCTGATTAACCTTTAAAGAGACATCCTATCAAACTATTTTAAACGAAAACTGGCTGATAACAATCGTTGGCTGGTCAATTGGAGCACCCTTTGCATATATAGGTGTACACATTTGGGCCTTAAGGGTCATTATTGACCTTGAAGACGGTACAAATATTGCAAAGGGTCTTCTCCCTGGAAGTTTCTGGAACTCTACTTATTTTCATGGCCTTCATCAGCAGATGAATATATAAGCTAGTAGGAACTTCAATGTGATCCAAACTTTGATGGCTCAAAATAGGATTTTAGGATGAACAATGGACTCACAGGGGGCTACATTGTGATAATTTGGCAGACAGTGGGGTTATTAACAGCATCCAGTATAATTCATCATATTTAGACAACACTAATTTGTTTATAATTTGTTCTAGTTTGTCTTCCTCATTACTTTGTGACGGGAAACATAATTGCTGCACAAGTAAATGCTACACTGATGTAGCACATGCTAGCTTTAGACAACAAAAGCACCATAACCAAGTGCTGATTGTCTAAACATAACCATTAAAAAGCTTAATTGTGCTTCAGATATATGCAGGTAAATAAATGAAATACAGTCAGATAACATTTAACTGATATATTCCATAGTAACATTTTGCAGACAGCATGAGAAAGGATAAAAGAGGTAGACGGAGGTAGGAGGCGATGTGGGTGAAAAGGAAAAAGAGAGGAGAGAAAGATGGCGGGATGCAGAGAGACAGTTACTGCGAAGAGCAGGGATAAGCAAAGAGACAGAAAGATAGCTGACGGACGAAAGTGCTGAGGGTATGGTGAAAGAACAAACAGTCGCTTCACTTTCCCTTCTTCCATCTAAGAGTTTAAAATTAAATCAGCAATGAAGTATTTATACAAGTTCAGTGTGGATTTTCCAACTCATTGCTCCTGTACAGTAGACAGCGGAGGAGGATAGTGCAGGGAAACATACATCACTGTTGATTGGTCTCCTTTTTCTTCATGTCATGGGCAAAAGGACAAATACCCATTCAGAAATACAGGATCATACAAACAGAGGGAGGAGAATGACAGAATTACAGTAAGAGGGGGGGAAGTAATAGGGGGATGACAGGATTTACAGTCGACTGAGGAGACAAACACTCAGTTTGAGTTTGCTTGTAGCTGTCTGTCTCCCCTCGCTCGTGTCCCCAGCCCGACTGCCATCAATGAGTGCTGATGCAAGCCCTCCCGCATCAGGGAGTGCAAAGTGATATCAGTGAACGAATGGCAGCCGGTCTTTGCAGGGATGTCTGGACACCGCTGATGTTATATTCTGTGGTTTTGTGTAGTTTTACAACTTGAACACCAATACTGTTTACAGTGTTCCCCTTCATACCAATCACTTTGATTTCAACTGTGTGTGAGTGTGTGTGTGTGTGCATGTGTGATCCACCAGCATGGATTGGTTATAGAGTGATGAGCCTGAAGAGAGAGGAGCCATTCCATCTGCCATCAGGCACCAATCCCAATGACACATGACACCCTTCCTTATAATGCACACACAAATGCGTATGCGCACGCTCATGCGTATGTGCGCCCAGTCGCACACACACACACCCACACCCACACAAGACCAATTAAACCACCAACACATGCATGCCTCAGTGGGTGAAATAAAGGTGATACTACTTGTCAAAGAACACTTACTTTCAGTGCATAAAGAAATTAGCATTTTCCAATCATATATCACATATCAATCCCAAAAAGGTCATCATAACTGCTACATGGGTGACACCACCAATCACTCAGTGTAACAGTCACATTAAAATATCAGTATATCCCAAATTCTAAACAGACCTAGAGTCTTAAAAACAAAAACAAAACGTTAATGTGATAATACAATTTTATTCACAAACAGAAATGTTCTACATCTCTTCCTGCTTTTTCAGCTTTTCTTCAAGAAGTTATGTTATAACTAGTTGTAGGAATCCTATTAATCTAATAGAATTATATTAGAAAAGGATGCAGTTGTACTAACGCAGTTTGTTCTACATTAAATAGCTTAAAAGAACAAAATGTTCGCAAAGGACATCAAGCTTTTAAAAGCCACAGCAAGGGGTTGACTGGGCTGAAGCTTATTGTAATAATATGCACAATTATAAACAAAGTTAATACAGAAATCTTCTAAAAATATGTTTGAATTGAATTGAATCCACACCTCTAACCACTATAATCTTTAAAGAGGTCTTCAATAAAGATCAAATCCAGCTTTGGTCAAGGCCTGAGATCACTATCAGGTCAATTTGAGGCATACGACAAATATATAGATGCTCTACAATTTCAAGCACTTCAAAATGCATCATACCTATAGCCAGTAACAGGATGAATGTGCAACAAATCATGAAACTAACTCAGAGCATCACCAATATATGAAATCCTTGACTGCGCATTGTGTCCATTAGCCAGCACAAATACAGTAAAATGTGTTTAGGCCAGCAGAGGAAAGTGATGGAGTCAGGGTGTGCCTGAGAGCGGCTGCTTCAGTGCATTAGTGGGTTCCTGCAGGCCACATGATCCATGTAGACCTTGAGGAGCACTAATTCCATTACATAATGCCCATCTCCAGCTCTAAGTGTGCGTGTGTGTGTGTGTGTGTGTGCGCGTGCGTGTGTGTGCGTATGTGGGTGTGTGCGCTCTATGTGGGCACATCAGTGTGTGTGGCACAGTGCCAGTCTGTATCACTTTCACTCTTCCTCTAATGATTCTTAGGAATTAACAGGCCTCACATACTGATTTTTCTAATAACGTGTGATGAGTCGACTGCACCATTAGTATATTAACTATATATTGCATGTAGGTCAATTATGTAAATTTGACGTGTTTTGTAAGTGTTGTATATTTTTGATGTGAAGTCTGAGCTGCTTGAGAGGAATATGAATCTGAAATACAATTGCTGTCTGACTCATGTTTCTTATTGATGTAGTCTCATCAGAGGCGCTGCGAGTTGAAATGAACGTCAGCATCCACATAAATCTGGGACCATGCAGAGCAGTTTGAGAGCTAAAGCAACCAACTTTTTTTCGCTCCGGCATTTTGTGTCTAGCTGGCAATCTGTGCAGCAAGTTAGAAGTCTCATCTCATCACCAACCGAGGCATGCCCTCATCTATCTCCTCGCCCCTTCATCACCCCTCCACATGCAAGTGTCATACCGTTATCACCATGGTAGCATTCGTCACTTCAGACTGGCCTGCCGGCTGACCCAAGGGTCATGATAAATTTTGCCAAAAGATTTACAGCTGTTACCCCTCCCCTCTGCATGCCACATCGGTTGGCCTTGCTAACAATGGTGATGAATGCTCTGATTAACAGGTACAGGCTGGCAGATGAGCTGTGACTCTAGAGGAAGTCAACAACTTCACATTGATCTAATGGACCATCAGCACAGTGACTCTCTCTCAACTATTGCTAGTGTTGCAAAACAATGCCAAGGCTACTAGAAGATGTTTAAATTGAATGCAAAAGTGGCAAATAGGCAGGGCTTAAGCCCAATGGCTACCTTTTTTCCTGGGGATGGTAGAAAATGTGATGTGAATGTGACAGAAAAACAGAAATTTTCCCTCAGAAGACTCCAGGACGAAAGGAATGTTTGTAGGTAAGTATGTATTACTAGTATGTAGCAAATGACAAACTAAACTTAGTGTAGAAACTAACTAGCTAATGCAGCTAATGCCTCCTGTCCTGCATGTTTTAGATGTTTGCCTGCCCTAACACACCTGAATGACACAGCTGAAATGAAAGGCTCATTATCAGGCTTCAGCAGAGCTGGATGACGAGCTGATCATTTGAATCAGGTTTGTTGGGGCAGGGAAACATGCAAAACATGCAGGGCAGGTGGCACCCAAGAACAGGACTGAAACACAAAGACAGTGTCGGGGGCCTGGTTTGGGCTATAAGCCAAGACTCTCTGAAAGACACAACACACCCTAAAACAACAATTACGTTATGATAATCCAAATATTCAGACCTTAGTTATTGCTTTCCAGTTATTTATCCAAAAATCATATGCAGGTATTATGTAAGTTAATCTAATTGGGGCTGAATAACTTTACTGACATAATTCATCCTTCTAAGGATCACAAATGAAATTGGCAGATTTGGTTTTATCTTTACAGACATTTTATCTATACAGACATTACTCTGAAAACACTTTACTTATGTATCCCTGCATAAGCTGATAGCACCTATGAAGACTATTCATGAATTTCTAGATTATATACATATAATTTTCTTTCGTCAATACATTAAAGGCATGAACCAGAATTGCAGGTACACACCCACAATGAGTCCCTAATTTGGATTAACCAAAGAAAATGACTTTCAGGATATTTATCAAAGGTGTCTGACGAGGCCTGCTTATCTAAAATCACTTTGATCTCCAGATCAAAATATGTGACAGAGTCAAGTCCTCGATAAGCCCTCAGAGCGGTCTGATAAATATCGACCATCATGCTTCTATTCTGGAATCTTCGTGTGTTGTTCGAGCAGGTACGGATCCGGGCCAACATCAGATACAGTATCAGAGCAGGTGCTCTGCTAGCACACAGTAGTGGTGTGTAGATAGATGGGTAGCTCTGGTCTCAGATGCAGTGTAATCCTAGGCTGGCAGGTAAATATAGCCTGTGGCTGCTTCAGGCTGGGCTGAGTGCTGCTTTTGCACTGCTCGACCTTGGCTCATCCTGCCCTCCCTTTCCTCAAAGGGGATGAAAAGACACCAGCCAGCACTATTACGCTGCCTTACAAAAAACATGTCTCTAAAAATGTACAAGAATTGATCCAATGTAATAGGATTCACTACTTCACTTTACGCTAAACCACCTGAAATTTTATTCTGCATAACTCAACACGTAAACATTTTAATCAAATAACACCTTAAGTTTCAAAGGTATCTTATAGCAGCAATAGAGACCATATATTTACTATAGGACTCATTTCATCTATAATAGTGACTCAAATAACTGTATATTGCTATTGAGAAAACCAGGGATGCATGATATAATGTATATGAGAGAGATAAATTATCAGCCCTCTATGTATAATACATAATGTGAAATCTATATCATCGACTATTTATCAGTATCTGTGAACTTACACCCGATAAATTGACAAATTGCTCTCATTGACTTACAACCTGTTACGCTTTTTAACCTCATCTAGGTCAATTTGTACTGTTGAGTCTTCCTACTCTCATCGACAGACACCCACTGCAGACATTTCCAGAAAACAAGCTCTGATGAAACCATGGTACACTACCTATTCAGCACCAAACAGACAGACAGACAAAGTTAGCAGCTTTCTGATGAAGCACACTGAACGAGCAAGCTAAATATACATTTCTCAGGAGTTGGTGGGAACCAAAGTAGAGTAAAAATGGCTGAAATTACATTTTCCATACACACGACTCTAAATGAGAGTCCACCCAATATATAGGTCAGCCGATATTGGCCTATCACAGATTTATTGGTATCAATCATTATCAGCGTACATGTTGTTCAACATGCACAGATATGGAAGTTAAACATAACATGACGCAGGGAAGTCCCTCTTATCGATATTGGAAATGGCCCTGAGTATCGAGTACCAGTCAGGCACTCCTCTGAATGGATGTTAATGTTGCTCTGTGTGAGTTTGTTTCTCACAGTTTTTTAGCCCCCTAGTGGCAATAGTTTCCCAAAGAAAACCCTTAAATAAGCACAAAGAAGGACAAATCACATACATTAGTCCCTTGGATTCTAGGACACATCCTGAAGAGCCCCACTCTCAAGGCACATGTAAACACTCCATTACCTCCCCGAAATGCACGTAGTATTCTTTCATAACCTCTTTCATCGAATCTGGGACAGCCTACAATACAGTATTTAAACACACTAGAAATGCAATTCTGTGTCCCACAAGATCTGCAATGATTTGACACATGTTTACGGGGAAAACTACCTGAAATGGTCAAAGGCAGCAAATGAGTAAAAACTTCTGCCCTGTGTACCTGAAAAGCTGTCGTGTATACGAGACAATTGGCATGTGTTTGGCGAGCACAATAGTCTGTGCTTTAATGTGTTATCTTCTGGGCTTCTTTTATAGTTTCCAATTGTCTGCTCTGAAGAAAATCAATCCAAATCAAAATGTTCATGCAGTTCACAGTAGACAGAGGAGTAATGGCTCTGTTTATAGACTCTTTCACTGTGCAATGCAATGAGATAAATCAGCTAAATGATCTATTAGTTTGCATCCAAAGCCCTGGACTATAAAAACGGAAAAAAGGATTAATTTTCTCCTTGTCTAAAAAAATACTTCCCTATGCAGATGAAAAGTCTACAACTTTTAATTACCAATGTTAGGCTATTCTGAACAGTATTTCTGATGTAACTGCCCCGTGTATTGTTTTGTGTAGGGACAAAAGCAGGCACAGAGGCAGAAGAGAGTTTTTGGCTGATTAGGGCCGGGTATCCATAAGGTTACATAAAAGTGGAATGAGATACCCTGAAGCTCTGCTACTCCTCTCACACACACACAAACCGTGTGCACGCATCCACACATACAGCTCCTTTGAAAACACAAGCAGGCACACACACACAGAGCACACACTACCCATTAGCAGATCTTTGGATCCACTGTAATAAGTGCAGCCCTGGAGGAAACAGGAAAATGCACAGGCCCGAGGAGCCTCAAACTGAGGTACTACAATAAAAGGTTTAACGTCCCAAATTTAGTCTATCCCATTGGTTCCAGAGAACAAAAAATAAACCAGAACAATCACTTGTACAATGTGAAGATGACAAAGCATTTTCATGTACTTCATCATTCATATAATTTCATTCTTTGTGTATATTATCACCACTGGTATTTTTAAAATATGGGCAATTCATTTCTGCAAAAAGTCTGCAGAGGTGTCTGGAAATGTTATACTTTCATTGATTTTCATGGCAGATATCTGGCATATTTCTAATGCATATTTCTGTACCTGCTAAATTAAAGCAGATCAAAATCTGACCTTCCTTTACTTTACTACACCTGCTGTCAGCGCTGCTTTCCTTTATCAGACAGGTCAACCCATAGTCTATGGGTCAAATTTGGGTTTAATCATTTTTTATAGGGATGAATGGTATTGGATTTTTCAAGTTATTACAGAAAACATTACGTCTCTCCTGTAAAGGATTTAACATATCATTATGTCTGCTCTTATCCTGACCACTGGCAGATGCAGACATACAATGCTTTAGTAAAATGAAGCCTACACATTCACGGTGCAAAATAAGAAATTTAAAAACATTTGAAAAGGTCATCTTATTGGCAGAAATGTTCATTTCCATGCCAATATTTCATTTAACAGGCTTTATCAGGCGGATACCACTCACGTGTTGGTATAGTTCTGCATTTGTAAATACTCTTTCTAGCTATCTAAATTTAAGCGTCTAAATTTAAGCATCTAATCAGACTCAGTATTAGCAAATAATCAATTGTAGAGGTATTGGATAGGGATCAGGGCCATAAAAACCTGATCGGGACATCCCTAATTCATAGCAGCATAAATCAATGAAAGTCACTGGACTGTTGTGACTAGTGACTGGTAAACATAGAGCCATGATCAATGACGCTAGACATAATAGCCACAGCGTAGCCAGATGGGGATCCATACAGCGAGTGAGTCAAGAGCAGTCAGTTTGCCTCAGTGATATTAAGTTTTTTCTTTTACAGCCTTTCAGATGTAAGTGAAGAAAGACAGGGAAAGATAAGGAGCGACATAAGCAGATGACAAAGGTCGTGGATCTTTCCAAACCCAGGACCCTGCAGCTGCATGCATGCACCTTTTGCCAGCAGCGCCAGCAGAACGTCCCTGCACTTTCTTTGCAGATTCCCTAACCACATTACTGTCCAGTCCATCCAGACTTATGATAGGATCTTTTTTGGCACTGTAGTAGATGACCTTTGTGCAAGGGGAGGTGCAGGGAAGAGAGAGGCCATGCTGCCGAGTTTGATTTACATCGAATGGAGCTAATTAACATCCCCAGAACATTAAGAACTGCCCGTGCCTCCTCTTTCCCTCTCTGCCTATTTGACTTGCTTTCTCACTCCTTCTGGGTACATGGCAACAATCTACTGGAGGAAGAAAGACAGATTCAGAGAGAGATACAGAGTGAACAGAGAGACAAAGTGGCGTGGTTGATGATTGAGGTGAGAGTGAGGGGGAGAGGCTACTCAGACAGAAGCACTGAAGCAGACTGTTTTTTTCCTACAAACTATTCCTTATTGCGGCATGAAATGTGCCTCAAGCTGTGAAATCCTGTTGAAAACAATACAGCATTACTGTTGCTGTGATTTACTTTTCATCCCTTCTTATATAGAATTAGCAAGGATACAAAGACATGAGAGTTCTTGTTTATTTATACTTGAAAACACAAATATGTTTTTTCTATAATACTAAGCTGAAACTATACAGAATATAGTAGGAACAAATTTGTTGTACATGCCACAAGAGAGACTGCTAAATACAGTATTCATTTTTTAATGAACTGAGAATTTGTGCTTGTGTTTGCAGATTTTTTCCACTACAGTGAGGCCAAATTAACTTTCACAGCATCCCAAGCCTTTTAAAATGAGCTAGATGAGATGGAGAATGGTCTTGAATCAAATGACCATTAATGTTATCTTGAGAAACGGCCAATCAAGTTCAGTAACATTAAGTTAGCACCCAAGTGCCTTTTACATCTCAAATGATGTCTTCTGCAGAGTAAAATAGCATTAATATTCTTGATTTTCTTTGGTTTGCAGTGACTGTGGGCTCAGTGACCTACTTTTTCAGTTTGATCATAATGACTTAAATGTCATATCAGTGTAATCAGTTTAAGTTTAGTTATTTATACTATATGCATATCATTTCATTATTAGCAGGCATCAAAGGGTGCTAAAAAAGAAGAGTGTACCTAGATCTAACTACTAAAAATTAACAAAACAAGATGTAACCTGCACAAAGAAGCACAACAAAGCCTACCACACCCACTTTCCTCTAGCACCATCAGCCCTACACTCATCTTTCATATTTGCACACAACTATATTTTGTAGATAACATAACAATATATATATTTAAATAGAGCTGCACACTTAGTCAAAATACGTGTAATAAGTGTAATATCTAAATTGCAGGATTTTTCGATAGAAGTCAAATGTGTGACAGAACAGCAATATAATGACGTAGAAACAGCAGAGCAAAATCTCTGAGCTTGATACAACTCTGTCCTCAGAGAGTATACATCTTCATGCTGCCCAAACACAATTTAAATGTTATTTTTTTGTCATTTGTGAAGGCCAAATCTCATTAATTGATATTACATTTTATGCTACACATGCCATCTTTTGTTCATGTGCTATGTGTTGAGCTCAACAGTCAAAATATTCACACCATTCCTGACTGCCTTAGTTTCAGTCTTGTATGGGTACCCAGTGTGCACCCACCAACATCCAGAACCAGTGAGTTCATTGTGTGGCTGAGACCAATTTAAAAGTCTATTTTATCTCCATCAGTTCTCAGTTCAGTGTGTTCAGTGTTCACACTTGTGGTAACAATTATCAAGACATTACATAACCTGAACAAAGTTGGTTTTACTGCCTAATCATTGTTACAACTCAAACTTAAGCCAACCTTACATCTTAGTTGCCAAAACCAAACTCTCTGGTGTTGTTACGCAACAAAGAGGAGGAAATGACAAATACAATTCATGCTATTTCCAATGTTATCCAATCCATGACGGAGTTATGTAATCCTCAAACAACTGGTGTTTGTACGATTCCATTGTTTGTGTGCGACTTGTAAATGCCCTTCTACACAGAATATCTTAGATTTATTTTTTACACAAGGGATTTGAAAATCGTTTAAACTGTATGATTTCATAGAGAATAACAGATTTTTTTGAGATGGAAGACTAAAGAATAATAAGATAGTGGATAAGTATATTACAGAGAAGATATTTTGCTGAAAATTCAAAGCTGATTACAAATTCCACTTTTCCAGTTTACTTTTTTGACAGAAAATAAGCCAACAACAGCAGAACATCCTGCTAACAGCCTACTGTGAGGCCTCTGAGACACTTAGCTTTACGGTCTGGACAAACAATGCAGTTCATGCTGAATGAACATTAAATAACTTCTCTAAAGAAAAGAGATTACACTCCATGAGCACCCCAGCTCTCACTGCAGATTCCATTTTTTGGACTGGCTCTTCTCCTTTGTGTTCCTGTCACTCTGACAAATGCTCATTCTCTCTGTTTTACATGGACACACACACACACACACACGCACACACGCACACACACACACACACACACACACACACACACACACACACACACACACACAAATCTCACAAAGTGAATATAAAAAGACCTGTCTATCCTCTGTTGCATGTTGTGCACACAGAAATATTGCAGCAGGAACAGAGAGCAACTGAGAACCGGCTTGTGCGTCGCACAGCGAGTCCTCCGCACATGTCATAATGTCGCAAATTCCACTAAGGGATAAAATTCATAAAAGTTTCTTTTTTTTAATCCATTCAACAAGTACCTTTCACAATAGAATATGTGCTTCCATAAATAATTTCACTGCTGGCAAGCGTGAGTGCAAGCGACACAACCAATAAAATCTGCACCTGAAGGCACAGCCAGAGTGGGAGAGTGCAGGGAGAAGTAAGACGGAGGAGTAAATGAGAGCTCTCATGCCTACAGGATGATTTCCTGCGTGCCTAGTTTGTGACAACAGATTTGAATAGTAAAATTCCACACAACAAATATTACAGGCAGCAAATAATATAATATATAATCATGAACATAGATAATTAATACGTGTATAACAAACATGCCCCACAAAAAGATATACAGATGGGTTAAAATTGCATCTATTATTAGAGTGTACCTCCATCTTCCCCCTCCATTTTACATCACCCCCAGTGAAAAAAATCTGTAATATGGGGGAAGACACCAGATCTGAGACCAACACAGCTTCATGGGGAAGATCAGAGCATGCAGAGCATGGTAAAGGTGATGTGATTATATGCATAATAATACATGTACGTGCAGCACACTGAACTTGCACTGCATTAATATGAATGAGCTGCACCCATGTCAGGCTGAAATCCCCCAGAATGCCTCTCATTTCAAAGAGAAAATGACACTGCCTGTTATTTAACCAACAGCCTATATCGGTCACACCTCTAATGGCTTAAAAAATCATCACCAGGCACCTTTTCCTTCCCCCATAGCCAAGTATCTGACCGAGCACAGACAACCTGCACCAGAGAATATGTGCATGACTGGTTAGCCTACACACACACACACACACACACGTACACACACACACACACACACACACACACACACACACACACACACACACACACACACACACACACACACACACACACCAGCTGAGGCCACAGGACCAACTGTGTAATTATACATGTGTAATTGCATCCTCACCAGTCTAGCACAATAGATGCAGTGAGAGAGAGACAGCTAGAAAGATTGAGAGAGGCAGGTAGAGAGGGACAGATGTATGCAAGAAACACCGTCACCTCCCCTGTCTCTTGAGACAGCACGGTCATACCTTGCGCCGGCGGTCCCTGGATCGATTCCTCTTTTTTATCTTTTCCTCCTCCTTCTCCCGCTGCTCCGCGGCGGCGGCCTCCGCAAGGTCCTTGGTCTTGCGGAGCTGCTTGGCAGCTTGCGCCATGGTGCCGCTGCTACTGTTGCTGCTGCTGCTCCAGTCACGGTTGCTCCAGCCCTCCTCTCGTTTGCACTACCACCAGTCGTCCCCGTTTCCTCCTCCCTCTGTCCCCCAAGCCCCGTCGCTTACTACCTCTTCTCTGGTGGCCACCACGACATGTGTGTGCATAAGGCAAGCAGTGGGAACGTCTGTGTCCAGAGATTTGTGTGTATGTGGATGATTTTGATGCTACAGCAGCCACAAGACAGCCTCCAGCAGCCACAAAGAAAGATGCTACAGCTAGTGGTGCTGATGCTGCTTGCCTGTGCCGCGGCTGCTACTCATCCAGTCAGCTTGCACTGCGCTGAATTGCCTCCCCTCCCCCTACTTTCTTTCCTACCTTCCTCCCTTCTCTCCTCTCTCCTCCCTCTGCTTGCACAGACCAGTCACGCAGTCCTGTGTTCAGCACGGTGGGGATCCTGCTGCAGAGCTCCCTCTTTTTATCCGTCAAATGTCCTCCTCTTCCTGCTGCTCTGCCTCTTTCGCCACAGTTTTCCTCTCTGCGAAAGGTTTTCCTTTCACGGGAGCCGTTGTCTCATCTTGCATAAGTGACGGACAAAAGCCGAGGGCGCCAAAGCTGTGGAATGCCTCCAGATTATTTTTCTCACGTCTTGCCTCTCTCTGACCATGATTTGTCTATGGCACCTCCCTCCTGGAAACAGATGGAGAGAGGGAAGAGTAGTGAGAGATGGAAGCTCGTAAAACAGAAATGAATCTCATCTTTAATCTAATACACAGCATCTGAGTGGTTGTTCTCCTGCAGAATGATTCTTTGCACAGCTTGGTCACTCTTTGACTATAAAAGGCCGATGTTAAGGTGGCAAGGCAACATGGTGCCATACATTAACATCTACACTAACCCACTTCCTTCATGTTTTAGTGTCAGAAGCAGACAGAGAGAGAAACATCAACAACATGAATGCTTCATAAAAACTGCATGTCCTCTCTCTCCCCTTTCATTCCACCACTTTCCCTCTTTGCAGCACAACAGAAGGGCCTGCATGACTGTTTGATGCTGCAATTCAGCAGCAGATGAGTCAACAACGACATGAACGGACAATACGATTTAAACAGGATACAGGCAGAAAGACAGTGACTGGTCTTTGTATTGATGTCAATAATTTAATCTCTGATTCAATAATCATCTCTGAAATTATATGCTACATAAAAGTAACACACAGACCAATGTGAAACTTAATCTATTGCTAAATTCACATGAATACATTCATGTAGTTTTTTACAGAAGTTTTGGGGTTTTGGACTGAACTCATTTTTTAACATCTAATAGCCACAATTAATCACTTAATTGTAAAAAATAATCAGCAGTTTAATCGATAATTAACATGCTATTTAGTTGCAGCCCTGTTTTACTACTGCATTAAGAGTAGGTGGGCAATAAATGTTAATATTCTCATATGCAACTGAAAAATAATTAAACCTATCAGGCATTTAGTATCATCTTAACATCTTGACATTTTATTGCGCACATACTGTCACATGATGCACTTGCTCTCTGTAGCCCACTTTTCAACTTGAGAGAGAAAATGCACTAACATCAAACTCCCTCTCATTTACTCCCTCCTCCCACCCCTGCACCATCATCTTTCTGCAGAATGATGTTGCAATGTAACGTGCAGCATAGTCTTCAACAAAGAGACCATGTGACGAGAGTAGGAATACATACATTTTATATCCATCGAAGCCATCTGCCAACAGATTAACGCCAGATCCGTTCCATCACTGCAACCCAATCTGTATGACATAAAAAACAATATTGCAGCTTTATATGAATATTCAAGATTTTTCTTTTTCCTTTGCCAAAAAATGTCACCCCTAACTATCAGTGTCTGTGCCCTCTGAAAACTGTGTGTGGGTTTAAGGTTTCACTGTGCATTTATCTGAGTGACAGCTTTGTATTTTCTTTTGCGTGATGCTAATGGATCTATTAGGCAAGAGGTGATACACAGACTAGTGCAATAGCGTCCACTGAGCTCTGGATTTGCCTGAGGAGCAGAATGGCCTCATGGAATCGCTGCCAATGTAACCTAACTAGTTCTTCCATATTCAACAAAGAAATAAGCCTCCAGGAGATGCATGTGTCAATTCAAGGCTACGTGCACATCATAAATACTAAATAGGCAAAAGCTCTCTGTGCACAGTATTGATGTTCCAATAGAGGTTTGTTCAGTAATGTGTCAAATGGACTTTGGCAGGCACGAATCTTTTAGCTGACCAGTCACTTAGACACTTGAATGAATAACCATAATGAAAAGATCAGTCCAGTGTTTGGATGTTTTTGTAATGCCACATTAACTCCTTTCACAAGGCCTGAGGTCATGTTGTTTGCATGCTGTCTAATTGTTGTGATTATATGACTAGAGTAGCATTTTAAGGAAAATGGTAAACTGCTCAACCAGTGAAATAACTGTAACAGACACGTTATTGTGAGGGATTATTTTCGATTAACAGTTTTGGGCAATGGTATTGAGGAGTGACGTTTGTCCCAACAATCTAGATTAACTGTCAGCTAGCTATCAGATAATATGCAGATAACTGCAGCATTTTATGGCAGTGGCATAGGCAATTTTCAGGGCAGGACATTTTGACTCGTCAAAGGAGGAAAAGCAAAGGTGGAATTTATAAAGTTAATGATAGCTGCGTTACATTTAGGTGAGCTAGTTGCCAGGCTCTGGTGTTGTGTATGTTCAGTCATTGACATGGAAAACTGGGACACATTGTGCCTCGTGAAATATCATGAAGGGTAACATGAACATGAAAAGCTTGCCTGACTAGCTCCATGTAGACCATAAAACAATGCAGCTCAAAAATGCTAGTCAGCTAGCAATTAGTGCTTCAACCTAACCTATAGCCAGTAGCTAGCTTGCACTGCTATCTAGCACTGAATTACCTCTTATAACTGTTACTGACACACACAGAACTCTATCATGTCATCGCGATAGCTGACTGTTTCCTTTTAGCCAATAGGAATCCCCCATGTGACTCTGGCAACCAATTGGATTTATCAGCATATTCCCGCCGTTTAGATATATAAAGTGCCCCGCCCACCATTACCTCCGCAGTTGCGTCTTACAAAGGACTCATTAAGGTCAAATCTATCAGGTTCAGGAAACATGGTGAGTACGAAAATATGTTTCTTTAGTTATAATGTGTTAATTTTAGACATTTTCAAATCTATAAAGTGGTTCATCAAGTGGCAGCCCAACTGAACTAACCATTATCAACTGAAAGAAGCAGCATTAACGGTCTACAATCTAGTCTTGATTGGAAAGAAAAAGTTAAGATGGAAGACGGTTAAACTTGTCTTCAAGGGGTCGTTTTGACTGTAACTTTGGTGATAAATGTGTCACTGGACAGGGCGTAGCCCAGAAATTGTTCACTGTTTAAACGCTCAGTCGGGCTGACAGTTTCTGGTCTATCCCATCGTGGTCAATGTGCTCTCAGCCTGAAACATTCCTCTTTTTACCGCCTGTTTGAGGGGCTTGGTGTTCATGACACTACAACCACAGGCTTTTCAAACAAAACCTATTCACTAACATATTGGATATTTTATGCGGGATATTGTCGAGGTCTGCTACCTTTTTGAATATAAATCTTTAACTACAGGTGTGTTTGTTTAGTTGTACCACAGAACTTTGATGGGGATTTTCTTTTGTTCTCATTACATGGTTTTCTTTTTTCTTTAAAAACAGTCTGAATAATCAGCCTCTTTGTGGCGAACAACTTCTCTTTGACTAAGTTTATTTAGCCGTTAATTCTGACAAAAAACGGAACTCTGACAGCGGGAAAACTGCTAACCTTAGCCCCTCCCAACTCTCTGTTGTCATGGTTACACACTGATGCTTACAAGGGGGCATTGCCCAACAGTCAGCTGTCAGAGAGAGGGAAACCACTCAGATTATGGTGAATTATGTTTGTCTAGTCCACTACGATATAATGTTTTCTGTAGGGTGTTCTGTTCACAGGTTAACAGACTGCAACATGTCATTAGGTGATAGGGTTATTAGTCATGATGATCTGGTGTCTGGTTATCTACAAAAGAGCCTTTTTCCTCCTCAGATCTTGCACTAGCTGTAGAGAAGTCCTCAACATGTGATGAGTAGCCTTCAGTGTCTGACTCTGATTAGTTACAGTTTCTACTAGAACTTCTTCAGACAGCCTTTTAAAAGGTCTGGGCGTATTTTTATTATAATTTCCTATCTTTTTCCCCCCCTCCACAGCGTGAGTGTATCTCGATGCACGTTGGTCAGGCTGGTGTCCGGATTGGCAATGCCTGCTGGGAGCTTTACTGCCTGAAACATGGGATCCAGCCGGACGGACGGATGCCCAGTGACAAGACCTGTGGAGGAAGAGATGATTCCTTCAACACCTTCTTCAGTGACTCTGGAGCTGGAAAGTACACCCCCAGAGCTGTTTTAGTGGACTTGGAGCCCACTGTCATCGGTAAGTGTGACTCCTCCTATATGAGCATTAATTTAGGAAATACCTAATAATTGTAAACCAATCTGATGCAAAGTCTGTTTTTTTCTTTTGTTTGTTTGTTTGTTTTTATTTGTTCTCCTTTTTAGATGAGGTGCGCACTGGTACCTACCGCCAGCTGTTCCACCCTGAGCACCTGATCACTGGCAAGGAGGATGCTTCCAGCAACTGCGCCCGTGGACATTACACCACCAGCAAAGAGATCATCGACCAGGTGCTGGACAGCACCCGCAAACTGGTGGGTAAAATCAGAGCAGAACAAGTTAATTGCAAATTGGGCTCCCAAATATCCAATGAAATGACATAACTCTAACTCATATGTGATCATTGTCTCTCTCTGTCCTCAGGCTGACCAGTGCAGTGGCCTTCAGGGCTTCCTGGTTTTCCACAGCCTTGGCGGTGGCACCGGCTCTGGTTTCACCTCCCTGCTGATGGAGCGCCTGTCTGTCGACTACGGCAAGAAGTCCAAGCTGGAGTTCTCCATCTACCCCGCTCCCCAGGTGTCCACCACTGTGGTGGAGCCCTACAATGCCATTCTCATCACCCACGCCACTCTGGAGCACTGTGACTGTGCCTTCATGGTAGGTAACGAGGCCATCTACGATATCTGTCGTAGGAACCTCGACATTGAGCGTCCCAGTTACACCAACCTGAACAGGTTGATGAGTCAGATTGTGTCCTCCGTCACTGCCTCCCTTCGTTTCGATGGTGCCCTCAATGTTGATCTGACAGAGTTCCAGGCCAACTTGGTGCCATATCCTCGAGTCCATTTCCCTCTGGCCACCTATGCCCCTGTCATCTCTGCTGAGAAGGCTTACTATGAGCAGCTTACCATGTCAGAAATCACCAACGCCTGCTTCGAGCCAGCCAATCAGATGGTGAAATGCGACCCTCGCCACGGCAAGTACAGGGCTTGCTGCCTCTTGTATCGTTGTGATGTGGTGTACAAGGATGTGAATGCTGCCATTGCCACCATCAAAACCAAGTGCACCATCCAGTTTGTGGACATGGCCGCTCTCGAGAAGGATTATGAGGAGCTTTGTATCAGTTCAGTTGAGGGTGAGGAAGAGAAGGAAGGAGACGAATATTAAAATGGGACATAAGGGATTTAAAAGTGTGTATGTTCAGAATAAAGTTCCCGTAACATATGAAGTTGTCTGTGTTGTCATTATATCGTTTCTTTTTTTGAAGAGTGAAAAATGACCTTCAGTCTGTAATGGCTTATGTAATCAGATATGGAAATTATGGATGTATTTTGAGAATTGCTGCACACCAATTAACATTCAACACGGCATTCTGTAGTCCCTATTTCAAGTCCATTTATTTGCACTTGAGGCTTCAAAGTTCAACAAAGCCACAGTAAACCCTTTAAAACTGTTTATTAGAAGGTTTGATGAAGACTTTGGGACACGAGCTGAGCCGTGATTTTTGATCTTGCTCTCAATGAGTAGACTCATCTTGGAACTGACATGATTGTGATGAGTGTTTTACCTTCATATATAACCACCTGTACTCAACAATCATCAAACAATAATGAAATAAAAAGCACCACACTGAGATTTGAGATTTGATGACCAAAAGGATCATTTTTGTTGTTTTTAAAAATGTCTGCTGCGTCAGCCACTCTGATGTCTTTGGGCAGTGTGTTACATATTTTATAAGCAAAATAGATAAAGGCACTTCCAATTTTCTCCTGAGTGCTTTTGGGAATATTTAGCTTTGCTGTAGACGATTCCCAAGGTTATTGCACGACCATGACTCAACAACTGAACACTTAAAAAATTGAAATCTAAAAGAACCTGGGGAGTGACTGACGCTGTGGTCACAGGAGTGAATTATGTGTAATCTCTCTCTTTACTCAGTGAAGTCGTGCTTCATCAGTCGCCATATGGTGTAGCATGAATGTGTATATTTATTGCCGGCATGTCACGCTCTACATTCCTGAGTAGATTAAACTGTTTGCCTTGGATGGTGATTCATGGTTCCACGGTGCTGAGATTTACAAGTGCATCACTGCAGTTTAAAGCCTCAAACTGCACTGCAACGTCTTTGAACGCCTCGTGTTCACTGTGTTATATCACCATCAGGTGGTAGCTGGTTGTTATTGCCGCTCATGTAGATTTATTTGCGTCCACCCTAGAAGACTTTCCCTCCCTGATTTTGCCTGAAAAACATATTTCCAAATGTTTTCTGTTGGATTAAATCTAAAGAGACATACATATATGTCTAGATAAAGTGGTGATTTCATTTTGTACATCATGTCAACATGATGTTTTAGTATATCTTTATGTTTTCCTCTTTAAAAAGTATTTTATTCCTGATTTTTTTGGAGAAAAATAGAACCCTGAAGTGGGTAGAAAACAAGAATGTGGTCATGAGGTTAGATTTTACTTTTTGTTTGTGCACTTTAATAATCATTGCTGTTGCTGTCACACAAATATTAAAGGGGACATATTATGCAAAACTTACTTTTTCCTCGCTGTAGTATGTATATTTGCGTATCCGGAGTGCCTCCCCACCCCTTAAGAATGAGTTTTGACAACTAAGTCAATATTTTGTACCTGGCAGAGTCAGGAATTGAGTCTCTAAATGAGCCGTTTGGATTTGCATACTCCAAGCCTTCGCGCTGGGTATCTCCTCCCACATTACGCCAGCTACCTGAACGAGGATCCGCCATTTTCTCGTCCTCGCTAACTTGTACCTGACAGCCTGACCGCTACCATGTACAACCCGAAAGCCAAGCACTGCTGCTCTGTCGTCGGATGCACGGATCCTCATGTTTCGCTACATCCCCTCCCTACCAAAGAGGATATCAGAGCGAAGTGGCTATTTTTTATTTATCAGGGTCCCAGCTTCAGTGAGCAGAAGCGTTATGGTCTGTGCCAGTCACTTCACGCCGGACTGTTTCAGCAACCAGGGTCAGTATAACGCTGGACTGGCAACAAGATTGTCCCTTAAAAGATGGATCCATACCCACTGTCAATGATGGAACTGTAAGTATTTAAAAAAGAGTATAGTTTGTGTTACTTTGGCTGTTTAGCACATGAGCTAACGCTAACCGTGGGTGTAAATATGAGGCTGAACTAACATTACATGTGAAGTTATCAACGTTGGGCTTACTGGCCGTAGGATTCACGATAATGTTGGTTACACCCCACCTTTCCGAAACCCTGCTGTTCCGAAAATAGACTTCCATTCATCGTAATGGCGTGGTGTCAGTTGTTCGCGGACGTTTAGCTGCTGTTCCGCGGTGAACACGCAGAGGAAACGGTATGAACTGGTCTCTGTTATTCACGGCCAGTGAGCTACGTTAATTCATTAGCATGTTGTGCTAAAGGACAGCGTGTAAGCAAACTTCTAGAAGCGTGTCTTGTCTGAATGCACTGCTGACTGTGTGACAGCCCGAGGAACTGCTGTAGTTTGGCAGATGTCATGGCTCTGGGAGACTGTCCTCTGACCGTTTTTCTGTGTGTTGGTATACATGTAATACGTGTGTAGCGTTAAGGGTCGGATATACTACTCCGACTACGTAATACGTAATCCGACTCCGTAACCACGGAGACCCCTCGAGCCTTCGCAGTTCTCCGTCGTGGTGCCGGATACTAGTGATGCGCGGGCCGGCCGGTTGGGTCAGGTCAAGAAATGTTCACTTTATTGGCGGGACGGGTGATTAAGGATTATAGCCTATTTATTTTTATTAATATTTTAATTTGTTGTTGCCAGTTTTCAGTGCCACTTGAAGGGCTGTTTTCAAACACATTTGTCAGACCAAATAAAAGCCTTATTCAATGACATATTTAATGTCATTGTATTTATGTATTTAATAGCGGCGGGGCGGGTTGTGAAAATAGATGTGGTTGTGCGGGCGGGATGGAGCGGGTCAAATTATTAAATATATTCGGATTCATTCTCATCTTGATTGCGAACCGTCAAACTCTTTCGAAAGTAATTCCGGAAATGATGTTTTTAGAGGACCAATCACAGCCCTTGCCGTCTCCGTTTCCCCTCAATGGAGTGACGGACACTTCAAAAATCTTTCATGCGCCCGGAGAGTACGGAGAGGGTCTCCGACAGGCTCTCCAGCGACGGAGAGGGCTCTCCGTGTCCGTGTACAGCACTTTACGCAGTAGTATAAATTAGGATTTAAAGGTATAGTTGATAATGTTGGAGAGCTAGCAAGATTTGAAAGTGGCACCTCGTCTAAGCTCCATCCCCTTCTCCCCCTCCCGTCAGTGCTCCGTCCAAAGCCCCGCCCCCACAAACTTGAACGCGCGTCAGACAGTCCGTCAGCAGGGCAGAGGAGAGCCGTTAGCACTGGGCTAATACAAGCTACAAAAGTAGCTGAGTTGGCTTACGTTACATATTTCATGAAAATAACAAATCCCCCCGAAGCAGAACAAATAATTACCTGTCCAACAGAAAGACGGCAACCTCTGCATCACTTCTAGAAGTGCTACTTTAGCTGCATTTTCTCTGCCATCGTTCTCTTGCTAACTGTGCTAACTCTTCTTCTTCTGCTGTTGTTTTATGGCTGTTGGCAAACAGCTGTTAGGTGTGCATTACCGCCACCTTCTGACCTGGAGTGTGGATCTCCTGCTAACTCCATACGCAGTGTGCTGAATATTTCCGGCAACACGTGACACGTGATGAGTGCGCGCAGGGAGGAGGGGGGGACAGAGGGGGGTGCAGGCAGGACAAGACATGAAGGCATCTGATTGGTTCTTTCAACTCAGACCGAGAGGGAGGGATTGGTCAGTTTTTACAGGCCTGCAGCTGCCACAGAGGTCTGATTTCTTTCGTTCCTTTTTCTGAACACATTATGTATGGACTACTCTCAGGGTGGGAAGACCATTTCACCCAGTATAACAAAAAGTGTTTCTGAAAAGGATTACCAACTATACCTTTAAGGGTCGGATATACTACTCCGACTACGTAATAAGTAATCCGACTCCGTAACCACGGAGACCCCTCGAGCCTTCGCAGTTCTCCGTCGTGGTGCCGGATACTAGTGATGCGCAGGCCGGCCGGTTGGGTCGGGTCAAGAAATGTTCACTTTATTGGCGGGGCGGGTGATTAAGGATTATAGCCTATTTATTTTCATTCATAATTTAATTTGTTGTTGCCAGTTTTCAGTGCCACTCGAAGGGCTGTTTTCAAACAGACCAAATAAAAGCCTTATTCAATGACATTTAACATGTATTTAATAGCTGCGGGGCGGGTTGTGAAAATAGATGCGGTTGTGCGGGCGGGATGGAGCGGGTCAAATTATTAAATAAATTCGAATTCATTTCCAATATTAATCATATTGATTAATATTGGAAGTTTTTAATGATTAATACCAATAAAAAAATCACCAAAAATATGCAAAAGCCCATCCATCCAAAATAGCTGTTGTAGTATGATCATGAGGAGACTCTTGGTGTGTGTAGTGATTTTGGAGTCTCAATACTGTATAACAGTGGAGTTATTGATTTTTGTTTGCAGCGTCTTGCTCTGTATTGCAATTTGCAGCAGTCCCTGCACACTCGCCCGGCTGTGCAGAGCGATCAATGTTCAGTCCAATCCGTCCAGTTTTTTAAAAATCGGGGTTTTGGTCCTTGTAGCTCGTAGTCTATGCTATCACGGTGGGATAGAGGACGTCCAAGGGTCCCTTCTTCTGTCTCTGACAGGATGTAAAGTCGGCGGCCGACTTCTTCCAGACCGTCTAACACTGCTAGCTCAGTTTGCACATCCATATCGGTGTTGAGCTGAGCCAAGTCACCCACCAATCTATCCAGACGAAACTGAACATAGTCATTGGTTGCATGGTTCTCTAAATCATTCGCTAATGATCGTAATTCATTCGCAATCGCTCGTACAAAAACTGCCATTACTAAACCAGAACTGCAGCTAAGGGTTAGCTGAGCGGGCAGACTGGTAGCTAACAACATCAGCGCCACTAGTAAGGCAGAAGTAGTCGACCCGAATCGAGCACACTCCTGTAACCAATCATGCTGTTGACTGAGGTTAGGACCTCCTACTTCATTAACATATGGACACAGAAATACAGAAATACATAAATGTAGGTGAACAGAAATGTAGAAATAAATATAAAGCATTTATATATTTATTTGTTCTTTCATTTATTCTTTTATTTATTTATTTATACATTTATTTCAGCATTTATTTATTTATTCATTTATTTCAGCATTTATTTATTTATGCATTTATTTACTTATACATTTATTTATTTATTTATTTATGCATTTATACATTTATTCCTGTAATTATTTATACATTTATTTATTTATGTATTTATTTATTTATTTCAGCATTTATTTATACATTTATTTATGCATTTATTTATTTATTTATTTATACTTAAGTCATGTTTAGTCCTCCATAGTAAACAACCCTGCTGTGCTCAATCCTTTGGTTTTTTCGACCAAAGCATGTTACTATCATTCCATTTAGACATCAAGGACCCATGTCAACAAGCAGAAATGAGCATAATATGTCACCTTTAATGCTGTGTACGTAGTGGGTGCACTTGTTTTCTGTCCCTGAAATGCCCTATACTGTTTTGCAGCGTCTCTCCAGTTGTGTCACATGCCATCTGGCCCAACTCCAAAAGGGACTCTGCATCCACTGGTCTTTGCCCTTCATGATGAATTGCACTTTCCTCAGCACAAAAAAAAAAAAATTCTGGGAGTCAGCCAGAGTTACTGTGTCCAATCTGAAGTCTGCAGCCATCTCTGAAATAAGAAAGGAGGTTGTGAGTGCTGTAACAAAGGACACGCTCTTCTCCTCACCTTGTTGTGTTGTTCACATCACCTTCACGTTTCAGCAGTGATTTATCAATCAGGTGTTCTTCTATTGGTCATTTAATAATGTGATTACCTCAAAATCCTATGACCTTTACTTAAGAGTTAGAGAGAAGAGTCGAAGTATTCACCATGATTTGTCAAGAATGAACCTTCAACAAAAAATGTCAGCGCAACACCTTCAGAAAACGCATACAAACAGCAAAATATGACTGGAAACACCTTTTTTCCCCTCCCCAAGTCAAAGATCTAAGACTTTTTATGTGTACAAAAGGCCCATTTCAAGTCCCTGTTAGAAGTTCATGTAAGTGATCACTGCACATTCAATTCATGGGCAGCTCATCGTGCCAATAGACCCTTTTCACAGCAGACATTTTGCACGAAAAGCAAAGGTGTGACCAGTCACATTGGGTGACTGTGGCTCAGGGGTAGAGCCAGCGTCTTGTTGTCAGAAGATTGCTGGTTCAATTCCCACGGTCCGCATGTTGAAGTGTCCTTGGGCAAGATACCAAACACCAAACTGCTCCTGGTCGGCACCTTGCTTGGCAGCCATCGCCATCAGTGTTTGACTGTATATATGAATTAATGTAATTTGCATCTATAATAAGCATCTGCTAAAATACCCTAAATGTTGACAGAGGCTCCATTCCCAGTGTGCGTGCACAATACCAGAGCCCTGGAACTAGCTGAACTAAATGGAATGCAGCCATCATTAATGTTATGATTTCCAGCTGTGCTTTAAAAGGTCTGTTGCACGCCCCTTCAAAACTTCTATCACTGAGTGGATGTACATCTAATCATAAGAGTATGCAAGACATATAAGATTTTAAGTGCATTTGCTCCTCTAACATCAGTGTAAAACTTATTATGTGGACATGCTCAGAGCTGTGCAAAACTACTGGTTTAAACAATCAGCTTTCATGTAATGGTACGCAACTCTGCACACTTACACACTTTCAGCTGTAGGTGTCAGCAAAGATTCAACATATTCATCTGCCACACAGGACACTGAGGAGAAAGCAGTGAGTAGATATGGGAGCACACACTCTGAAATATCTGAACAGTGCTGTCAGTGCTATGAAATGATAAATTAAAATACATCTGCTTTAATTTTCCTTAATCTTGTTCCTCTCTTTTGTCTCTCATTGTTTTCTTTGCTGCAGGGGTGTCGTCTTGTCAATTTAAACACAATGAAATATTGTGGCACATGTGTAACATAACTTCTATTTAAGCAGCCTCAGTATCACAATAAGCCAGGGCCCGATCCTTCAAAGAACTGTACTGCTGGCCCCATTAAACACTGCTCAGCAGGGCAGAACATATAGGCTATATAAGAGCACCAATGCAGATAAACAGTGAAACAAAAGGCATTTGAGTTAACTCAGCAGTTCACACTGCACCACAGGGGAATGGAAAGGTGCGTTAATCATCCTGAGAATATATTAACTTCCGTGGTTAGTCTTGGCAAAAAGGAAGAACGGATGAATATAAAAACAAAAGAATGAAAAGCTTCTTAATAGATTTGTGTGACATGATGATTATTTAATGTTGAAATAAAGGAGTGATGTAAACTCATCAGCATTGTCATGGCTGTCTGTGTGTTTAAATAGGAAACTACGGCCAGGAGACAGCTAGCGAACCTCAGCATTAAGACTAGAAGTGAAAAAAATGACAATTTGTTGTTTTAAAGGAGGTTATGTGCAGTTTGGCCAGACGCAGTGACTTCCTTGTTCAGTCATTACCAGGTATTCAACAGAGAGTCCATGTAGCATGAGAAAATAATGAAGACTGTATGCTTGACTTAAACTGCTTACTCATAGTCCTTCAGAGGTAATGTTTCCGATTACTCAACACCCTGATAGACAAAGTAACTTCATTCAGTTCAGTGCCCCATGTCACTATTTTAAGCTACTGTAGCTGTAATATTCTGCAGGACCCACATAATATTCAGATGGGAGTGCAGCTGTTTTTTTTGCCTTTATATGGCTTTATTGGATAGGACAACTGAGAGAGATGACAGGACACTGGGTGTGAGAGAGAGGGGGGATGACATGTGGCAGAGGGCCACAGGTTGGATTTGAACCCAGGACTGCTGCAGGGGGGCACGAAAAAGGGGGTGCTGGTGTAACTTTGTGAAAATGTATTGTTTACCAACCGTATCGCCTGACAAGAACGTCAATACTGATCATTCCTTAAAAAGATTACACTCAATGCATTTATGGCATGGTATCAATACATTTATGGCATGGTATCATCTAAAGTGGTTGGAAGAATGATGTCACCTCCAGGAGCTGACTGCACACCAGATAAATAAAAGCACAAATTATTGTTTTTGATTTAACGTGTTAATTAGCGAGCTAAGCTAACAGATTTTTCTCATCTTTGGACAGAGGCAGGATCGCTGTTTCCCCCTTTTTCTCATCTTTATGCTAAGTTAAGCTAAACATTTCTCTCCACACACAAACATTGATCTTCTCCTCCAGCTCTCAGCAAGAAAGCAAACAAACTCATTTCAAAACTGTCAAGTACTTCCATGAGTTATTCTCGGGATGACCCCTGCACATTTCAATGCATCATAAAAATTAAATTGCAGCGATTGATTTGAGAAAAAGGCCCAGAATCTGTGTGTCCTTTTAAAACCTCGTGCTGTCCATGACCGCTCCTCCATTAGGAACCATTGATCACTGGAGCTGGGCATGCCAGACCCACTCTGTGAGAATCAAAGTGCTCGGGGGTGAAAAGCACTTGGCAGACACCCAAAAATTATCTCAGAGTCACCCCTGTGGAAGCCAAGATGCCACAATACTGCAGACCAGCTTCCTGTCAGGGGAGAATAATGCAAACTTTCTCTCTTTCGGCCTGAAATGCTGATGAGGAGACTAGCGCACACGGCGATTCTGCATTGCATATAATACAGGCTCCTTTTTCATTGTCAAAGCCCTTTCAGTAAGCAGCTGATGATAGTGCAGCTTGCATCTTTATCAGCTTTTAAACTCCGTTATTGGATTGCTTCTTGTGCCTCAAACTTGCACCCCCCGAGCAGCATCATAATTCCTGCTGTTAGTGTGTGGGAAAAAACGAGGTACACTGAGAGGTGTTGATTAACTTTGTATCTTTTTACCCTGCAGCCTCGCCTTCCTCACTCTGCCGGGAAAATCTGCCGACCTCTGAGGCTTGGATTACCTGGCACGGCCTGAGGAGAGCGGCTCAAGAGCACTTGAGGACAAGGCTCGCTCTGCTCCTGATCAATACTCATCGACTGTGCCTCTTTTTCTACAAGCGTTACATTACAGTAAATGTGTTTGCTATGCAGTGCTTCTGCAAACTGCAACGGCAAATACCTTGTTCCATAGATTAGGTGGAGGTGAAGCTGAGATGTAGAGGTCTGATCCTCTGCAAATGGCCGCCCAGAGTATGACAAAGCAAATGCTTGTCTTTATGGCAGCTGTGATTTTCAGTTTAGGTCATGCTGCAGCATGATGCGACACGACGCGACATGATGGGATGTGACATAATGTGATGAGAAGGGTCAGGGCATGATGGACTGTGATGGGATATGAAAGGACATGATGGATATGATGGGATAGGACAGGGTATAGCATGATCTAATGGGAGGTCACATGACATGACCCGATCACAATACCCACTGAACTACACGAGCAATGGGACCCTGAACTCTAGTAGAGCTACAGTAACAATATATAATCAGTTTATCCTCACTTCATAGTGAGACATGAAACAGTTACACTATATGTTTGAGTTTAAATATGCATTCATTAATTTAAAAAAAAAAAGATTTTTGATACAGAAGTGGACAGAAGCTGCAAAAAGCAGATTGAGCCAGACAGGAAGCCAGACACAGGAATGGCGAACAGCATCTGGTCAGTTTTCAATATAAAACACTCTGTGCAGACTTGGCTATCTACAGCACAACAAAGTTGTGAAACACAGCAATAATAATTGAATACAGACAAAACAATAGCCTACTCACCAGCGGTAAAAGCACAAGAATCAAGGAAAAACGACAAAACAAACCGGATCTGAGCAAGTCAAAAATATCAGGCAGGCATGATGATGCACCTCCTGAATGTTCCCAATAGGGTATGAACCCTTGTGGAGGATGGCACAAAAACATGTTGCAATGTGATAGAAATGCACACACAGGAATTGAGGCATCCAGGAAAAGTTGATGCAGATGAAAAAAAGAAAAAACTGCTTACAGGGTAAGATTTGAAGAGACAGCCCTGGGGGCCATGAAGATAAGGGCCAGCTAACCTGTAGGTATACTGTACGTCACGAGCATGCAAACAACAGCCTATTTACACATACAGCAGACGAAAAGAAGCATTCCAGATAGCAAAATTGTACCAGGCACCCTCATCTGGCCTGCATACTGCGTGAAAGGATGCCACTTCTTCACAGTCTGCTCCTGTTTGCTAGATCTGAGCCATAAGCAGGCCATAAAATGGCCAGGTGTCAGCCAAGGGTGAACCAAATAAACCAGAGCCGGTCCAGGTTGCGGCCAGACCCAGCCCACCAGAGAATCAACTATGGCCCAGTTGGCTGCTTACTACTCCACTATGCTAACCAGCTACTTGCTAGTTTGCTGTTTGTTGCTGTACAGTTGGTTTGGCAGAGTTTGGTTGTTGCAAGTTATTCACTATGAGTGACACCTTTCACATACAGTCATCTCACCAGATTATTAATAAAACTCACAGATGAAAGCAGCTTTGATTCAAATAAAGTATGGATGGTGAAGTGAAGGTTTTGGTCATGGTTGGATTGTTTTGAGTATTTGAATGTTAATCTGGTTTTCGAATAACAAAACACCCCAAAACATATTTTACATTCATAATTCTCACCAAAACACAGTCACATGTTGATTACATTTCCAGTCTCACAGAATACATTGTTCACATATGTATTTTTATAAACTGGTGTCCCTACATTTCTTAGTGTTACTGCCACCACCTGTTGATCATGACGGAGGTTTGAATCCTTGGCCTTTGGCGTACTACATCATCCATGATGTTTTGTGTGTACATGTGAATCCTCACAGATACAGGCACAAAACAGGGACAGATCGTCCCATTGCTCAATAGTGCAAATCATTTTCTAGTTATTATATGTTTTGTTATACTCTGATGTACAGAGGCAATCTTGTCTTCTATATCAGAATCAGGCCTTCTGTCTTTTGAAGGAGTATCTCTGCCTTTTTTTTATCACTAATCCCACTAACATCACTCTTTGCAAGGCCCTCGTCCTCCAAGATGCAGCCTGAGCCTCGTGCCTCCTCACTTTTAAATTACTCCCAGCGGCGACTTACGTAACCCTGTTTCGACACATTAACACTTCTTCTGGGGTGAGCACTTGATAAATACAAAGCAGTTTAATAGTGTGTCATTAAAGTTATTAAGGTCGTTAAAGTCTCAGGAACGAATCCTGCCACAAACCGCTCTGAACTCTCAACAAATTAAAGACATTTAGATGATCTGCATGAGTCTGTGTGGGGTCATTAAGTTTGCCAACAGAGGAGAAGAGAGGAAGGAGGCCGAAGGAATGTAAGAGTAAGAGTTTTATATCCTGCAGTGTTTCTTTTAAAGAAAAATTAAACTGCTTGTTTACAGTGGAGGGAGGAGTCCTGCATCCCTCAAAACAAGATTTTTTTCCGGTTACAACATATTTATTGACTGAACTTTTGCTACAAACTATATACATGCACTCTCTTCCTGTTTATAGGCCAGTGCAGTTTTGGGATGGTGAGTGGCATATATAAAACTCACTTGACTGTCCTTTTGCCCCCTCCCTGCCTCACTGCAGAGAGACACAGGCGAAGAGGTAGAGAGAGACACAGAGAGGCAAAGAGAGGGTGTTTAGATCAGAAGAGGGAGGGGGCAGAGTTTTTGGAAACGGGGGGAAGTGAGCTGCACTGCAGCAACTGGGCGTTGGCTCAGCCCACGGATGGAGGCAGAAAGAGGCAGAGGAGAGAGGGGAAACAATGAGATGTGCAGGGGAAGTCTGGTCAATGTGTTGTGAGGAGGATTAGGCAAGGGGAAGGGAAGGAAATACAAAATGTCAGGTAGAAAGAAACATGTAGGAATCTTTTCAAAAGACAGAATTCACTCCAAAGTGTTCAGATTGCTCTTGAATGACTCATGTAAAGTCTGAGTTAGGGCTGGAACTATAGGGTTATAGTGAGGGTTACATCTGAGGTTATGAATTCAATGGCAGACAGTAATTAAGCATGTTTTAACTTTAACTCTTCACATGTGCACATTTGAGGGATTTTCTTTGCTTCCACTTTTTAACCACTTTATTTGACAAATAATGCAAAACATATGAATTAGCTGATAAAAAATAAAATATGATGCATTATTGTACATAAAAATATGCAACAGTAATAATAATCATCATTATATAACACTGTAAAAGCAAGGAGCTATTTAAGAACATTTAGCTGTTAATTTATGTAGTTTTACCTCTTCAGACCCTTTGTTTTTAATATTATAACAGAAGATCGGTAAGGCTTAATTGCATGTATGAGGCTTAATTTAAATTTCTAGCTTCTGAAAAATGTGTCTTTTAGTAATGTGGCTAAAACAAAACTATGTCACTTTATATCAGTTCAAACATGGCTCAAAAACATTTTTTTTGGTCCTCGTCTAAATAAGTCATATTTTAATAACAAGAAATAAGACATGACTTATATCAGAGCTATGCAAATCACAACATATACCTTCTACTTCTTGTCTAGGCCTAATAATAATGCTAATGTTTGACTTTTATAAGTTACTTTTATTCGTGGCAATTTAAACATTTTATACATTAACTTTAAAAAATAAAAAAATGATCCGTAGTATTTCTCCACCATTGATAAGGTCTGCTGCCATGAGTTAGTGAGGGTTTATGCGATTCCAGTAGTAGTTTCCAAACACACCGACTACAGTATGTCAGACTGTAGTCAGTAAAAAATTATGCAGAAAACACACAGAATATATTTATTTCATGTACTTCTCTCTCTCTCTCTCTCTCTCTCAATTTTTCAATTTCAATAGCTTTATTGGCATGACAAGGCAGTGCTTATATTGCCAAAGCATATAACAATAAAATAATATTAATAAAAAAAATAATAAAAATAAACAGATGATTAATGACAGTCAATCGCAGAATATAAACATAACAATAAAATCTCTCTCTCTCTCTCTCTCTCTCTCTCTCACACACACACACACACACACACACACACACACACAAAGATGGGATTTTTAATTTGGTTTCATATCTCCACATCATAAGTTACGCTTTATTAAAACTGCAAAACATGTTTTTATACTTTGGTGTGGACACTGAAGTAGTGAATTAGCTCGACTTGAATTCATGTGCTGCAGTGTCATTGTTTCCCATTTTGACCTAATGCAGGAGCTCAGCTTTTTTCTATAGGTTCAGATACACACAAACAGTATGTTAATTATTAATTAAATTTTCACTGTTAACAAACAATGTAATGCTTTATAAAATATTTATCAAGCAACTATTTATTGTAAAGCCACAACTGGCATTTATAATACTTCATAAATGGTTAATGAATAATATGTTAATCAAAACAAAAAGGACCCAAATGCAAACCTCTGAGGCAGGCAGGTTGACAAAACAAAACAAAAACAAAAGGCTGGCAACAAAACAGGGCTAATAAATAATTGTGAGCAGGGAAAAGGGTGGGAAAAAGACAAAGACAGGAAATGGAAAAGAAAACATGACATGAGGAACAATCTACAAAAATCTAAACCATGACAAACTGTGTATTTATCTACTTTATTAATTGGATGGTCATTACATAGTTTTCACAGATGTTTATAAACCGTTACAATTGCTTAGAAATGGTTTATAAAGCATGTTATTGTCTGCTAACAGTGACATAACATAAAGATAAAGTTAAATTAACTACGAATGTATCATTTATTAATGATGATTATTAAGTGTTACCATAGGTTCAATAAAAACTGCCATTTACTGGAAAGATAATGGATATCAGATCTTTCTATGCTGATTTTTTGATGCTCCAGTAAAGCTCATCACCAGTGTCTCCTGAATTATTCAATACAAAGCATGTGGGAGTGTATAAGCAAGTTCAAATGAGGACACGTCCTGAGCACACACGCAGCAGGAAATTTCAGCACTGCTGTCATACTTTAATATATAAAGCCATAATGTGCAAGTAGCTCCCTTATCAGCCAACCCACCTTAAAGAACGGCAATATAATGTTTAATGCTCGAAGCAGTTTTTCTTTTTTTACCCCGACACTATATTTGCCTTTGGCTCTGTCTTTCTCTCTTTCTCTCTCCTGCTCTGTTCCTTCTCTCTCTATTCTCCACTCCCTTTCTTTCAGTCTCCCTACCTACCTCTCAATCTTTCTTTCTCCGTTTCTCTCTCTTTTGCTCCGTCCTCCCTCTTTCTTTCTCTCTCCAGGCCAGGGAAATGTGCTGTGTCTGCAGGGGGGGGGGTATTTGGTGCAGGAGACGGCGAGTAATTGATAATGGTGCTGCTTTTGCTATCAGGAGAGCTGTGTGTGCTTTTAAAGGAAATGAGACAGAAACAGAGGGGATTGCAAGCTCGAGAGGGATTAAACGGCAGGAGTGTAAAACAAACAGAGATCAAAGTCCGAAATTAAGACAGGAAAGCACATACTTGTTTTTAAGTTTAAGTGTTCCTTTTTTTGGTCACATTTACCCAACTTTGGTTGATCCTTGTGTGGAATTAGACATTTCTTAATAGTCACTTACCTGTTTTGTTAACCACTCAAACATATGTTATTTCATGAAATGCACTGACCTAGCTGTATCTTCCATTTCTGTCCCTTTCCCACAGTTGAGTGGTAAATCTGTTTGATGACACAACACATTTTTGGGGTTCTACTTTTGTGACTAAAACTATATATTTTTTTAAATAATTAAATCAAAATTATGTTCTTCTTCTTGTTCCTACTCTGGAATGTTTGAGCTTTACTGTGTAGATGATGCAGAGTTTGACACTAGAAGGCTGTTTTTACAGTATTTTGCTTTAATTTTACAGGTGTGTAGTTGAGAGAAACACAAAGGCCTAGTTCAAAGATGGGTGTGGTCCGAGCAGGGGGGCCTGATGTAGGGGCCTGCCCCCCCTTACACACACTTTACTCCCCTGGCCCCCATTCTTGGGCCTGCAGACACCTATTGCTGTGGGAAGTACCACAGAAGTGGTGTTCAGTACTTGGCAAGGCATCTGTCTGTCTGTCTGAAGGCGAAGTACGAAGATGTGTGGGTGTGGTCATACCCATGAGTCTTAACTACTCATGTAATAATGTAGTGATTAATACCTTGAGAAGATTTTGTTCATTTCACATGATCACAGGAACACTTAGAATGATTGATGTTATATCTGTGGTGTTTTTAGTTTTACGGGACTAAAACAGTGTAATACAGGACTGTAACATACACAACTGTAACATACATGACTGCAACAGTGTAATACACGACTGTGACATACATGACTGTAACAGTGCAATACAGGACTGTAACATACAGGACGGTAACAGTGTAATACAGGACTGTAACATACAGGTGTATAACAGTGTAATACAGGACTGTAACATACAGGACTGTAACAGTGTAATACAGGACTCTAACATACAGGACTGTAACAGTGCAGTACAGGAGTGTAACAGTGTAATACAGGACTCTAACATACAGGACTGTAACAGTGCAATACAGGACTGTAACATACAGGATGGTAAGAGTGTGATACAGGACTGTAGCATACATGACTGTAACAGTGTAATAAAGGAGTGCAACATACAGGACTGTAACAGTGTAATACAGGAATGTAACAGTGTAACACAGGACTGTAACATACAGGACTGTAACCGTGTAATACAGGACTCTAACATACAGGACTTTAACCGTGTAATACAGGACTGTAACAGTGCAATACAGGACTGTAACATACAGGACGGTAACAGTGTAATACAGCACTATAACATACAGGACTGTAACAGTGTGTTACAGGACTGTAACATACAGGACTGTAACCGTGTGATACAGGACTGTAACATACAGGACTGTGACCGTGTGATAGAGGACTGTACCAAACAGGACTGTAACATTGCAATAAAGGAGTGTAACATACAGGACTGTAACAGTGTAATACAGGACTGTAACAGTGCAATACAGGACTGTAACATACAGGACGGTAACAGTGTAATACAGAACTATAACATACAGGACTGTAACAGTGTGTTACAGGACTGTAACATACAGGACTGTAACCGTGTAATACAGAACTATAACATACAGGACTGTAACAGTGTGTTACAGGACTGTAACAGTGCAATACAGGACTGTAACATACAGGACTGTAACCGTGTGATACAGGACTGTTACATACAGGACTTTAACAGTGTAATACAGGACTGTAACATACAGGACTGTAACCATGTGTTACAGGACTGTAACATACAGGACTGTAACCGTGTGATACAGGACTGTAGCATACAGGACTGTGACCGTGTGATAGAGGACTGTACCAAACAGGACTGTAACATTGCAATAAAGGAGTGTAACATACAGGACTGTAACAGTGTAATACAGGACTGTAACAGTGCAATACAGGACTGTAACATACAGGACGGTAACAGTGTAATACAGAACTATAACATACAGGACTGTAACAGTGTGTTACAGGACTGTAACATACAGGACTGTAACCGTGTAATACAGAACTATAACATACAGGACTGTAACAGTGTGTTACAGGACTGTAACATACAGGACTGTAACAGTGCAATACAGGACTGTAACATACAGGACTGTAACCGTGTGATACAGGACTGTTACATACAGGACTTTAACAGTGTAATACAGGACTGTAACATACAGGACTGTAACCATGTGATACAGGACTGTAACATACAGGACTGTAACCGTGTGATACAGGACTGTTACATACAGGATTGTAACTGTGATACAGGACTGTAACATACAGGTGATACAGGACTGTACCATACAGGACTGTAACAGTGCAATACAGGACTGTAACATACAGGATGGTAAGAGTGTGATACAGGACTGTAGCATACATGACTGTAACAGTGTAATAAAGGAGTGCAACATACAGGACTGTAACAGTGTAATACAGGAATGTAACAGTGTAACACAGGACTGTAACATACAGGACTGTAACCGTGTAATACAGGACTCTAACATACAGGACTTTAACCGTGTAATACAGGACTGTAACAGTGCAATACAGGACTGTAACATACAGGACGGTAACAGTGTAATACAGCACTATAACATACAGGACTGTAACAGTGTGTTACAGGACTGTAACATACAGGACTGTAACCGTGTGATACAGGACTGTAACATACAGGACTGTGACCGTGTGATAGAGGACTGTACCAAACAGGACTGTAACATTGCAATAAAGGAGTGTAACATACAGGACTGTAACAGTGTAATACAGGACTGTAACAGTGCAATACAGGACTGTAACATACAGGACGGTAACTGTAATACAGAACTATAACATACAGGACTGTAACAGTGTGTTACAGGACTGTAACATACAGGACTGTAACCGTGTAATACAGAACTATAACATACAGGACTGTAACAGTGTGTTACAGGACTGTAACAGTGCAATACAGGACTGTAACATACAGGACTGTAACCGTGTGATACAGGACTGTTACATACAGGACTTTAACAGTGTAATACAGGACTGTAACATACAGGACTGTAACCATGTGTTACAGGACTGTAACATACAGGACTGTAACCGTGTGATACAGGACTGTAACATACAGGACTGTGACCGTGTGATAGAGGACTGTACCAAACAGGACTGTAACATTGCAATAAAGGAGTGTAACATACAGGACTGTAACAGTGTAATACAGGACTGTAACAGTGCAATACAGGACTGTAACATACAGGACGGTAACAGTGTAATACAGAACTATAACATACAGGACTGTAACAGTGTGTTACAGGACTGTAACATACAGGACTGTAACCGTGTAATACAGAACTATAACATACAGGACTGTAACAGTGTGTTACAGGACTGTAACATACAGGACTGTAACAGTGCAATACAGGACTGTAACATACAGGACTGTAACCGTGTGATACAGGACTGTTACATACAGGACTTTAACAGTGTAATACAGGACTGTAACATACAGGACTGTAACCATGTGATACAGGACTGTAACATACAGGACTGTAACCGTGTGATACAGGACTGTTACATACAGGATTGTAACTGTGATACAGGACTGTAACATACAGGTGATACAGGACTGTAACATACAGGACTGTAACAGTGTGATACAGGACTATACCATACAGGACTGTAACATTGTAATAAAGGAGTGTAACATACAGGACAGTAACAGTGTAATACAGGACTGTTACAGTGCAATACAGGACTGTAACATACAGGACGGTAACAGTGTAATACAGAACTATAACATACAGGTCTGTCACAGTGTGTTACAGGACTGTAACATACAGGACTGTAACAGTGCAATACAGGACTGTAGCATACAGGACTGTAACATACAGGACTGTAACAGTGCAATACAGGACTGTAACATACAGGACTGTAACCGTGTGATACAGGACTGTTACATACAGGATTGTAACAGTGTGATACAGGACTGTAACATACAGGTGATACAGGACTGTAACATACAGAACTGTAACAGTGTGATACAGGACTGTACCATACAGGACTGTAACATTGTAATAAAGGAGTGTAACATACAGGACTGTAACAGTGTAATACAGGACTGTTACAGTGCAATACAGGACTGTAACATACAGGACGGTAACAGTGTAATACAGAACTATAACATACAGGACTGTAACAGTGTGTTACAGGACTGTAACAAACAGGACTGTAACCGTGTGATACAGGACTGTAACATACAGGACTGTGACCGTGTGATAGAGGACTGTACCAAACAGGACTGTAAAATTGTAATAAAGGAGTGTAACATACAGGACTGTAACAGCGTAATACAGGACTGTAACAGTGCAATACAGGACTGTAACATACAGGACGGTAACAGTGTAATACAGAACTATAACATACAGGACTGTAACAGTGTGTTACAGGACTGTAACATACAGGACTATAACAGTGTAATACAGGACTGTAGCAGTGTAATACAGGACTGTAACATACAGGACTGTAACAGTGCAATACAGGACTGTAACATACAGGACTGTAACAATTTGTGATACAGGACTGTAACATACAGGACTGTAACCATGTGATACAGGACTGCTACATACAGGATTGTAACAGTGTGATACAGGACTGTACCATACAGGACTGTAACATTGTAATAAAGGACTGTAACATACAGGACTGTAACAGTGTGATACAGGACTGTACCATACAGGACTGTAACATTGTAATAAAGGAGTGTAACATACAGGACTGTAACAGTGTAATACAGGACTGTTACAGTGCAATACAGGACTGTAACATACAGGACGGTAACAGTGTAATACAGAACTATAACATACAGGACTGTAACAGTGTGTTACAGGACTGTAACATACAGGACTGTAACAGTGCGATACAGGACTGTAACATACAGGACTGTAACCGTGTGATACAGGACTGTAACATACAGGACTGTAACCGTGTGATACAGGACTATAACATACAGGACTGTAACAGTGTGTTACAGGACTGTAGCATACAGGACTGTAACAGTGCAATACAGGACTGAAACATACAGGACTGTAACCGTGTGATACAGGACTGTAACATACAGGACTGTAACAGTGCAATACAGGACTGTAACATACAGGACTGTAACAATTTGTGATACAGGACTGTAACATACAGGACTGTAACCATGTGATACAGGACTGCTACATACAGGATTGTAACAGTGTGATACAGGACTGTACCATACAGGACTGTAACATTGTAATAAAGGACTGTAACATACAGGACTGTAACAGTGTGATACAGGACTGTACCATACAGGACTGTAACATTGTAATAAAGGAGTGTAACATACAGGACTGTAACAGTGTAATACAGGACTGTTACAGTGCAATACAGGACTGTAACATACAGGACGGTAACAGTGTAATACAGAACTATAACATACAGGACTGTAACAGTGTGTTACAGGACTGTAACATACAGGACTGTAACAGTGCGATACAGGACTGTAGCATACAGGGCTGTAACCGTGTGATACAGGACTGTAACATACAGGACTGTAACCGTGTGATACAGGACTATAACATACAGGACTGTAACAGTGTGTTACAGGACTGTAGCATACAGGACTGTAACAGTGCAATACAGGACTGAAACATACAGGACTGTAACCGTGTGATACAGGATTGTAACATACAGGACTGTAACAGTGCAATACAGGACTGTAACATACAGGACTGTAACCATGTGATACAGGACTGTAACATACAGGACTGTAACCGTGTGATACAGGACTGTTACATACAGGATTGTAACAGTGTGATACAGGACTGTACCATACAGGACTGTAACATTGTAATAATGGAGTGTAACATACAGGACTGTAACAGTGTAATACAGGACTGCAACAGTGCAATACAGGACTGCAACATACAGGACGGTAACAGTGTAATACAGAACTATAACATACAGGACTGTAACAGTGTGTTACAGGACTGTAACATACAGGACTGTAACATACAGGACTGTAACAGTGCGATACAGGACTGTAACATACAGGACTGTAACATACAGGACTGTAACTGTGTGATACAGGACTGTTACATACAGGATTGTAACAGTGTGATACAGGACTGTAACATACAGGACAGTAAGAGTGTGTTACAGGACTGTAACATACAGGACTGTAACAGTGTGTTACAGGACTGTAACATACAGGACTGTAACAGTGCAATACAGGACTGTAACAGTGCAATACAGGACTGTAACATACAGGACTGTAACAGTGTAATACAGGACTGTAACATACAGGACTGTAACATACAGGACTGTAACAATGTGTTACAGAACTATAACATACAGGACTGTAGCAGTGTAATAATGGAGTGTAACATACAGGACTGTAACAGTGTAATACAGGACTGCAACAGTGCAATACAGGACTGCAACATACAGGACGGTAGCAGCGTAATACAGAACTATAACATACAGGACTGTAACAGTGTGTTACAGGACTGTAACATACAGGACTGTAACATACAGGACTGTAACAGTGCGATACAGGACTGTAACATACAGGACTGTAACAGTGCAATACAGGACTGTAACATACAGGACTGTAACCGTGTGATACAGGACTGTAACATACAGGACTGTAACTGTGTGATACAGGACTGTTACATACAGGACTGTAACTGTGTGATACAGGACTGTTACATACAGGATTGTAACAGTGTGATACAGGACTGTAACATACAGGACTGTAACTGTATGATACAGGACTGTTACATACAGGATTGTAACAGTGTGTTACAGGACTGGAACATACAGGACTGTAACCGTGTGATACAGGACTATCACATACAGGACTGTAACAGTGTGTTACAGGACTGTAACATACAGGACTGTAACAGTGCAATACAGGACTGCAACATACAGGACTATAACAGTGTAATACAGGACTGTAACAGTGTAATACAGGACTGTAACATACAGGACTGTAACAGTGCAATACAGGACTGTAACATACAGGACTTAACCGTGTGTTACAGAACTATAACATACAGGACTGTAGCAGTGTGTTACAGGACTGTAACTGTGTGATACAGGACTGTACCATACAGGACTGTAACATTGTAATAAAGGAGTGTAACATACAGGACTGTAACAGTGCAATACAGGACTGTAATATACAGGACGGTAACAGTGTAATACAGAACTATAACATACAGGACTGTAACAGTGTGTTACAGGACTGTCACATACAGGACTCTAACAGTGCAATACAGGACTGTAACATACAGGACTGTAACCGTGTGATACAGGACTGTAACATACAGGACTGTAACTGTGTGATACAGGACTGTTACATACAGGATTGTAACAGTGTGATACAGGACTGTAACATACAGGACTGTAACCGTGTGATACAGGACTGTAACAGTGTAATACAGGACTGTAACATACAGGACTGTAACAGTGCAATACAGGACTGTAACAAACAGGACTGTAACCGTGTGATACAGGACTATAACATACAGGACTGTAACAGTGTGTTACAGGACTGTAACATACAGGACTGTAACAGTGCAATACAGGACTGTAACATACAGGACTGTAACCGTGTGATACAGGACTGTTACATACAGGACTATAACAGTGTAATACAGGACTGTAACAGTGTAATACAGGACTGTAGCATACAGGACTGTAACAGTGCAATACAGGACTGTAACATACAGGACTGTAACCGTGCGATACAGGACTGTAACCGTGTGATACAGGACTGTTACATACAGGATTGTAACAGTGTGATACAGGACTGTACCATACCGGACTGTAACATTGTAATAAAGGAGTGCAACATACAGGACTGTAACAGTGTAATACAGGACTGGAACAGTGCAATACAGGACTGTAACATACAGGACGGTAACAGTGTAATACAGAACTATAACATACAGGACTGTATCAGTGTGTTACAGGACTGTAGCATACAGGACTGTAAAAGTGCAATACAGGACTGTAACATACAGGACTGTAACCGTGTGATACAGGACTGTTACATACAGGACTATAACAGTGTAGTACAGGACTGTAACATACAGGACTGTAACATACTGCACTGTACCGGTGCAATACAGGACTGTAACATACAGGACTGTAACCGTGTGATACAGGACTGTAACATACAGGACTGTAACTGTGTGATACAGGACTGTAACATACAGGACTGTAACCGTGTGATACAGGACTGTAACATACAGGACTGTAACTGTGTGATACAGGACTGTTACATACAGGATTGTAACAGTGTGATACAGGACTGTAACATACAAGACTGTAACTGTATGATACAGGACTGTTACATACAGGATTGTAACAGTGTGTTACAGGACTGTAACATACAGGACTGTAACCGTGTGATACAGGACTATCACATACAGGACTGTAACAGTGTGTTACAGGACTGTAACATACAGGACTGTAACAGTGCAATACAGGACTGCAACATACAGGACTATAACAGTGTAATACAGGACTGTAACAGTGTAATACAGGACTGTAACATACAGGACTGTAACAGTGCAATACAGGACTGTAACATACAGGACTTAACCGTGTGTTACAGAACTATAACATACAGGACTGTAGCAGTGTGTTACAGGACTGTAACTGTGTGATACAGGACTGTACCATACAGGACTGTAACATTGTAATAAAGGAGTGTAACATACAGGACTGTAACAGTGCAATACAGGACTGTAATATACAGGACGGTAACAGTGTAATACAGAACTATAACATACAGGACTGTAACAGTGTGTTACAGGACTGTCACATACAGGACTCTAACAGTGCAATACAGGACTGTAACATACAGGACTGTAACTGTGTGATACAGGACTGTAACATACAGGACTGTAACTGTGTGATACAGGACTGTTACATACAGGATTGTAACAGTGTGATACAGGACTGTAACATACAGGACTGTAACCGTGTGATACAGGACTGTAACAGTGTAATACAGGACTGTAACATACAGGACTGTAACAGTGCAATACAGGACTGTAACATACAGGACTGTAACCGTGTGATACAGGACTATAACATACAGGACTGTAACAGTGTGTTACAGGACTGTAACATACAGGACTGTAACAGTGCAATACAGGACTGTAACATACAGGACTGTAACCGTGTGATACAGGACTGTTACATACAGGACTATAACAGTGTAATACAGGACTGTAACAGTGTAATACAGGACTGTAGCATACAGGACTGTAACAGTGCAATACAGGACTGTAACATACAGGACTGTAACCGTGCGATACAGGACTGTAACCGTGTGATACAGGACTGTTACATACAGGATTGTAACAGTGTGATACAGGACTGTACCATACCGGACTGTAACATTGTAATAAAGGAGTGCAACATACAGGACTGTAACAGTGTAATACAGGACTGGAACAGTGCAATACAGGACTGTAACATACAGGACGGTAACAGTGTAATACAGAACTATAACATACAGGACTGTATCAGTGTGTTACAGGACTGTAGCATACAGGACTGTAAAAGTGCAATACAGGACTGTAACATACAGGACTGTAACCGTGTGATACAGGACTGTTACATACAGGACTATAACAGTGTAGTACAGGACTGTAACATACAGGACTGTAACATACTGGACTGTACCGGTGCAATACAGGACTGTAACATACAGGACTGTAACCGTGTGATACAGGACTGTAACATACAGGACTGTAACTGTGTGATACAGGACTGTTGCATACAGGATTGTAACAGTGTGTTACAGGACTGTAGCATACAGGACTGTAACAGTGCAATACAGGACTGTAGCATACAGGACTGTAACCGTGTGATACAGGACTGTTACATGTAGGACAATAACAGTGTAATACAGGACTGTAACAGTGTAATACAGGACTGTAGCATACAGGACTGTAACAGTGCAATACAGGACTGTAACATACAGGACTGTAACCGTGTGTTACAGAACGATAACATACAGGACTGTAACAGTGTGTTACAGGACTGTAACATACAGGACTGTAACTGTGTGATACAGGACTGTTACATACAGGATTGTAACAGTGTGATACAGGACTGTACCATAAATGACTGTAACATTGTAATAAAGGAGTGTAACATACAGGACTGTAACAGTGTGATACAGGACTGTTCCATACAGGACTGTAACATTGTAATAAAGGAGTGTAACATACAGGACTGTAACAGTGCAATACAGGACTGTAACATACAGGACGGTAACAGTGTAATACAGAACTATAACATACAGGACTGTATCAGTGTGTTACAGGACTGTAGCATACAGGACTGTAAAAGTGCAATACAGGACTGTAACATACAGGACTGTAACCGTGTGATACAGGACTGTTACATACAGGACTATAACAGTGTAGTACAGGACTGTAACATACAGGACTGTAACATACTGGACTGTACCGGTGCAATACAGGACTGTAACATACAGGACTGTAACCGTGTGATACAGGACTGTAACATACAGGACTGTAACTGTGTGATACAGGACTGTAACATACAGGACTGTAACCGTGTGATACAGGACTATAACATACAGGACTGTAACAGTGTGTTACAGGACTGTAGCATACAGGACTGTAACAGTGCAATACAGGACTGTAACATACAGGACTGTAACCGTGTGATACAGGACTGTTGCATACAGGACTATAACAGTGTAATACAGGACTGTAACAGTGCAATACAGGACTGTAATATACAGGACGGTAACAGTGTAATACAGAACTATAACATACAGGACTGTAACAGTGTGTTACAGGACTGTCACATACAGGACTCTAACAGTGCAATACAGGACTGTAACATACAGGACTGTAACCGTGTGATACAGGACTGTAACATACAGGACTGTAACTGTGTGATACAGGACTGTTACATACAGGATTGTATCAGTGTGATACAGGACTGTAACATACAGGACTGTAACCGTGTGATACAGGACTGTAACAGTGTAATACAGGACTGTAACATACAGGACTGTAACAGTGCAATACAGGACTGTAGCATACAGGACTGTAACCGTGTGATACAGGACTATAACATACAGGACTGTAACAGTGTGTTACAGGACTGTAACATGCAGGACTGTAACAGTGCAATACAGGACTGTAACATACAGGACTGTTACCGTGTGATACAGGACTGTTACATACAGGACTATAACAGTGTAATACAGGACTGTAGCAGTGCAATACAGGACTGTACCATACAGGACTGTAACAGTGTAATAAAGGAGTGTAACATACAGGACTGTAACTGTGTGATACAGGACTGTTACATACAGGACTGTAACATACTGGACTGTAACGGTGCAATACAGGACTGTACCCTACAGGACTGTAACCGTGTGATACAGGACTGTAACATACAGGACTGTAACTGTGTGATACAGGACTGTTGCATACAGGATTGTGACAGTGTGATACATGACTGTAACATACAGGACTGTAACCGTGTGATACAGGACTATAACATACAGGACTGTAACAGTGTGTTACATGACTATAACATACAGGACTGTAACAGTGCAATACAGGACTGTAACATACAGGACTGTAACCGTGTGATACAGGACTGTTACATACAGGACTATAACAGTGTAATACAGGACTGTAACAGTGTAATACAGGACTGTAACATACAGGACTGTAACAGTGCAATACAGGACTGTAACATACAGGACTGTAACCGTGCGATACAGGACTGTAACCGTGTGATACAGGACTGTTACATACAGGATTGTAACAGTGTGATACAGGACTGTACCATACCGGACTGTAACATTGTAATAAAGGAGTGTAACATACAGGACTGTAACAGTGTAATACAGGACTGGAACAGTGCAATACAGGACTGTAGCATACAGGACGGTAACAGTGTAATACAGAACTATAACATACAGGACTGTATCAGTGTGTTACAGGACTGTAGCATACAGGACTGTAAAAGTGCAATACAGGACTGTAACATACAGGACTGTAACCGTGTGATACAGGACTGTAGCATACAGGACTGTAAAAGTGCAATACAGGACTGTAACATACAGGACTGTAACCGTGTGATACAGGACTGTTACATACAGGACTATAACAGTGTAATACAGGACTGTAACATACAGGACTGCAACATACTGGACTGTAACGGTGCAATAGAGGACTGTAACATACAGGACTGTAACCGTGTGATACAGGACTGTAACATACAGGACTGTAACTGTGTGATACAGGACTGTTGCATACAGGATTGTAACAGTGTGATACAGGACTGTAACATACAGGACTGTAACCGTGTGATACAGGACTATAACATACAGGACTGTAACAGTGTGTTACAGGACTGTAGCATACAGGACTGTAACAGTGCAATACAGGACTGTAGCATACAGGACTGTAACCGTGTGATACATGACTGTTACATACAGGACAATAACAGTCTAATACAGGACTGTAACAGTGTAATACAGGACTGTAACATACAGGACTGTAACAGTGCAATACAGGACTGTAACATACAGGACTGTAACAGTGCAATACAGGACTGTAACATACAGGACTGTAACTGTGTGATACAGGACTGTAACATACAGGACTGTAACCGTGTGATACAGGACTATAACATACAGGACTGTAACAGTGTGTTACAGGACTGTAACATACAGGACTGTAACCGTGTGATACAGGACTGTTGCATACAGGACTATAACAGTGTAATACAGGACTGTAACAGTGCAATACAGGACTGTAATATACAGGACGGTAACAGTGTAATACAGAACTATAACATACAGGACTGTAACAGTGTGTTACAGGACTGTCACATACAGGACTCTAACAGTGCAATACAGGACTGTAACATACAGGACTGTAACCGTGTGATACAGGACTGTAACATACAGGACTGTAACTGTGTGATACAGGACTGTTACATACAGGATTGTATCAGTGTGATACAGGACTGTAACATACAGGACTGTAACCGTGTGATACAGGACTGTAACAGTGTAATACAGGACTGTAACATACAGGACTGTAACAGTGCAATACAGGACTGTAGCATACAGGACTGTAACCGTGTGATACAGGACTATAACATACAGGACTGTAACAGTGTGTTACAGGACTGTAACATGCAGGACTGTAACAGTGCAATACAGGACTGTAACATACAGGACTGTTACCGTGTGATACAGGACTGTTACATACAGGACTATAACAGTGTAATACAGGACTGTAGCAGTGCAATACAGGACTGTACCATACAGGACTGTAACAGTGTAATAAAGGAGTGTAACATACAGGACTGTAACTGTGTGATACAGGACTGTTACATACAGGACTGTAACATACTGGACTGTGACGGTGCAATACAGGACTGTACCCTACAGGACTGTAACCGTGTGATACAGGACTGTAACATACAGGACTGTAACTGTGTGATACAGGACTGTTGCATACAGGATTGTAACAGTGTGATACATGACTGTAACATACAGGACTGTAACCGTGTGATACAGGACTATAACATACAGGACTGTAACAGTGTGTTACATGACTATAACATACAGGACTGTAACAGTGCAATACAGGACTGTAACATACAGGACTGTAACCGTGTGATACAGGACTGTTACATACAGGACTATAACAGTGTAATACAGGACTGTAACAGTGTAATACAGGACTGTAACATACAGGACTGTAACAGTGCAATACAGGACTGTAACATACAGGACTGTAACCGTGCGATACAGGACTGTAACCGTGTGATACAGGACTGTTACATACAGGATTGTAACAGTGTGATACAGGACTGTACCATACCGGACTGTAACATTGTAATAAAGGAGTGTAACATACAGGACTGTAACAGTGTAATACAGGACTGGAACAGTGCAATACAGGACTGTAGCATACAGGACGGTAACAGTGTAATACAGAACTATAACATACAGGACTGTATCAGTGTGTTACAGGACTGTAGCATACAGGACTGTAAAAGTGCAATACAGGACTGTAACATACAGGACTGTAACCGTGTGATACAGGACTGTTACATACAGGACTATAACAGTGTAATACAGGACTGTAACATACAGGACTGCAACATACTGGACTGTAACGGTGCAATAGAGGACTGTAACATACAGGACTGTAACCGTGTGATACAGGACTGTAACATACAGGACTGTAACTGTGTGATACAGGACTGTTGCATACAGGATTGTAACAGTGTGATACAGGACTGTAACATACAGGACTGTAACCGTGTGATACAGGACTATAACATACAGGACTGTAACAGTGTGTTACAGGACTGTAGCATACAGGACTGTAACAGTGCAATACAGGACTGTAGCATACAGGACTGTAACCGTGTGATACATGACTGTTACATACAGGACAATAACAGTGTAATACAGGACTGTAACAGTGTAATACAGGACTGTAACATACAGGACTGTAACAGTGCAATACAGGACTGTAACATACAGGACTGTAACCGTGTGTTACAGAACTATAACATACAGGACTGTAACAGTGTGTTACAGGACTGTAGCATACAGGACTGTAACTGTGTGATACAGGACTGTTACATACAGGATTGTAACAGTGTGATACAGGACTGTACCATAAATGACTGTAACATTGTAATAAATAGTGTAACATACAGGACTGTAACCGTGTAATACAGAACTATAACATACAGGACTGTAACAGTGTGTTACAGGACTGTAACATACAGGACTGTAACAGTGCAATACAGGACTGTAACATACAGGACTGTAACTGTGTGATACAGGACTGTAACATACAGGACTGTAACCGTGTGATACAGGACTATAACATACAGGACTGTAACAGTGTGTTACAGGACTGTAACATACAGGACTGTAACCGTGTGATACAGGACTGTTGCATACAGGACTATAACAGTGTAATACAGGACTGTAACAGTGCAATACAGGACTGTAACATACAGGACTGTAACCGTGTGATACAGGATTGTAACATACAGGACTGTAACAGTGTTTTACAGGACTGTAGCATACAGGACTGTAACAGGGCAATACAGGACTGTAACATACAGGACTGTAACCGTGTGATACAGGACTGTTACATACAGGACTGTAACCGTGTGATACAGGATTGTAACATACAGGACTGTAACAGTGTGATACAGGACTGTACCATAAATGACTGTAACATTGTAATAAAGTAGTGTAACATACAGGACTGTAACAGTGTGATACAGGACTGTACCATAGAGGACTGTAACATTGTAATAAAGGAGTGTAACATACAGGACTGTAACAGTGTAATACAGGACTGTAACAGTACAATACAGGACTGTAACATACAGGACTATAACAGTGTAATACAAGACTGTAACAGTGTAATACAGGACTGTAGCATACAGGACTGTAACAGTGCAATACAGGACTGTAACATACAGGACTGTAACCGTGTGTTACAGAACTATAACGTACAGGACTGTAACAGTGTGTTACAGGACTGTAACATACAGGACTGTAACTGTGTGATACAGGACTGTTGCATACATGATTGTAACAGTGTGATACAGGACTGTAACATACAGGACTGTAACCGTGTGATACAGGACTATAACATACAGGACTGTAACAGTGTGTTACAGGACTGTAACATACAGGACTGTAACAGTGCAATACAGGACTGTAACATACAGGATTGTAACAGTGTGATACAGGACTGTAACATACAGGACTGTAACCGTGTGATACAGGACTATAAGATACAGGACTGTAACAGTGTGTTACAGGACTGTAACATACAGAACTGTAACAGTGCAATACAGGACTGTAACATACAGGACTGTAACCGTGTGATACAGGACTGTAACAGTGCAATACAGGACTGTAACATACAGGACTGTAACCGTGTGATACAGGATTGTAACATACAGGACTGTAACAGTGTAATACAGGACTGTAACATACAGGACTGTAACAGTGCAATACAGGACTGTAACATACAGGACTATTACCGTGTGATACAGGACTGTTACATACAGGACTATAACAGTGTAATACAGGACTGTAGCAGTGCAATACAGGACTGTACCATACAGGACTGTAACAGTGTAATAAAGGAGTGTAACATACAGGACTGTAACTGTGTGATACAGGACTGTTACATACAGGACTGTAACATACTGGACTGTAACGGTGCAATACAGGACTGTACCCTACAGGACTGTAACCGTGTGATACAGGACTGTAACATACAGGACTGTAACTGTGTGATACAGGACTGTTGCATACAGGATTGTAACAGTGTGATACAGGACTGTAACATACAGGACTGTAACCGTGTGATACAGGACTATAACATACAGGACTGTAACAGTGTGTTACATGACTATAACATACAGGACTGTAACAGTGTGTTACAGGACTGTAACATGCAGGACTGTAACAGTGCAATACAGGACTGTAACATACAGGACTGTAACCGTGTGATACAGGACTGTTACATACAGGACAATAACAGTGTAATACAGGACTGTAACAGTGTAATACAGGACTGTAACATACAGGACTGTTACCGTGTGATACAGGACTGTTACATACAGGACTATAACAGTGTAATACAGGACTGTAGCAGTGCAATACAGGACTGTACCATACAGGACTGTAACAGTGTAATAAAGGAGTGTAACATACAGGACTGTAACTGTGTGATACAGGACTGTTACATACAGGACTGTAGCATACTGGACTGTAACGGTGCAATACAGGACTGTACCCTACAGGACTGTAACCGTGTGATACAGGACTATAACATACAGGACTGTAACAGTGTGTTACAGGACTGTAACATGCAGGACTGTAACAGTGCAATACAGGACTGTAACATACAGGACTGTAACCGTGTGATACAGGACTGTTACATACAGGACAATAACAGTGCAATACAGGACTGTAACATACAGGACTGTAACCGTGTGTTACAGAACTATAACATACAGGACTGTAACAGTGTGTTACAGGACTGTAACATACAGGACTGTAACTGTGTGATACAGGACTGTTGCATACAGGATTGTAACAGTGTGATACAGGACTGTAACATACAGGACTGTAACCGTGTGATACAGGACTATAACATACAGGACTGTAACAGTGTGTTACAGGACTGTAACATACAGGACTGTAACAGTGCAATACAGGACTGTAACCGTGTGATACAGGACTGTTACATACAGGACTATAACAGTGTAATACAGGACTGTAACAGTGTAATACAGGACTGTAGCATACAGGACTGTAACAGTGCAATACAGGACTGTAGCATACAGGACTGTAACCGTGCGATACAGGACTCTAACATACAGGACTGTAACCGTGTGATACAGGACTGTTACATACAGGATTGTAACAGTGTGATACAGGACTGTACCATACCGGACTGTAACATTGTAATAAAGGAGTGTAACATACAGGGCTGTAACAGTGTAATACAGGACTGTAACAGTGCAATACAGGACTGTAACATACAGGATGGTAACAGTGTAATACAGAACTATAACATACAGGACTGTAACAGTGTGTTACAGGACTGTAACATACAGGACTGTAACAGTGCAATACAGGACTGTAACATACAGGTCTGTAACCGTGTGATACAGGACTGTTACATACAGGACTTTAACAGTGTAATACAGGACTGTAACATACAGGACTGTAACATACTGGACTGTAACAGTGCAATACAGGACTGTAACATACAGGACTGTAACCGTGTGATACAGGACTGTAACATACAGGACTGTATCCGTGTGATACAGGACTGTTACATACAGGATTGTAACAGTGTGATACAGGACTGTAACATACAGGACTGTAACCCTGTGATACAGGACTGTTACATACAGGATTGTAGTAGTGTGATACAGGACTGTAACATACAGGACTGTAACAGTGTAATACAGAACTGTAACAGTGTAATACAGGACTGTAACCGTGTAATACAAGACTGTAACAGTGAATGTATCACATAGCAGAGATAGCAAACACCAGAAATCTGATATACGACATTTGAGTCAACAACAAGTAAACTGTTTCACTTGTGTATCACATCAGTATTTCAAAAATAACTCTCGCCTTGGTTAACGGCAAAGTTATAGTTGTGAGAAAAACTTGCTTCGAGCAAAATAAGTAAAGTCGGCACAAGCTGAAACAAAAAGATTCACTTGGTCTCTGTTTTGTTGATGCAGTCATTTACAATTCAGGGTTTACAGCGCTGGAGACTGTCTGCGTCAGACCTGCTTCACCACTGAATTTGCCTCTGAAATATTGATGAGATCTCCAGCAGGCTAAACACAGGCTCACTGTGGCCTCAGGTTAGAATGGTAATTTAACTGTCACACCCACTGAGGTGTACAGGCAACTACTAGAATACGGTTACTGAGATCACTGCATCTACTGTACAGTAGTAGACATGCATGTACAGGCGAATGTGTCCAGTCACACAGAAACAAATGCATACATTATGTTGACATTCATTCCCTGGAGGATCAAGGTGTTTATTTTCATATTTCTACATCCTTTCATTATTTTTTTCATATATTTTATATGCGAGGAATTTTAGTTGGAGCTTCTTTTCGACTTTGATTCTCAGAAAACAACAGCATGTACGAGGGACAAAAATAACAAAGCTGCACAAAGGAAGAAAGAGTTTTTGGAAGGAAACTTGGTGCTCGTCATGCACAGGGGATCATCCGCCACACCCAAAATGCAAAACACCCCACCACGCACACCTCGCCCCCTCGTCCCCCTCTCCCTCTTCAGAGGAAATGAGATATGCTGATGAAGCTGGCAGGTCTCTCATGGCTGAAGACGAAGCATTTTGGCACTTGTGAGACATCAGAGTGAGTCAGGCAACCCGGGGGGGGAAGGATGAGCCTGTGATTTTTTGTGTCTGTCAGTCTTCGGTGTTTTACTGCTTGCTTCTCTTGTCCTTGTAGAATACATTCTCAAAAATGTGTGTCTGCTAGGTTTGTCCAAATCTTTTGTGTCTCTGAATACAATTTTTTTTTTCCTAGTTTGGAGGGTTCTCTTTGTGTTTGTAAGAACTTGTACGTCTAAGAATATTTTTTCTGAAGTCTTTTTCATTGAATTAGTAGAACTTTAATCAACAAAACCCACAGAACTACTTTATGTTTTCTGGACTGCACACGGCTGCTATCCAGTAAATTTTAAGCCACTTACTGTAAGCTTAAAATGAAAATTCAATAAATGGATAATGGGAAGTAAATAAATAAAAGGATCAGCAGCGGATCGATCAACTTGTAAGCATGCTGCATAATCAAAGTGTTCCCAAGCACTTTCAAGCTTCTGCATACACGTTTTATTAATAATTTGATGTATTTTTCCCCTGTTGAAATGCTTTTGTAGGCCGAGGTGGGTCCACTCGTCTCATACACAGGACGGATGGTTGTGAAAGTGTTTCCTGAACGTGTACCGGCTCCACACATCCACATTTCTCCGGTGTGCAGGAGCTCTCTGCAGCCTGTGTCAGTCTCATGAAATATGCAATGTCAAGCTCAGTCATTGCCATTCACCAGTCGGGGTTGTGTGACTTTGAGCTCCGTGACCCAAACTAAACAGACGGCTTACTCAACCGTGATACTACACTCACTCTGCCAGGCTGACTGCCTCGCAGCAGTTTGTAGTATGAAAAAGGGAGTTTAGTGGATTAAAGAGAGAAAAACTGCAGCCTCATGCTTTGAATTTGGGAGACTTCAGGTATTCTGCATGGGTTTCTGTTGAAGGAATCATCCATCATATTGGCAGCAGCCAAACCATGGCGGTTAACCTACTGTGAGTTACTACAATTATTTGGTTAGGTCAACCTTCAGACCTAAAAAATGTGGAAGATTTATGGAAGTGAATATTTAAAATAAATAATTTTTTTATTGTTACCTATAATATTGTAAATATTACCTTCCTGAGATAGAATTTCTTTTCCAAAACTACATAGTGCACATTTAAAGAATGAATAAAACAAAATAACAAGTACACTGCAACAACTGCTTTGTTTATACTTGCTTAATTCAATTTCTAAGAATTTCTAAAAAGAATGTAGAATAATTCGCCATTCTAATATTCATCAGTTTTCAGTCGTTCAGCCACTCTTTTGCCCGAGCCTGCCCTGGAGAGTGTGTGCACGCCACTGCCCTCTGTTTGTCTTCGTCAGCCTTTAAACGGTGATTGACAACAGTACAACCCCCGTGATGGACAGAGGAATCGACGCAGCAGATTTTTACAAAATGCATGACCCTTTCCTTTAAAACTTTCCGTAAGGACTGGGAATTCTTCTGACATTTGCTTGAGTATTTCTGTCTATTCTCCGGTTCTTTGTCCGTCTCTGACTCACAGTGGACAGTGGACCACAACAACAGTTTGTGATAACTAAAGACACTGGGGGAGGGCAGTGAAAAAGGCGAGTCTCCCGGGAAAATCGGGAGGGTGGGCAAGTATAGTATAATGTAGTATTGGATTATCCTTATACTATATTTAATATTTTCTGCCTTTTGTTCTTCCAAAGTTCAAAGATTGCTACAAGTCATTAATAGGACATGAAAGTACAAAATCTAGCCTCTATCTAGGTCTCAATTTATAAAAACAAGTGCCAACAATCTGCCTTCGAGGTGAGATTAGCGCAAACAAACTTCCTCCCATGATTCTTTCCAAATCAATACTAATCAGCCTTGTTTAAAAAATGTTGTTATAATCATTTAGAGTCTTGGCTTATAAAAACGACGGTTTTCTAATCTTATATAGACTTTGTTGTCCCTGAAGGGAAATCTATCTGACAACAAAGCACCAGTGTGACCAGTGTAAATTATTACAAAAACTATTGTTTATATAAGCCATTTAAATGTACAAATGGAAACAGAGTGGTTGTTTGATCAAGTTAAGAAGGGGTAAGACGACAGGACTTAATTTGGAATAAAGAATGGGGTGCACTGACTTCAAGGGTTTCATGTAGGAGCAAAGCGGGGACACAAAGCTGATGTAAGACTCCAACAACCATGAGTCATCTCCATTAGGGAAGCGCCCTCCCGTCCTTCTCCCATCCATCCCTCCTTTTCGTTAATGCTTCATCACTCTGCATCTCATGACAGCCTTTCTTAACGTAGAACTCAATTTGAGCTGCCATTAGTAATATACATATAGTTTTAATTAGAGGGTTGAGACTGTCTTCATTTATAGGATATATGAGCAGAGTAGGTTCAGACATAAAACGAAGGGGGAAATCAAGAAATAAAAATGAATAAAAATATAAAGGGAATAAAGAAGGGAGTGGGATAAAGAACACATAAGGAAGAAAGAGTAATGTAGACAGAGGAAGAGACTGAGAGGAACTTTTCTACTTCAACTTTGGCTTTTAGCACAGTCACCATGGGAAAAGCTGTCAGTCACTGGCATGAAAGCACTCAATATGAAACACACACACACACACACACACACACACACATCTCTGTACATTAGCATTTGTGAGGATGCTTAGTGTCGTAAACAGTCCCCATCCCAAACTTTAATTAACCCTAACCCTAAGTGTGGTTCCATTCTTGGAGCATAGATTTGGAATGAGCATTAAATGAGCTTAGCTGCTGAGGAGCTCCCTGAAGACAAAACTGAGGACTGGCTGTCCCTCTCCTTTAAAGCCTATTTATTTTAGAAGAGCAAAGGCCAATGGGGAAGCTTCAACACTTGACAGACCAATGGGATAACTTCCTTGGAGCCATGACATTCTTCTGAAACCCCAACAGTCTGAAAAGTGTCCCAGTTGTTTGGAAATTACACGCTCTGGTATGATCGGTTCACGTCTCTGGCTCACAGGATGTAGACTGTGATTTGTCTGCCGTTGGCCGACGTTTTCAGTGCAAATGTGCAAAATAAGTTCCCCCCGATAATATTTTCCAGAGGCACTGTCACTCCATCCTGGGCTTTGCAAGACTAATGTGTTTCTTTTCAAAGAACTCAAACAAGCCACAACTTTTTTTCTCATCTTTCTAGAGATCAGGTCTGGCTACGTGAGACTACTTATTTACATATGCATGTGCAACTAATGTAACCAACGTACTCATATTAACCTGTGATCTTTTCCTGAACCAAACCAAGTAATTTTGGGGGCCAAACTGTGACCATGATGACAAAAAACTTTCAGAATAATGGGCAGTCCCCACTTGGTGTAGATGATCCATTTGATTTGATTTCACTTGATTGAGTTCATTGTTTGTCTCTTAGGCGTAGGCTTCAAAAGTACTTGGTAAGGTTTAGGAAAACATGGTTTAGGTTAGGAAAAACTCTTTCACAACATTGAACATGTGTTTGAAGGGATTACCTCTCCCATGTGCGTATTTTTCCCTGTAGTTGCTAAGCTACGACATTACAAAATGTGACCTGTCAGTTTCAGTGATGGTCCTGGAGAAGCATTAATGTGATGTTCCAGGAACAACACCACCGATCATGCGTCGCAACTTTACCACTTCCTAGGACAGACTTTCGTGTTTGGTGGGCTGCCCCTGCTTTGTGATGGTCTAGCCAAAAACGTCGCCCCAATGTTACTCCAAACTTTAATAAGTACAACCACAGTGCATGTCTAACTCTATATCCTAAACATTCAAAATATTACAAGGCAAAGTGTGATGTTATTACACTGGTGGTATTATGTTGCCCACCAATACACAATATGTGGGGCGTATTGATGACATTGTTGTTCCACACACTCTTAATGCACATGAGTGTATATCTTACAAGCACACACATCTTCTGGAGGCAGTCACACTGTCTTGAGGGATTACATACTGTCTCAGAATACTAAGTGGTACTTAGTAGGATTGGCTACAGGCGCCCCACGCTGGTGCTGTTCTACTGAACCCATTACTGTCTGTAAATAAATGTACCCTCATTCAACCCTGGCCATTCTCTGAATCACAATTTAATCAGAACCTTGATTCAAAAGTCTGAAAAATGTTGTTGAAATGCTCCCGATGGTCATGATGCGGAGAAGTGCTGACCATTTATAGGGTCTGTCAAACATTTACAAGGACCTCACACACAAATCAAACATTCAACGTGAGGCAAGACTACTAAAATATGAAAAATGGAGTATACGTACATTTCAGTCTATGTGTAACAAGTACATACACATGTATGTATATGGATCAAGTTCTTTAGTTCTTAGATTTACAAAATTCTTGTTTGTACAAATTCAGTGATGCAAACCTGAGTACTTCAGGGTCCAATCAGATTTCCACTGGAGCCATTACCCCTGTGGCCCCGCCCTGGGATTACGCCCATGTTTGTGTCGCAGGGCACAGCACACCAAGGAAGCTGCAACCAAATTCTGGACCAACTGGTTTGGGATGAATACACTTACCCATAGATTCCTATAAAATATAGTTATAGAGTGTATTCCGCTCACTGTATATAATGTTAAACAACACTAACAATTAACCTAAATATGAGTTACGTGAGTTCCTGCCCCAAGCGGAGGAGTGTAAAGGTCCAGTTTGTGAGTTGATTTTTAAGTCTTATTCTGAACTCGTCAAATACTGATGCTTTGGGATGGCTACTGACCCGACCCGACCTACAATCCCAAAGCGCCATTACTCAACAAGGTCGGAATGAGGCTCGGAGTAGAGCTGCTATTCCTTTGTGTCGAAAAGACCCAGCTGAGGCGATTTGGCAATCTGATTAGGGTGGCTCCAGGGTGCCTCCAATTGGAGGTTTTCCAGGCAACTGGGAGGAGATCTTGGTGGAGGGATTATATATTGATAGATATAGATCTCACAGGAGGAGCTGGAAAGCGTTGCTGGGGAGAGGGACGTCTGGAAGACCCTTATGCCACCGCGACCCGACCCTGGATAAGAGGAAGAAAATAGATGGACGGTTGGATGTCTTAAAAGCCTTCACTTTACAACCAAAATTTGCCCATTTATATCATATATATATTTATCCAAACACCCTGACATTTTTCACCTGCCAATTACCCTACCTGTGTCCATCCCCATTGAATGGTTGGGCACACAAAGTATCTGACTTCGACACCATTGACCACTGTGTCTGTCCTTTGTCCTACTGTACCAACAATCATCACTGCTTTCTTTTACCATTTCCATCGTACGCATCAGATAGCTTCAGTTGCCTGAATCCGACCAGCTGTTAATTATGGTGGTGGTAGATGAGAAAAAGGTCTCATGAGTCATCTTGAAGGTCACAACAAATTTTGACATTTGGATAAGAGGACTTGTTGAGTGCAGCACAGACAGAGACTATCCCCTTCACTGCAACGATGTTTTATTGATGCTGCAGCAACAGATACAGTCAGCCTACAAAATGAGTTCCGAATGGATAGTTTGCATACAACACACACATACTAACCACCTTTCTAAACCTTAATGTTCTCTCTCTCTCTCTCTCTCTCTCCCTCGTCCCTCCTCTCCCCTCCCTCCCCTCTCCCTCCCTCATTCAGCTGTATCATGATTCTGCAGCTCAGCCTCTGCAGCATGACTCCACTTTCCTCTCTCTGCGCCTCAGTCTGCCTCTCCGGCAGCTCGTTGACGAGTCTAAGAGAAATACTGGAATGGCTTAAAATAACTGCGGGTGGACCTACAGTATAGCACATATGCACACACACTCGTTCTCTCTTTCTCATACACCCATGCACGCATAGCATGGTGTTTTTAACGACCAACACATTAGGCGTTACTTTTATTACCGACAGTTTAATTCTTACATGGTGCAGTTATTAGAGCTCTTAAAGGCGCCCTTCACATAAATCAGACAGAAATGGCATACATGAAAGAATATGCAGCTGTCCCGTGGAGAGAAAAAGAAATGTTAATGTCCTACAGCAGCACATAAACTCATCCCTCTGTCACGACTCAAAGGAAACAAAGTAAAAACTGTGTTCCTTTGATTTATGAGGTCGAGGCGCAAAAGAGTTCATGGAAGCCAAAAAGAAGGGCAGGAAACACATTCTTCCTCGAATGAAGACACCAATCCTGTAGTGAAGGCTTCCAGAGAGGCATATTAAAAAAATCTCATGCATTATAAGTAACCACTTGAGCCCATTTCTTCAGGGAAATGGAAATCTGATATCCAATGCAGTTCTCGGTTTTCTCATCTTGGGGTCGAGTTCTAACATGGTTTTTTTTTATGTCTGTGATTCTGACCGGAAGCTTTAATTTTGAAAAGTTACTAACTTGTTCTCAAATATTTCATCAAGCTTTCAGAGTTGCAACAACTTAAAAGTAGAGCAGCACTATGTAGCTTACTATGCTCTTGGCCCTGTCAGGAGAAACAAGACCAAGACAACAGCTATGCTAGCAGCTCTGTGAGGCATGGCTTAATGCTGATGTTTAGCCAATATAATATTTACCAAGTTTACCATCATAGCTGTGGGTGCTAGCATGCTACCATGTGCCAATAAGCATAAAACATCAAGGAGAGCTGAGGTTGATGGGAATGTCATTAGTTGGTACAATTCATCCTGAGGGTAGCTTGAATGCCTGGGCCAAATTTCATGGCAATACATCCAGTAGTTGACATTTTTTGGGATAATCCACAAATGTCAACATCACAGTGGAGCTTGAGGAAATGTCAGGCTGTCACCATGTCATTAGGCTGGATGGCCTGGGACTGATGAATATTTGTAACAAAGTTTGTGATAATCCATCTAGTAGATCACCGTCACCATCTTGGATTTTTGGAGCCAGAAGTGACCATATTTTGATGGGAGGGTGGAACTAAGGAGGAGCGAGGGGTGGATTTGACTGAGAATATGAGGGCACGACAGGGTAGGAACTTATCAGTCACAAACTCTACCCTCAATAATGTATATAATGTCAATATGAACATCATGCTGTATTGCGGAAGACTTGAAACTCGCAATTGAGACCATAAACTCAATAGAAAACTGTTTACTGAGGTAATAAATCAAGTGATAAGTAGGGTAATTCTCTCATAGACTTCTTATAGCCATACTTCTTTTTGAAACCAGTGGAGCTGCCTACTGCTAGCCATTTGAAAGAATGCAGTTTTAAGGCACTTCCATGTTGGCTTCACTTTTTTTAGACCTGAAAATTTAATCATCATTAACTTACATTACACGGTCTATGGTATAGCAACACTGGATGAGGAATACATTTGACCTGTTGGTTGAGCTTGATGAATAGGCAGCAGACAACAACTCTTCAGACTTCATCCACTGGGAGCCAAAAACATCTTGTGGCGTTCTGTCCATTAGCTGTTGAATCAGGGCCAAAGTGATGGACTGACCAGCTAAGGCTGCCATTCCTTGAGTCATGTTGCTGTCTCTAAGTTCAGTTATTAATTTTTCTATAATGCTTGGAAATTCTAGACCTGCATCTGAAAAAAACAACCATGTTTTCTTTTCTTTCTTTGACTGGAATTAATGTTGAAATTTGCCCACACACTTTTTAATATTTCAATTTATTATGCTGTCTTGCTGCATAAAGCATTTTCTCTTTTGGGACAATAAAGATCTAAACTGAAGTGAACTGAGCACACACACCCCCACAGAAACACACACAGGTACTGTACAACAAGTGATGACTCACATCAGTTAGATTCAGGTGAGTCATACAAGTCGAGCAGAAGAAACTGTTTCTTTCTCCCTGACATATAAATGCAATGATATTCTGTTGACACTCAAATGTTTCATTTAATTTCAAGTAGATTTTTTATGTTATGCATCTCATTCATGACCCATACGTCCACACTGACAGTCAGTCAGACGTGTTCTTGAGCAATTCTTCGTCTGGTTTCGTCACACTTGTATCTGGTGCATCAGAAAATACGCATTGAGGTAATTTCCTGAATCCCGAGTACCCAATAGACGATCCACAGAGGGCATAACATTAAAATGTCTCAAAAATGATGGAGGATGGAGACATAAAAAGAGAGACAGTGAATCTGCTTCTGTGTAGGCGGAGACAGCAGAGGAGGGAGGAGGGTTGCAGAGAAGGAGGGCGATGAGAGACTCTGCAGATTAAAAAACGCGACGTCAGACCACTGAAGATTGTCCGGGATATTGGAGATAGATGGATACATAGAACTCTGATGCTTTTTTTTATCACACTGACAACTAAAGTGTACAATATTTGTATAAGATGACATGTTTTCTTTGCCGAGTGCCTTGAAGAGTGAGAGAAGAAATTTACTTTAACAGATTAAAGGGGAAAAGAGAGTTATAAACAAAAAGACAGACTCCCTGACAGTTATAGCGTTCTCGCTCACAGAGGCTTATCTCAGAGTGAGCACTTGTCTCATCAGTTGAGTCTATATAACCTCTTGGTGATGAGAGCATCGTATGCATGACTCAGATAGTTGGCACCTGAGGGTACCAGGACCTAATGTTTGTTTAGTGTGCTTGAGCAGTGGTGGCGATCCTCGCTGCTAAACTACCCTCTTGGATGCCCATATGGTCGATACAACATCATATAGTGCCCTCTAGGCTTGCCCTTTGAGTGCCCTGTCTTCTTCCCAATATATCTGACTTTCTGCATGCCCCCCCCCCGACCCTTTAATTTTTTCACCCTGCCCCTCAAACATCCTGAGGCTGCCTACGTGCTTGAGCATGTTCTGATTTGGGAAATCGAGGGGAAAAACAACACTGACGAAATAATTTAATAGGGGTCACCCTCGGTGGGGTAATTCAGTTCAATCTGCTTGTCAGTAGCTGATGGTTCACTTCCTCCTTCAGCTGAGAAAAGCTGCTGACTTCAGCGTTAAATCCTTTAAGGCTCGTCATGAGGGAAGACCTTGTCAGCATGTGTGAGAAAGACGGAAAGGGGGGAAAATAGAAAGATGCTGACCTGACGTGTACTCGTGTGCGTGTGTACATGTATTATTCATGTTGTGGGGACGTAAACCTGCACACATGGTCACACTAGGGGGATTCACCTTCCTTTTCAGGACGAAAGGCAAGTCCCTGTTACATAAATAATTGAATCATAGGGTGGGGACTTGATTTAAAGGTGCAATATGTAAGATTTTGCCACCTATTAAAGTCATACTCCCAACAAATAGGGGCAGCATATCACCAGAGAGACTGCTAACTGTTGCTTATTCTGTTTATACATCCATGACTGTAGCTATTGTCAGCTTGTTAGCACAGTAAGCCATGCAGCTAGCAGGAATACTGGGCGATCGTTGGTGTTTACAACGCTAGCACGGGAGCTTTGGTATGCTGGGAGAAAGAGGTCTTAAAGCCAGAGGCTAGCTGGTTAGCATGCAAACTTCAGCAGATATCTCTGCAACACAATACATAGTCAACTTTGACATTACGTCAAAATTGACATTTCATCACATTCTGTTGATAATTTCAGTTAATTTTTGAATGTTTTATACTAAAAGTCTTACATACTGGCCCTTTAAGGTTAGGATAAGGTTAGGTGTAAAGAGAGGTGGTGTACATCCCAAGGGTGGAAGGGCACAGGTAAAAAAGGGTAAGGGTATGCTTAGGATGTCCAGGATATTCATGTAAATGGAAGCACAACCCTGTGTGCGTGTTGTGTGAATGACAGTGTTTGCATATTCAACACACTGTATGATCCTTCCTTTTGTTCTGAATGACCCTGAAAAGCAGCATCCACTCAGCGTCCTGCAGCAGTCGCAGCAGCACAATGCAGGATCTTCCCCCACGGACATCAGGTCACTTTATTTGCAAAGTGCGACATGTGTAAATATTTACCATACAAAGATGAACAATAGTTAACATATTTGTTTCCAAAAAGTAATTCATCCATTTCATTGCAAGTTTGAATGCATATTTTAAGATTGCTGCACTGCTAATCTTCCGTACTCGAGCAACCTCATACTTTATGTCAGCTGAAAAACAAAACAAAATGAATGAATAGTAGATAGGTAATCCATCAATTTATTAAAAGTTATTGAATAAATTATTGCAGTCATTATCATTGCATGATAATGCAGGTGCAGCACAGCCTGCTTTCAAAAGATTGTTTGTTAAATGATGCTTAATAGCATCTGAAACTTAGATAACGATCAAATGTCCTTCAATGTTGGGATCAGTGATAAAATGTGATGGCGTACATTTACTCAAGTAGTGTACTCAAGTCCAATTTTGAGGTACTTGTACTTTGCTTTAATAATTAAATTTTCTGTTTTTCTGAATTTCTATTGTAAAACATTAAAAAAATAACTAAAATTATCAACAGAATGTGATGAAATAACACTTTTAAATTTATGTCAAAAACAGCTATGTATTGTATTGACGAAATATCCACTGAAGTTAGCATGCTAACCAGCTACCCCCGGGCTTGAAAGCCTCTTTCCATTGGTCCAAAGCTCCTGTGCTAGCAGTGTAAACACCGCCACACCCCCAGTAGTCTGGCTAGCTGCACGGCTAACTGAGCTAAAAAGCTAACAATAGCTACAATCATGGATGTACAAACAAAATACAATTAGCAGCAGTTAGCAGTTACTCTGGTGATATGCTGCCCCTTATTTGTTGGAAGTATGAATGTAACGTGGCAAATTCCTACATATTGCACCTTTATAGCGATATAATTCACTCAAGTATGACTTTTGGGTACTTTTTACTACACCGGTTGGGATGATACATCTGAAACTTCAACCAAAAACACAAGCAACTTGCTCATTATTGTGACTTTCAACTTGAAGTTGATCTTGTAGTGAAAAAAGTGGGGTTTCAATTGAAAGTCCTGCATTCAAAATCCAAGTATTATTTTTTTAAATTAAAATATACTTAAAGAAATAAAAGTAAAGTGCTTGTTATGCAGAACAGTATACTGTGTTATATTAATGGTTTATAAATACTGATGCAGTCATCTGTAAGCATCGCTACTGTACTGTCGAGGAGCTTCATCCATAACAATGCATTGTGATTTATGAGCGATGATTTATAGATTTATATTTTGAATTAATAATCTGAATTTACATATAAGAAGTAACTAATGTTCACAAATACATGAGGTGGGTAAAAAGTCAAATATTGGCTTCAAAATGTGCAGTTGAGTAGAAGTATGAAGTGGAATAAAATGGAGATGCTCCTGTGTGATCAAAGGGAGTGCAGTAGCTGGCTCGCAGTTCAAAGCTCTCAGGGTAGCTGATGGTGATGCAACTGGAGGACGGAGCAGGCATTATCATCGACACATTGCATGAATAAGCAGTCCGATTATCAGGCTCGACTCCAAATCATTCATCAGCAAATAGCACCAAATGCTGCATAAAGTACAACAATATAAATCACTTGGTATTCAATGACAGATATGTTTCCTTTTATCACTGGGACGTAAATAAACAAGCTAGTAGAATATAAAGTGTGAGTGTGCTTTAAATTTCTTTTATATATACTCAAGGAGACGACAGATTTATATCATACTCCCCACTTTGTTTTCTTGTGGCAGAAAGTCATTAGAAGGCGACAGATGGAAACTAGTGTTGACATTTTATGAAAGTTTGATGTCCCCCCCAGCTGAGGAAGCACCCACTAAAAGACACAACTTGTTTGTCAGGATGTGTTTCAAAACTTTACAAAGGAGCAACTGATCTGTGTGTTTGTGCATCTTGTTTTCCCCATTAATTTGTGCACACGAACTATACGTAATCTGAGTTTTAACTCTTAACCTGTCTGATCTGGTAGTTTCTTTGTCGGTGTGTGTGTGTGTGTGTGTGTGTATGTGTCATAGTGGATGTGTGTGTCCTATAACTATTTCTTGGGCTTTTGCCAGCCGTTCTCCCTGCGCGAGGAGAATGTGGAACAGTGTTATTTCTGTGGCTACTTAGCCGTCCACAGAGGATCACCTATGAGAAAAGAGATGCTGCATCTGCCCGAGAGGGCGAGAGAGAGAGGGAGAGAGAGAGAGAGAGAGAGAGAGAGAGAGAGAGCTACTGATGCATTGCAGATAAACTGCAGATCCTAGTGTAACCCCTCCCTTCCTCCTCTTCCCCCCCCACCTCCGCTCTTGTTGCTCTTTTTTTTTTTTACCTTGCCACTATACATGACATCATCACTGCCTTCTCCAGACCTCCCACTAATATCACCCCACACAGCTATCTACAGCCTGTCACACCCAGCTTTGCTCACCATCTGATCCCCTTCACCTTACACCTCTCACCCATCCGTCTCACCAGCCAGCGGAGCTTTGACCTCTGCAGGACGCTGCAGTCTGAAGTCGCTGTTTCACAAGTCAGCAAAGACTCCATTTGTCATGAACAGATTTCAACACACGATCCATGATTTCCCCCTTTTGAATGTTAATTGTTTGCACTGTTTGGCAAAGAAATCCATTAGACAAACATGTAAATCATTCATTCTCATAATATTTTGGCATTGGTGAACTTAAACTTAAATCTAAAGGTGTTATTGATATCATTCAGCAACAAATGTGGAATTCAATCCCCCGCTTCCATGGCGTTTGCATTACAACACCGCTGTTGTTCGAATCATCTGCCCCCTCAAGTTGTTGCCAGTTTGTTGCTCTAGCTAACGTTGCTGACGCTAGCTTGCTAACATTAGAACAACAACACAGATACCGTAATACCAACGGCGTTATACTATCAGCTCACAAATCTTGTTAGAAGCCAGAACCAGGTTCAGTTTTCTTACACAGAGATAAACAAAACAAACATTTTGGACCTGACAACATTTTTCAAATGATTCATTCATTATCATGTTTTTAAGGAAAAGAGATACTTCTATTGTGTATCAACATGACCTTTAAGTATCAAAGTAAAAGCAAAGTTAAGTGTTATGTCAGTTCATGGTGTAGGTGCTTAAGGTAAAGCTAATCATTTTTAGCTTCTTTCTACACTGTTGAGAAATTAACTCATAACAAGTTATCGTATTTTAGAGGCTGATCATGTTTTGTATGTAAAATGACTTAATCTGCAAAGTAATTAGCTGTCAGGTAAATGTAGTGGAGTGGAAAGTACAACATTCCTCTCTGAATAAATGTTGAAATTTAATGTTGCTTATGGAACCAGAATTACCGCATTACGGGTGTACCTCTAACACCAGCCAGGTTGCTGTTCCTGAGCTGTGGAGTTAGATAACGGTGATTATGATGTCACCGTGAAGTTGACCTTTGACTTTTGGATATAAGATGTCTTCACTTCATCATTTTTAGTTTGTGCCTAATTTGAGGATATTTCCTTCAAGGCGGTTTCTGAGATATGGCATTCACAAGAATGGGAGGGACACCTGAAAACATAATACACCAAGCTTCATAAAAACTCAGGTAAAGAACAAATATCCCAAAAATGTTGCTTTCCACCACTGAAGAACAAATACATTTATACTGTCATTGCCAAAAATCCACTTATTCCTGTTAAACAGTAAAAGATTTTTCTCTTTCTCTTTTTTTTTTTTTTACCTCTTAAAGGATAAGTCTGTTAATATTCTCTATTTTTCTTGTAGATCATGACAGAAAACAACACTGTATTGATCTACCTTATAATTATTACCAAATATACATACAGTAGATTAACCACACCTCTGTACTAGTTGACATGTTCCCTCATTGAGACGAAAGTGGGGACTGTAGAGTAATGCACCATGAGTCACGTCTGCCAGTATCCACCTTCCATCCATCCATCACCTCCATCCATCCCACCCAGGACCTTCTTGCTGTGAGGCAACAGTGCTAACCACTGCACCACTGTGCAGACCTGAAGAGCCCATCTGTTTTAGGAAAATTGCTTACCATTCTTTTCATTGGATTTATGTTGTACAGCATAATAAATCATGTATTTGATGTTTTCTCGTTGTGAACAGTCGTGACAGTTTTTATAGTTTGGCCAATTTTCTCAGCCAGTGCAGCCACAATGTTTGGCTGCACAATGACCCATCAGCAGGTCTCATGAGGTTTAAGCTGCAGGGAAATGAGAATATTACAATCATTTCCATACTCACATAGACGACACAGTCATAGGGATGGTGGTTGTTGGCATGTTGGCATGTGTTTTCATTACAAATTTCGTTCTCAACCCAAAAGACAACCCACATATAGATTTCTTGGCTGATTTGTGCATCAGCAGAACTGTGAAAACCTTGGGGAAAAAGCGTAAATCAATATACAACAAACCTCAGATGGGAGCTGAACATGCAATAATCTAAATCCTCTGCTGCGAAGGCTCTGCGGTGCACACATAATGCACAAACACAAGCACAGTGACGCAAGCAGGGAAGAATATGGGATGTAGAACAACTTTCCAAACAGTTAACAGTCTCATGCCTCATGCTCTCATTCTGTAATACATCTTCATACGTGACTCAACCAAAACCACTCGGCTCCTCAGGTGTAGTGGTGCATCAGGACATACTTGTGACCTTGATATCCAGCATGTCCGTACATCCTGTGGAGAACAACTCCGGGACAACTGCTTGTGACGGTAAATGATGCCAGATGTAACAGATGGATGCGAGTGTTGTAGAGGGCGGAAAAGTGATAATGTTATCACGGCGAACGAGAGGAGACAAACGTTATGGTATACGAGACAGTGACGGAGGGAGAGACGGAGAGGAGGCGGGAGGGAGACACAGGGAGGGAGGAAGGAAGTCACAGGAGGGCTGGGAACAGATGGACAGACTGGGAGGTGATGGCAAAGAAAAATAAAGACATAGAAGAAAGAAATGAAATGTATGGTGGTGTAGAAGTAGAAAAGCAATCAAGAAATAGAACAGTGGATAGAGGAAAAGAAGGGAAGAGCAGCAGTGATAAAGAAAAAGATCCAATTTAACAGATAACAGCGGCGGCAGACAGAGTAGACAGTGTTCTCACTGGTGTCCTGAGCAGCTCAGTATTTATGGCTGTCTATGTGTCACGTCATTCTGTCTGGCCACCTACATGCACCCAAAACTGTCCTCTATGTCTTCCTCCAACTCTGTCTTCTTCTTCTGCACACTCATGTTTTGGAATTAAACCCTCTGTTCTAGTTCAGGAAAAACCTAAACGCTACATCATATGATAACATAACTACTGTTATGTGATTATTAGTTGGTTCATTGAGATACAGCTGGTGGCAATAATTTTCCCAATTGGTGCCATTAAACTATTGCAGAAGACAAGGTCAAAACTCCAGTGATGTTTAGAACAACTTTATTATGAGATCAGTGGGTTACAGCTCGTGGCCTTTATCAGCCTCATCATGAAACACATATCAATAACATTTCAGTAGGGTGGACTGAACCTGCCATAATCATATCTGATATTAGTGGAAATAAACGGGCAAAATGCAAATGGGAAATAATATGGGTGGGATTCAAAAAGGTGAAAAAAATATAAACATATGTATATACATATATAAAAGATAACCAATCATAATCACACCATCTGCACACATCAGCCACACCTACAAAGGCGGGCTGCATATGTGGTCATGTGGCTTCAGGCCAATTGTCGTCCCAGACGGAGAGGTAAGGGGACTGAGCAAAATGGGAAATGGGAGACACCATGCTCCATAAAGAAGAGGTGGTACTTTGGTTTGTAAAGAACAGGACTTTTTCATGAAGTACTATAACAGAGAAAGAGTTGGAAGAGCAACAAGAAGCATCATTAAAAACATCAGAGGGAAAAAAAATCCACTCTCAGCCACTTTACTGCTCTTGTGGTTGAATGGGATCCAATCTCTCTTGAGGTGTTCAAAAATCAAATGTGGGCGTAGTGTTTACATACTCTTGCCCGTGTTTACTAAAAAAATGTAACGCCAACACTCATTAATATACTGTCACTACAGAAAACAACACTGTTTTGGTTTTAACTAAAATTGCCTGAGTACACTGTGTGTAAACCATGTTACATGTGTAGCAATCTCAATATTGACACCACCTATGACGTGGATCATTAATCTTCTGGCCTCACACACACACACACACACACACACACACACACACACACACACACACACACTCAGTGCAGCGGTGGCTGAGCATCATCAACGTAAATCTTAATCACAGTTCTCTACGTTCGCTTCTCTCTCAATCTCAATGTCGTTGTTCCTCTCCACTGACTCGTGACGTTCTCTGTGTCTCCTCATGAATATATTAGGGACAGATGTGAAACTGGCAGCCATGTTAGTTGCACGACACATCGCAGCAGGTGTGGAGGAAGTAGATACTTGAGTTAAATTCAAAACTTTACTTGACTAAATGCACACAACAAAATGTGCTTCGACTAAGTGACAAAATGAAAAGTGGTTTTAATGCTGCAGTCGTGTTTGGTTTGATATCTCCAGTAGCTGATGGTGACTGATGTTAGCTAATGCAACTGCTTTGTTACTTTGTAACTCAGATAACTAAGTCACTTGCTGACTTTGAGTCCTTTCCGTTTGTGCTACAGTATTTAGCATGTACCGTTATCCTATACACAGTGGCTGCAAAAGTTACACAGTCTCACCTTAAAAAGAATCAAAAACAGTTTAGGTCCATAGGAGACTGAGGTCGTGTCCTCCATATTGGTTTCCGGGAAGGGACTTTCAGCAGCCTGAGTTTACATTCTGCAATTAGAAGTGATTTATTTGCATGAGCCCACTATCCACTTAGTATATTTCATTCTGACTATTTTATGCCAGCAAAGAAAACAAACAAAAAATGTAATAATAATAGATCATGCAATAATTTCATCCCCAAATTTTAGAAACTTTTTCTTAGACGTCCTGTGACTTCAGCGTTTCTGGAGTCTTGGATACGACCCTGATATTATTGGCTCTCAATGGATGCTTTTGGAATATGTGCGTCATATTAATGCTTTATTATCCTTCTATCAACAACCATGGCAACGCTGCTATTCAAACGTATGGAGGACCGAAAAGGCAAAAATGAAAAACAAATAAATAAAAAAATAATAAATCTCAATGTGGCGATTAATTGATTAATGTATATAATGTTACATAAACTGATATTATTTTATAAATATTAAACATACTTCCTTTTTTATTACCTTTGTATTAAAACCCTATTGATGTACTTTCCATTGTACTTATCAATTTATTCATTATTTTTACATTTCTGCATCATCATACAAAGGAGGAAGCTGTAATTCAAAGTATGTCATCAATTTATGCCACATATAATAAATTAATTGATGCTTACATTTATCTTCAATATTTATCTTTGTTTATTTTTTAATTTTGCCACCTCTGGTCCCCCGTGTAATGTCCCACTTAACAGTATATAAGCTGAAAAAAGGTCATGCTGTCCTTGTATTCTCTGCATCAGCTCAAACATGCTTTGCTTTGACCTCATTCAGTGGGAATGAACTCTCTATATGTCCTCACTCTGTGGTCTGGGCCTGCATGTTGGAGGCTGGGACAGACTGGGATGGGCTCTTCTGCCAGCGAGAGCCTGTTTTCTGCTGCAGTGCCATTTGAAAACACTCCAACCCTTCTGCAGTGCGCTGGAGCCCAGCACTGATGTTGAATGACTCCCCTGTTTTTTGCCCAACCCACACACCCTCACTCTGCCGTGCACATCACACCACTGCCGCCCTCGTAGGGGCATCCAAAAGCACATCAAAGGGTCTGAGCGAACAGCTCCAACAATGAAATATATGCGTCTGAAAATCCTGCAGCTAGCAGGAAGGGCCTGGATGTAGAAAGTCATGGAGCAGTGGTCAAGGACACTGTAACGTCAGCATGCGATTGTGGGTGCAGCTCCTGTAGTATAGAACAATTTACAATACATTTGAGTGCTTAAAATAGGCAGACTCACGCACACACGGGGGGAGAAAGTCATTGTGACCGTCTCTCTCTCCCTCCCTCTCAGTCTAGCTCTCTCTCTGTCTGCCTTTCTGTCTCTGGAGCAATCTAAAATTGGCCATGCTTGATGCATTAGCTCTGCTTGACTTCGGCTCGCACTGGAAAGCCAATGAGGGGTACGAGAAAATGTAGACAGGTGATTAATGGAAAACGTCTCTTTCAGTGTTGAAAAGCAGAATAACTTCTCTGCTCACAACCTCACCCATAACAAGCAGACTTTTAAAGGTGATACTTGTGCAGGAGTGTCTTTATCAGTTAAGTTTGCCAGATTTATGACTGCACCTGCCGTTGCATGTAAATGCATTAGGTAATTGATCTGTAAAAAGCACTAATGCAGCTGTTTTTGGTGCATTACCTCCAGCCATTGGGAATCGTTTCACATTGACCTGACGCGACCCTAGATTAGAGTGAAGCGTCGAGATTGATACCAGATCAATGGCCTGTCGGAACCACCGGACAGGCAGACCACACTGAGGCGACTCTCTCCTGGAGGGAGAATGTCTCGGAAAAAGGGATGGGTCAGCCACAATTCCCATGTGGCTTTGCGCTTGCAATAGTGAGGATCCTACAGACAGCGGTAGAGACACTCCATGCAGAAGGAAAGTGTGTGTACAAACGTTAGGATACAGTATGCATGTACAATCAGAACATGAGCTCCCTCATTTGAGAGATTACAAAATGGCCCAGTTTTACAACATCCACCTGTAGACTGAACAAATTACACTTTTAGTTCTGTTTTTAAAATGTATAATGTAAGATGGACAGGTGAAAAGATCATCTGCTAAATCTTGACATTTTGCAGTGTTTTGAACATTTGACCCTCATATGATCAAAATCTAATCAGTTTCTACACATAAATGGAAAAAATTGTGAATCATGACTGGATCTGAGTTTTATTACACATAAAAAAATATAAATGTGACATTTTTAATTATCTGCATACTAAGTCCTTATTATTATCATTATTATTATTATTATTATTATTATTATTATTATTAGTAGTAGTAGTAGTAGTACCCTGCATCTATGCAGCATTAAAGGTGCACTATGCAGTTTTGGGTAAGAAATGTTATTTAGAAGAGAAAGATCTTCATTGACTGAGTTTTTTTTATTTCTAAAGAAACTAAATAAACAAACTCTTTGTTTTCTTGACTGAATAAATAGACTGACCTTAAAGGACAACACAATTTCAGACTGTTTTACTTTGTTTATATGTGGCGGACCCTGCCACCTTTCTAGCTTCAAACACAGTTCTGGGGACCTTATTTTCCTCTGAGAACAATAATTAATCCTAATTTATTAGCAAGTATGAATAAATGGGATTGTCTCTCTTTGTGTTTTTTTTTTACTTTGCATGTTAAGGCACAAAGGAGGAGGTATACAGATACACATTGCTATTATTCATATGATATAACCTCCCTGTTTATAAGTGATGACAAAGCATGACAAAGTCTTCACATTCTCAGTGAATTACAGTATTATTCATAGTTTATCAGAGCAGGAAACAACTGACAACTTGTTTTGCTGGTCGCTGTCCATGGTGCTGAAGTGACAGGACACATACAGACAAGTTAATATCTTGGTCCGTTTTTACTTGGTGACTTTTTGCTGTGGAAACACTTCAGTTTATCTATCTATCTATCTATCTATCTATCTATCTATCTATCTATCTATCTATCTATCTGATCTGATCTCAGATCTGTCTATCTAAATCGGACCCCCATGCAGCGCCTCCAGCCCACGTGGTCCACACCGGACGGGGCCCGGGACCACTCGCAGGCGTCCTGGCAGAGATGCTCCCTCCCCCCCTCCTCCATCAATGGACGAAATAAAAGTGCTTGGTGTTGGCTGGTAAGCGGCACAGCCTCACACTCACTATAAAAGGAGCAGGCAGAGTTGGTATCAGTCGCTGTGAGAGCCATACACCCCTCACCTGCACACACACACATAACACACATACACCCACATACACGCCTCCACCTCCTGCACCGTCCCCCTTCATTCCTGCTCACATCCCCTTCGGTAGTGTGACCGGATGAGCTACCCGGTGGACACTATAGGGAGCCCCTTCCGGAGAACTATGGACACTAGGACGACCAACTACGGCTACAGCCGCTCCAGCGGCACCCCCTCCAGCGGCTTTCGCTCCCAGTCTTGGTCCCGGGCAAGTCCCGGCTCCACCATGACCACCTCTTACAAGAGGAGCGTGAACCTGCCGGTGTCCCGAGCTTACAGCTCAACGGTGCTCAGCTCCGCCGACAGCGTTGATTATACCCAAACCTCCATCCTGAACGGAGACTACAAGCGATCTAACGAGAAAGAGCAACTCCAAGGGCTCAACGACCGGTTTGTTGTTTACATTGACAAGGTGCACTACCTGGAGCAGCAGAACAAGCAGATCGAGGCGGAGATCCAGGCACTGCGGCAGAAGCAGGTGTCGCGCTCCCAGCTGGGAGACCTGTACGACCAGGAGCTGCAGGAGCTGCGCTCCATGCTGGAGCAGATCAACCATGACAAGGCGCAGATCCAGCTCGACACCGACCACATCGAGGAGGACATCCAGCGGATCAGGGACCGCTTTGACGAAGAGGCTCGCATCCGGGAGGAGACAGAGGCGATCATCCGCGTCCTGAAGAAAGACAGCAGCGACTCGGAGTTGATGAAGTCCGAGTTGGAGAAGAAAGTTCAGTCGCTGCAGGATGAGATCGCCTTCATCCGCAATAACCACGAGGAAGAGGTGAGCGAGCTCATCGCTCAGATCCAGGCGTCTCAGGTGACGGTGGAGAGGAAAGATCTCCAGAAGGCGAACATCACCGAGGCGCTGCGGGAGATCCGCTGCGAGCTGGAGGGACACTCCAACCAGAACCTGCAGCAGGTGGAGGGCTGGTTCATGTGCCGCTACGCCAAGCTCACCGAGGCAGCCGAGCAGAACAAGGACGCCATCAAGTCCGCCCGGGATGAGATCTCTGACTACCGCCGCCAGCTGCAGTCCAAGACGGTGGAGTTGGAGTCCGTCCGCGGGACAAGAGACTCTCTGGAGAGGCAGCTGAACGACATCGAGGACCGCCACAACAGCGACCTGGCCAGCCTGCAGGTAAGCGACGCAGCCACAGAGCCGTGCGTAAAGACATGGCGTGGATAGACTTTTTACTATTACACTGGTAACTTAGTTAACGTTTTGTGATTTAACTTATATATCTGTGTTTAAAACTTGCTATCATTCAGATGGAGTTAAGTTAATGCGCTTAATATTTCATATTTTTTAATGTCTTGATGACGTAGTTTTTAATTGAGGGACTTAAAAACAGCAAACTTCCTTAAAAACAGTAACAAGGGTCACATTTTCGTGTCTGTGTCACGATTGAGAGTCTGTGTCGAGACATTTTCTGCTGCGTAACGACTGCGATGAGCTCATCTTTGCGCTTACAAGTGCTCAGCGCAGACTTTCTTGAGAGCTTTCCAATTGTCAGGAAATGGTTAAAGGGAGACACTGCAGCAGACTCCCTCCCTCTCTCTCCCTCCCTCTCTCTCTTTCTGTCTTTGTGATGCTGAGTCAGAGGCACGGGTCGATGCCTTCATTGGCTCTGTCCTTGCATCACACCACTGAGATTTAGGGGTGGGGGTGGGGGTGGGCGAGTGTATTGACAATTGTGGAGGCTGCCCTTGAAAAAGAGAGCCATTCAACAACTCCAGAATGCGTCAGAATATATTAAAGCAACAGCCTTCACTGCACTACAGACTTTATAAACTCTGCAAGGGGAATCAAAGAGGGCTGAATTAAGGTCAGTTAAGGTCAGGCAGACAAAGGTTTTCAAAGTTTTTGGACATTTTGAACACTTTAGAGAGATTAAAGCTTTGCCTTGCACAGTTTTATGACACTCAATCGATCTTGTGTTGTGTCTGTTGTGTTTTTTTTCCCCTCAGGAGACAATTCACCAGCTGGATAATGAGCTCAAGAGCACCAAATGGGAGATGGCTCGTCACCTGCGCGAGTACCAGGACTTGCTCAATGTCAAGATGGCCTTGGACATCGAGATTGCTGCATACAGGTACTCAAGAGAAGTTTAGAATTCACATTTTAACACAGTTTCTACTTTTCTCTGTCTCAAAACTCATGATGTACACATTTGTTGTTCCCAGGAAACTCCTTGAGGGCGAGGAGACCCACTTTAGCACTTTCCCCTACCGCCAGGCGGTCACCCCCACCAAAATATCTAAGCCCAAATCAGAAGCTACCAAGCTGAAGGTGCAGCACAAGTTTGTGGAGGAGATCATCGAGGAGACGAGGGTCGAGGATGAAAAGTCTGACATCGATGAGGCCCTGGCAGAGATTGCACAGGAGCTGTCCGCCACGCTCGGAGACGGTGGAGAGGAGGGAGAGGAGGAGGAAGAGGAGGCAGAAGAGGCAGGAGAGGGAGAAGAAGAAGAGGGTGAGGCAGAGGAGGGAGAGGCTGAGGAGGAGGAAGTTGTAGCTGCCACAGAGGCTAAAGTTAGTGCCAGCGCACCCACTAAGGAGGAGGAGGAGGATGAGGATGGAAAAGGTGGCGATGAGGAAGGGGAGGGTGAGGGAGAAGGTGGTGAGGAAGGAGAGAAGGAAGAAGAGGGTGAGGGAGAGGCTGAGGGAGGGGATGACGCAGAGGGAGGCGATGAAGGGGAAGGAGAAGCGGGAGCAGAGGAGGAGGAGGAAGTTGAGGAGACAGTATTGTGCTCCAAAGCTCCGGAGTCCAAAGCCTCTCCAGACAAAGAGAAGGCCGGAGACAAAGAAGGCAGCGGAGGAGAGGAGGAAACTGCCGCTGAAGAGGAGGCCGGCGATCAGGATGAAGACGCCACCAGTGACAAAGCATCCAAAAGCGGAGATGAGAAAGATGAAAAAGATGAAAAAGATGAGAAAGATGAGAAAGATGAGAAAGAGGACGCAGACAAAGACAAAAAGGACGATAGTGAAAAGGACGAGAAGGTGAAAGAGGAGAAAGTGGACGACAAATCAGAAGAAGTCGTTGCCAAGACAGAAGCTCCGAAAACAGAAGCTGCGAAGCCCGAGCCCAAGAAGGAAGAAGCCGCCAAAACAGAGGTATCAAAACCTGAATCTCTAAAGCCTGAGTCCCCAAAGCCTGGATCCCCCAAGTCTGAATCCCCCAAACCTCAGTCCCCTAAATCTGAATCCCCCAAACCTCAGTCCCCTAAATCTGAATCTCCCAAACCTCAGTCCCCTAAATCTGAATCCCCCAAACCTCAGTCCCCTAAATCTGAATCTCCCAGGCCAGCATCTCCCAAGTCTGAATCCCCCAAAGAGGGCTCACCGAAGGCTGGATCCCCCAAACCCAGCTCCCCGAAAGCTGAGTCCCCTAAGTCAGAATCCCCAAAACCTGAATCCCCGAAACCTGAATCCCCAAAAGCTGAATCCCCAAAAGCTGAATCCCCAAAAGTTGAATCCCCAAAAGCTGAATCCCCAAAGACAGAGACTGCTAAGCCTGAGGCTCCTAAGGCTGCTGAGGAGAAATCAGAGAAGAAGAGTGAGCCGACAGACGACAAGAACGTAGAAAAGAAGGATGTTGCCATGAACGGCGACTTGGACAAGAGCAGCCCTGAGGAGAAAGAGAAGAAGGACGAGGAGAAAGAAGCCGACGTGATCGCCAACGGCGTGGACGAGAGCCCCGTCAAGGAAGATGGCAGCCAGAAAGTGGTCATCACCAAAACCGTGGAGACGATCACAACTGGAGAGGACGGCTCCAAGCATGTCACCAAATCAGTCACCGTGACCGAGACGGTGAAGGAGATGGAGGAGGTTGAGAAGATGGTCGCCACCAAGAAGACGGAGAAGCACTCCACCCAATCCATCAAGGAGGTGACCGAGGGCAACTGACTCCAGACGCCTGATCCAGAGGAGCGGGACCAGAGGAGAGGACGCGAAGACAAGCAATCAACCCTGAACTAACATAACAAAAATCATACAGCTAGAGCGATGTAATAAAAATAACCACTCTCAAACATACGAAACAAATCATAGAGAGAAGCCAAAACTTAAATGCTACGAATTTCAAAAGATGCATGTTGAGTGACAGCTTTCATGGGGCTTCGCTGCAGACGCGGTCAGGAGCAAGCGATTGAGACATTTTATCCTCTTTTTCTTTCTTTTCTGCAGTTCAAGGGTGAGCTCATGGGAGGGAGGGCGGGGGGAGGGTCTCTGCATGCTAGCTCAGGAGAGGGGAGTACCTCCTCTCTTATCTGTATGTATGGTAGAAATACACTGTAAAAAGAGTAAATATGTAGAAGGAATAGATTTAATGCGGGTGGGAGAGCGAGCGAGATGTTATTAAAAGTTTTGAGTTTAAGCAAGAGGAGGAGGACTAGGCCGGCGGGACGGGTCCTCCACACTGAAGAAGCCTTACTCGACACGTGAAGATTCCTACTGAGCCAAAAAAACTAACAACAAATACACAACATGCAGCGAAGAAAGAGACAGGCAGCGATATGATAAACACACGACCATATACATCCAGTAACTGAAGCAGTTAAAGCTTAACGAAACGTGAAGAAACTCTTAGCCTTAAACATGCTTTTTATCAGTGTCTGTTATGTTTACCTGAGTGCAAATGAAAAAAAAAAAACACTGTAAATGTGCAGATTTGTGCATTCTTGTATGCATAGGATGGACTTGAATTTAAATACAGAAATAAATGAGGTGCTACTGTTTGCAATCCCATGACTTTACTCATCATGAACGATTTCCCAGCAGCATTTGCTCAATAAATGCCATAATGAATTCAAAAAAAGAAGATTGTGTCTTGTCATTTTGTATGCATGTATTATTGTATGTTTTGCAATTATAAAGGTATCAAACATTACATTAGAGGAGTTACATTAAGTTGTTAAGTGGCTGAAAGTGTCACAACTCAACAGCAAAGCATGAAATGAATAACCAAGTTAAAATGTATTTGATCCTCTGTACTATTTAATCTAATATGGTGAAATAATTGAACTAGTACTATGATTATGATTAGTAAAAAATTCATACAACACTTTTCAAAACATGGTTGAACCAAGACTTAAAGGCCACACTTTACAATATACAGTAAATCTAAAGTTAATTAAACATTAGTTAATAGTTCACTGTTGACAATCAAATCAAAACATCTATTGAGCAATTCTGACAAAAGGTTGATAAAATTCACTTGAAACTTTATATTGGTATCAAGATAATGTACAGATGAACTACACACTAGTTATCAATCATTTTATTATAAACATCAGTTGCAACTTTACAGTAAAGCAGCCTAATAAATGGTTTAGAAAGCATTTCATTACTTCTTAAGAGTGAAATGACTTTTAGCAAAAGTGTAATTAAAGGTGCAATATGTAAGAATTTTAGTTGAAAACATGAAAACTTGTACTAAAATAATCAACACAATGTGAACAACGGTTCTGAAATTATGAGCTTTATGTTCTGTGTTGCAGAGATATCTTCTGAAGTTAGCATGCTAACCAGCTAGCCTCAGCCCATCCTAATTCAAAGCTCCTTAGCTAGCTGTGTAAACATTAACACTCTCCCGTCTCTTGGGAGTCTGAGGCCGGACCACTACCTGCATGGCTAACCTAGCTAACTAGCTAGTTATTTAGCAGCAGCTAATGGTTACTCTATTGATATGATGTCCCCTGTTTGTATTATATATGGATTTGACAGGGGGGCAAGTCCTGCTCCTTTAACTATAAATGTACCATTTATTAATGATGGTTATTAGAGTGTTACCTTGTTTACCATGTTTACACAAGTGTTGTATCAATACAGTTTATTTATAATCATGGCTAAATTAATTGACCACATTAGATTACATAGGGGATAAAAGATGTAATATAATATTACTTATTTTTAAGTCATTTATTTAAATACTAAATACTGTAAGATATAATAATAGGTGTTAGCCACTAAAACATTTCAGGACTGCAATGAGGCAAATAAAATCGGTCAGCTGAAACAAAACAAAAATCAAACTGCATTAAATACACAACAATAATCTTAAATTAATAAAACAGTATCATACTCATTCAGCTTATCTTCACCACAAAAACATTACCAATATCAATCTGTGGCGGTCATTCTGGAGTATTTAAAGGTAAAATAGATAAACAAATAAATGTAATAGTTGTGTCTGGTCCTTCGCCCAGATAATTTACATATCTCATTAAACAGAATGATTAAAGATATCGACCAAATTAATGTATGCTGTATGAGATAATGATTCATATTCCGATGAAAAATGATTTTATCATGAAAAGCAGCTCTTAAACTTAAAACAAATTTCTCAATAATGTTCTTAAAATGAAGTCATCAACTGAGGATGTAACTTATCTGATCTAATTTTAAAACGTTATTTAATTTCCTGTAATGTACTGCCATTAATCATGCTCATGACATTTTAGTGGATATTAATAAAAGAGAAAGACAAGCTTTGACTGGCCATGCTGAAAGGATGGGAGAGATTAACTTCTATGTCTTTCAGCGAATGTATCACTGAGAGATATTTCTCTAACTTTACTTCTGATTGATGTGCTGCTGAACTACTTTGCCAAAAGGGTGTAAATATGTGTCTTTTTCTTGTTTATGTCAGCAGCAGGAGCATAAACCCAGAGAAGTGATGGCAGATCTTATCACACAGAGGCTGTGTGCAAAGAGATAGCACCGCATCGACGTCTACAGTTGTTTTTAAACTCGCCAGCAGGGCTCCAGCCTTGATGCAGAGAGCCTGCTGCTGCTGCAGACTGTCCACAGTTAATGTCTATCCAAGGGAGTGAAATAACAGAGCGGCTGCAGTCTGACGCCGGGTGTCAGAGGATAATGTGCACGGCTTCTTATCACATCAGGGAGGATTATAGATGTGAAAGGGAGAGATGATACATGGCTACTTCTAGTCTCTGTAAAAATAGTAATTTGAGGTAATTGCAACAACAAGGTTATGAGTCATCATGTATGAAGGTATAATCAGTTTCAACAGGTGCCAGCTTTTATATTTTACATGTAAATGGATAATAAAACAGAACATTCTCACACTGGAGTAATTATCATAATTTATCTTAGTTTGTCAGTAAGCATGCAAATACAGTAATGTACCATGTGTGTCACTTTGTCTCAGTTTAGACACATTAACACCTGAACAGGGTTTGATGGGAACGACCTGGTAGTTCAGCGCTCAGCACTGTTGCCTCACAGCAAGAATGTCATTGGTTCGAATTCCAGCTGGGTGCTTTCTCTGTCTGCGTGGCCTCTCTCCTGGTACTCCGGCTTCCTCCCACAGGGAGCCAAGTCCAGAGACGTGCAGGTAGGTTAATTGGCCCTAGGCTGTTCGTCACAGATGATGGATGGATGGTCAAAAGGTTTGGGAGCTCGGCTTCCTGCCTGAAGAATAGCGGAAGCTCATTTCGTCCTCTGTTCCACCTTCTCTTCACCTTCATGTTACTGTGAACTGAGACTATCACGCCTGAAAAAAAGAAAATCCCTGTCTTTCTTTCATAAAAGGAAAAGTTAAATACAAGAGCAATAAAACGTTCCTTAATGACTTCCTCAATTCACTAATCTCAGGGATTTTTGGACTACTAATAGCCTTAATAAGTCCGGTATGACCAGTAGCTTATAGTGGCTAATGTAAGCTAATATTAACAAACCAGTACTGAAAATGCCTTGACAGTATGACTCTTCTAAAAACTGTTCATGGCCGCTGTTTCATGGAAGTAGTCTATATTATGCTTACTATCCAATCAGCTAACAAACTCTTAATAAGAATATGTGATGTTTGCTAAACAGCGGCCACTGTGGTCATTAGCTGAAATTGCATGGATACTGATATATCATTTCCCCACATTTTTTAAGGCTCTGTCAGTGTCAGTGTCTTAAATGCCCAATTCCAATACACCTCTTGCCCTAACTACTCAGCCTAGCCCTATCCCTACGCTTTGCGAGTTCTTCACGCCGAGGGGTAGGGTGTTGTAAATGGAGATGCTAACATTAGCCAGCATAAGCTACGAGTCACACCAGACAATCCAGTGCTGTAGCTGTAAAACCTCTGGCTGTATACAACTGAGCAGAGGTGTGTCTGATTGCTTACGAATGAAGTTTTCATTTGTTGAAAGAGACGGGCGCAAAAACAATGAGAGGTCACTGCGGTTTGGCTGCAGCAGCAGCTGTGACACACAGCTAAAGGAGGAGATTAAAGTAGCCTACTTAGAAACCCTCAGCGCCAGTTGCCACAGTTTGTGTCAAAAGTGGCACTCTGGGACCTCCTCTGGGAGTCATAACTCAGTCAAATTTGAACAGAGACATGACACAGATTCTTAAATACGTGTCCACTGTGAATAAACATCTGTAAAACCACTTAGAAATAATAGAAAGAAAGACGCTCCTTGTAGCTACAGAACTTGCCTGCAAATCCTCACGATTTTAGATTTTCTTCAGCATCAAACTGATCTGGTGAAACTCGTCAGTACATTAAGGGTTACATTACAAGGAGCACCTGCTAACAGCTAATTTGGCATGCTTTTACTTCATATTTGTCAATTGTAATTAATTACAGGCAACAGCCTAACTCACTGAATGAATTGCATGATTATACTTCCTGTTTGCAGCAGGCAAAGCATTATGGGAGTTCTAAAATACAGTATATTCTAATCACCTGATTGACCAAGAAAGGAGGAATACGACAAATGTTCACATTGTTGTTCACACAACATTAACAGGGGTTTATGCTGTAAATCATCTACTCGTCAGATATGTAAAGAATAATTTATGCTCAGAATCAAAGACACACGTGGCTTTAAGAGGCGTTTATTTCACCACCAAAAACTCACACACTCACATTTGCATTCGGCAACTACACACATTACACTCCTCAGGAAGTGTGCACACAGACCTTATGTACTTTGGGTATTGGAAAGCAGTTAGCCTTGATTTGTTGCTGTAAATGGCCGTCGGACTGTTTTATTGAGCACCATGTTAACAAGCAGATTGGAGAGGATAGCGAAGGAGCCTCTACTGGTTATTGAGCTAATGGACAGTCTTGATCGAAGGCTTACTTTTTACCACTTGTGCTTTTCTCTTCGGCAGCTTCCGGTTTGGCTGCTTTTCCCTCCTCTTTCTCCTTTTTGGCCTCAGCTTTGTCGTCTGTTTTCGGAGCAGCTTCCTTCTCGTCGGCTTTGTCGTCTTTCTTGGCGTCAGCTTTGTCTTCTTTCTCCTCCTTCTCTTCACTTTTCTTTTCTTCTTCCTTCTCGTCCTCTTTTTCTTCTTCTTTTGCGTCCTCACCCTTGTCCTCAGCTTCTTCTGCTTTTACCTCCTCTTGTGCTTCTTCTTTAACCTCGGTCTCCTCTTCCTCTCCTTTCTCCTCTTTCTCCCCCTCTTCTTCAGCGGCCTCTGTCACCTCTTCCTTTTGCTCCTCCTCATCGCCACCTGTGTAAATGAGAATTTTATATCAATATTTATCATAATGACCTCAATCATTAAGCAATTATAGAATATAATCAAAAACTCCACTAACCCGCTTCTCCTTCCTTAGCCTCCTCTTCATCTGCTTTCTCCTTATCTCCCTCCTCCTCACCTTCCTCTTCCTCCCCCTTCTCCTCTTCCTCCTCCTTTGTCTCCTCTCCTCCCTCCTCTTCCTTCTCCTCCTCTGCCACCTCCTCTTCCTCCTTCACCTCCTCCTCCTCCTCTTCCTCTGCAGGTGGGCTGGCCTCTGCTTGATGGGCCTGGCTGGCAGAGATGATCCCCTCGGTGGTGCTGACGCTGGAGCTGAGCAGGCGCGACGTCATCAGGTAGGTGGTGCCGGAGCTCAGGCTGGAGAGGACGGGCCGGACGTAGGAGGGCGCTGACAGGCTGTGGCTGTACAGGGAGGACACGCCCCCGCCCACTCCCACACTGAAGCGAGACTCCTCCCCCTCCAGCAGCTTCCTGTACAGGTTAGGGAAAAGTCTCAGCTCATTTTCAAATATTTTCACCTTAACTGACCTTGTGAACAACCTCTGAATCTAAAACGTGCGTCTCTTCCTGATTGGGTATTAATGCACCACTTTAAAGTGCTAACACCAACACTAATAGGAAGTTTGATCCCCGGAAATCCAGTTTGATTTCTCATCGCTTCTCACCTATACGCAGCAATCTCGATGTCCAGCGCCATCTTGACATTCAGAAGGTCCTGGTACTCCTTCAGGTAGCGCGCCATTTCCTGTTTGGTGCCCCTCAGCTCGCCCTCCAGCTCTCCGATGGTGTCCTAAATTGGAGATAAGGAAATTATCAGAGTTTTAAAGATTAATGTCCCCAACAATCGAAAGATCTGAATAATTAATAACACATTATAATAGAATTCATGCACCTGCAGCCGCCACTGACCTGCATAGCAGCAATCTCAGCGCTCTGCTTCTCCTCCATCTCATGCAGCTGCTTCTCCAGGGACTCGTTGAGGCCTCTGCACGCGTCGATCTCCAGCAGGCGGGTCTGGAGCTGGCGTCGGTACTCTCCCGCCTCGTCCTTGGAGCTCCTCACGGCGTCGCTGTGCTGGGCCACCGTCTCGGTCATGGAGCCCACCTTCCCTCTGAACCACTCCTCTGCTGCCTGCATGTTTCTTGCTGCCAGCCTTTCATACTGGGACCGGATGTCCCTGAGGGCACCGGAGAGGTCAGGAGTTGCGGCCTCAGACTCCACGGCCACTTGGACGCCCAGTTGGACCTGGGCCTGCAGCTCGGCCACTTCGCCTTCATGAATCCTCTTGAGGAAGGCCAGCTCCTCCAGCAGGGTTTCGATGCTCTTCTCCAGCTCAGCCTTGGCCAAGGCAGCCTGGTCGGCCTCACGCCGGGCCTCCATCAGCCTGCCCTCAGCCTCCTCGCGGCCCAGCACTTCCTCTTCATATCGACCCTGCAGAGCACTGAGGGTTTGTTCCAGACGCTCCCTCTGTCCCATGACAGCCTGCTGCTCTGCCCTGGCTTCATCCACAGCCGCTCTCAGGGCCCGAGCCTCCTGCTCGTACAGTGCTCTCAGGCGGGATGGCTCAGTGTGCCTCTGCCTCAGCAGCAGCAGCTCTGCCTCCAGAGCACGGTTCTGCTGCTCAAGCTCACGCACTCTCTCAATGAAGCCGGCGAAGCGGTCGTTGAGGTCCTGCAGCTGGCTGCGCTCCTGGGTGCGGACGGCACGGAACTCAGAGCTGATCTGGGCCGCCTGGTTGAGCTCCAGCTCCAGGGAAGAGGCTTGTGAGGAGGAGGAGAGCAGCACCCGGCCGGGAGAGGAGTACTGCAGACGGGAGGAGGACAGCGGGGAGGCGTGAGAGGAGTAGACGGAGTGGGTCCTCCCTCTGGTCACCACCCGAGGGGGAGCCTCGACATACCAGCGCCTGTATGACGAGGTGGAATAGTAGGGGTCATATCCGAGGCTACTCATGGCTGAGTTGTTGTTGGGAGCACAGGCTGCTCTCCCTCTCCTCTGTGTGTATGTGTGTGTGTGTGTGTGTGTGTGTGTGTGTGGGGAGGTGTACGAAGGGCTCAGGTTTAAGCCTCGTCTGCCTGCTGCTGCAGCAGCCTGTGCTTTTATAGCGGGACAGTGAGCTCTGACGCAAGCGCTTTCCCCAAACTCTGACAATGCAGGCTCGATAGGCTTACACTGCAACGGGGAGAGATGAGAAGGAGAGGGGCCAGGGGAGCGAGAGTGGGAGGGTTAAAGATAGAGAGAAGAAAAGAGGTGGCAAAATGACATCTTAATAGGATCCATCTTCTGCTTCTCTTGTCCTGAATTTGACATTGACAGTTTTAAACGTGGACTTTGACCAGAGCAAACCTGCAAATAACCGATATGCTGTGTTTTATTAGAGGTTTTGTGTATTAAAAGGAGCAAAAACATGTCTCAAACATACTTGCTGTGCTATCATCACTGCAGGATACAGAGAGAGAGGGAGGGGGTGGGGGTGGGGGTTGTCCTGATTTAACAATCGTGACACAGCATCTCTCCTTCTGGCGGAGAGCAGAACTACAGCCACGACCTCAAAAGACCTGCAGTGGTAGAATCCCACCCAAACAGAAGGTGAGAGGTCACAACGTGGAGCAGGAAATCGTGTGTAAGCTGTGATTTCTTGGTACATTAATAACTTCTGCTCTTTTTTTTAATTTTTTATATGAGATTGATTAATTAGTAGTGTAATGCTGTGCCTGCTCTTTCATTTATGTCATTTCTTTTTGCTTATCTTGTTCTGACTCTGCAGAAGCAAGTTATAGAAAACTAAAGGCATAAATGATCTGAGTTCAGAGACACAGGTAGAAACAATAAAGGCTGTTCTGTCTCCTTTTTTGCATGAATTAATGAGAGCATTGCACTGCCTGTACCAGTGTCACAAGAAATGTACAGTATTTCATAAATGAGGCATGTTTCCTTTATGATTGATGATTTGACATTGGAGAAAGCAAGCGGCACTCATCAACTGTTCATATTCTACGTTCCTTCAAAGAGAAAGAGATATTCTTCATTTATAAAAGAATCAGCGATGAAGAAGCCTTTTCGCCTTTTGTCCGGTTGTTCTTTCAGTTCTAAAAAAGACAAACGGTCCCTCTCATCTGCAGCACAGATACCCTGGCAGGTCAATTACACCCAGCTGCTGACATGCATTTTCTTTACTTGTGTGACTGGCTGTGTGTGTGCGCAGGTATGCAGTGGCTCAATGATTCATTTTAGGCTGGGAAATTCATCTTGCTTTTCAGCTCCATGCATAAACATACATTGCAGTGCTTTGCAGCAATATCTGTGCCTTGCTTTTTGTGTGAGTGTATGTGCATGATCCTTCGTTTCCTTTAACGCTCTAGTAATTTGCCTATGCAGCAGAGGCCCCCGGTGCTTACAGACAGTGTTAAAGCCCAAACTGAAGCCAGGCAGGCAGGCAGGCAGGCAGAGGTGGGGGACTTCAGTGGGAGCTGCATGGACTCTGCTGCAGGCTGAGTCATCGTAACGGTTGCTATCACACAAGCTCCCCTGTGTACACTTCTCTTTCCCACCCAACAGCAGTCTGACAATCTGCACCGGGGCTGTTTTTTAGGCAGACAAGATGCTCACAGGACCTGGGGGGAAATGAAGGAGATGAAAGTGCACCGATACTCTTACAGAGCTGATTTTCAGGTTCTCGCACCAACATGTTGTCATTTGCAACTTTAATTTAAAATTTGTAACGTGGTGGCAATTGTGGTGGAGGTAAAATAGCCTGCTTTATGAGTATTTATCAAAACTTTAAAGGCACATGAGTTCCCCTTTTGGCCACTAGGGGGCAGAAGAAACATCCAAACAAGTTGACAGAGACACAGCCGCCACAATACATCATACTGCCTGCTTCATACAGCTATACAAAGAACAAAATGACATCTAAGTCCATTGAGCTTTATTGTCAGACTTCTGTGTAACATACAGACATAATATAACATGACATTCAGCCAGACAACAAAACAAACCCCATATTCAGGGCTTAGCTGCTCAGGTACACAGATCTTTAATGGGACCAAAAACACACACCAGCTGAATGCAATGCACCAGAACTCAGTGTAACATAAACTGTGACTCAACAGAGCTCATAGTGTGACTTATTTCTGGACACCTGAGTCCAGTGTTTACTCTCCTTCTCCTCTGGGCCCTATTTCAGACAGCAGGATTAGTGATTGTTAAGCCTGAGATGAGGGAGACTCATCAGAAACAGAGATAACAATTCTGGCTCACTTGCTGCAGTTACATACTCAACATGCTTATTATCTCAGGCTCAGCCAACTCAGAGTTTAGTTTTAAGCTCAGAGTTTGTTAAACCTGCTTTCTGATCTCCACCAACTGCTGAAGAAAATACCCCAACAGCCAGTCTGCGACTTTATCCGCCAGCTGTTTGGTGCATGGCACGTAGCGCACAGCAGGCTTATCAGCTCGTTTTTGCTGGAAAATGGTCGCCTAGAGGGATTGATGAGAGCAGCGAGACCGAACAGAACAGTTAAATGTGCCAAAAAACAAAAACACTGGGCTAAAGCACAAAGTAGGTATTACTTCTCCATTATTTCAACACTGAAACCTGTTTCATTTTTGATCAATGTCACCATAAAGTTCACCAGAGAGATCCATCCAGTGTTTGTTCCTGCAGCATCATCCTTGTTAGTTTCCTCTTTGTTGGCCTTCTGCCCGGAATTACATTTATATCATATTTTTGGACTGTTGGATTTCTCCTTTTTTTCCCCTACATATGGATCCATAATTCGATTGGGAGTGGCAGCAGACCTTGTCTGACAGCTCAGCGTTGGCCCTGTGGCTTTGTTTTTGAGCTTAATCAGCACTTTTGTCTGCATTCTGTAAGCTGGAGTGCATCTCTGCTTCCCATGAAGGATGCTGCAGAAGATGTGGCTCCGATTCGTTGTCTCTAACATTTCCAGTGGGGTGGAACGGGAGGCATTTCTCAACTCAAGGCTCCACAATAACTTTAATCGTGACGTTTATTGTGGTGATACTGAGGACAGCAGTTTGGAATCAGCCTAATGCTCGTACATACATAAACAAACAACACGGTATACTTGTACAACCATTTCTTACTGGAATAACATACTTAACACAGTGTCACATGTTGCGTGGTTCATGTGAAAATCCTTAAATGGTAGGAGAGCAGCTCCTAGAGGTGATGGACAGAAATGACACTTCCCTGCCTTCCCTCTGCCTGTTGAAGATTTAACAAAGAGACTTTCTTATTATTTGCTAAGATATGGGGTTTTTCAGGACATCATGAATCAGAGAGCTGTTCAAGATTGTCAGATTGGATTTATGACTTAAAAACTATAATACACTCCTTTTATGCCTTTTGCTGTTCCTGCATCTTTACCCTGTTTTTAATTTTAACCTCGATCTTATTAACAGTCATTATTATTCTCAGTAGAAAGAGTGGTAGCTGCAGCTGTGGTAGTCAGATAGCTGCATCATGTGTTTAGCTGGCATTAGCTCTGTGCACAGTAAGAGAAACCACATGAACGCACACTGTATGCAGCTGTTAGCTCAGCTGTGTTTTGGAAACATGTTGCCGGTCGATCCTCCTCTACCAGGGTTTTTTAAACTGACTGGACTTGTTTGAGCCTCTCTGTCATTGTTATGCACACAGCAAAAAGCCCAGATATTTACTAAACATATGAAGTCTTCAGCTGCAGCTTCTCCCTCAGTGATCAGACTCTTCACCTCAAGAGTGAGGTGCCTCTCTGCAGCCAACTCTGATCTTTACACTTTTGTTCCACCTATCTCAGTTTAAAAGTCATGTTGCTATTTTGGCTTAATATCTGACCTCTGCCCTTCCCAGCCACCACATGTCCAACCGGCCCAGCGGAGGTCTGGCTCCATTGGCCGGACTTGTGTGCCCATCAGAGCGTGAGTGCCTCTCACAGGTGGAGAGTTCAGGAGGCCTGTCTGCTATGCACTGTCCCTACCCCGGCTGCTATATAAAGAGTGTGGTATGCTGGCTTGGGCTCACTGTTGGTCGGCCAGTGTGCGCAACTTAGAAGGGCTGAGGGTTTTGTGTTTGAGCTACACTCAAGAGACACACTGTAACTATGGCTGCTGCCCATCGTTTGGTTATTGTGCGCCACGGTGAGAGCGCCTGGAACCAGGAGAACCGCTTCTGCGGCTGGTTCGATGCCGACCTCAGTGAGAAGGGCACGGAGGAGGCCAAGCGTGGAGCCCTGGCCATCAAGGAGGCCGGAATGAAGTTCGACATCTGCTACACCTCTGTGCTGAAGCGTGCCGTCAAGACCCTGTGGACCATCATGGAGGGCACAGACCAGATGTGGCTGCCTGTGATCCGCACCTGGCGTCTGAATGAGCGTCACTACGGAGGCCTCACCGGTCTCAACAAGGCCGAGACGGCTGAGAAGCACGGAGAGGAGCAGGTGAAGATCTGGCGCCGCTCCTTCGACATCCCACCTCCACCCATGGACAAGGACCACTCTTACCACAAAATCATCAGTGAGGTGAGACAGCTGACATGAATACATTTAAAGTTTGGCCTTTCTCTCTGTTATGTAACTCCTGTTTTTATCGCTGTGGGAGTAAACTTCCAACCACTCTTCTTCGCTACCTTCCAGTCTCGGCGCTACAAGAATCTGAAGGCCGGCGAGCTCCCCACGTGTGAGTCACTGAAGGACACCATCGCCCGCGCCCTGCCTTTCTGGAACGACGTCATCGCGCCTGAAATCAAGGCGGGAAAGAACGTCATCATCGCTGCCCACGGCAACAGCCTCCGTGGCATCGTCAAGCATTTGGAGGGTGAGTGTTACAGTGTGGAGGTGGACAAGGCTTAAAGGATAACTCCACCTTTTTTTACACATTAAAGTGTGTTGACAGGTCTTGGGGAGCAGTACTGCATATGTGAAACAAAAGTAGCATAAAGAGTTGTATTGTGGGTAACGTAGGCGCCAGCTTTTGAAAAAAACAAGAATGCATTGGATAAAAAAAAAAAAATAGTCCAACAGTGTTATAGAGCTGCAATGTTCAAAACCTGGTGCCTACATTACCCACAATGCAACGTAGCCACCATTTATCAGATTAAATGCAGCTTCCTCTGAGCCCACAAAAAGTAATATACTACTTTTTTCACATATGTAATATCATCCCCACGACCTGTAAACACACTTTAATGTGTAAAATTGGCGGAGTTTTAAAAAACTGAAGAGGTGAAGCAGAGGTGAACACTGACATTATTCAATCCAATGCCACAAAATGGCAAATGAGCTGAACATTTCATTTTGAAAATGGCTTTCGGTGCATTTGCATACAAGGCCAAGGCCTAAAATAATCACAGACACTTGCCTTTACACACACACACACACACACACACACACACACACACACACACACACACACTGTTGTGGATTACAGTGGACAAAAATAGCACACTGGGACTCTCATGCTAAAGCTCAGGGACAGGGGAGAGGGTCAGGAGCTTGGTTCCCGTTACAGTCACGACCTTTATGTAGAAAGGTTGTACTTGCCAGACGTGGATAAGGAAGAGCCAGAGAGCCTAAAGGGCAATGGTAAATGTCAGATAGGACTGGTAGATGTTTGAGGAGTAGATTATAAGTCACAGACTGCAGTAAAAAGAATAAATAATACAATCAAGATATAAATAAAATTTGCCCTGCTGACTTCTTTAATTATGTTAGACTTCTGTCCTTCCTGTCTGCCTAGCTGGGCCCCAGACAGCCTTTTACTGTATCCATTACATTCCCTCTGTTCTGTCTGCTGATCCGTCTGTCTTCTCCAGGTATGTCCGACGCGGCCATCATGGAGCTGAACCTGCCCACAGGAATCCCAATCGTGTACGAGCTGGATGCAAACCTGAAGCCCATCAAGCCCATGTCTTTCCTCGGTGACAAGGAAACCGTAAGGAAGGCCATGGAGGCCGTGGCTGCCCAGGGCAAGGCCAAGAAGTAAGCCTGCCTCCAGAGGCTCCGTGAGGAGGCAGAACGAAAGACTCTTCCCCCCCTTTTTCTCCCTCGACCTTTCCTCCTAACCGTTTGTCCATCCTTGTAGTGCATTCCAACTGGGGAAATGTTTAATGGTTCTTTTGGAGACGGGCCATTTTCAACACCCTGTTTGTGTAAATGACAGACAGAGGGATGGTCCGTCGATCAAAGCAGACAGCCAGACTCCACTCTTCATGCAGCCGCACATCACTCAGCCCTTTTAAATTGTGGTCGAGCCCTAAATGTTTAAGGGCTTCACCACCCTGGCACAACCAATAAAGAAACCATGTTTTTACGTAGGCCTGTGTCTGTTTCATTTTCCCTCCTTATCTTCTCATGTCTCTGTCTCCCTTTTTTGTTTTCCTCAAATTACATTGTCATCCTTAATCTATTATTCCTGTTCTTTTTCCCATTTGGAAAGCAGTGGTTTCAGCAAAGTGCAAAGGTGCTGTGAAATCTTATCCTGGAGGTGGAGAGAGGGAGGGAGAGACACAGAGAGAGAGTCTGAGAGATAAGTCAGTGGGTTCATCCTGGCAGCGTTCCCATGATGCAGGAGGGAGCTTGTCTGAGAGTTTTTGCCTTTCCTCCCTCTAGTCAGATCAAACTGAGAATCACACAGACGAAGAATCATTTGAAGCTGTTCCCGATCAAATAAAATCTTGGTCTTGGTAAGAGACACATGACAAATTAAAGGAAAAACCTGAATAAGTGAGTGGAGGATCATAACTTATACATAAGCTGTTACATAAGCTTTATCCACAGAACACAAAGGATCACTGAATTGTTGAATGGGTTTTGCAAACGATGTCACGTCCACCACTGGCATTAAAACACTGAACAAGGGCGCATCTTTCCCACCCGGAGAGTCAGAGAGACAACAGAAAATCAATGCCATGGAGAACTGATGCTGCTCTTTTGGTTTGGACACTGCTTTGTCATCCATCTGTATGCAGTGGGCGAAAGTAACTACAGTAAGTACATTGATTCACTAAAGTACAATTTTCTGGTATACTTGTACCATACTTGAGTATTTCCATGGTCTGCTACTTTAAACATCTCACCCACTACAATTCAGAGGCATATATTGTACTTTTTACTCAACAAATAAATCAGATGTAATATAACTGTTTAAGATAAAACTGTATTGATCCCCAAGGGTAAGTTGACAAGCTACCCAGCAGAAAAACTCTAACTAGTTAAATCACCCTTACTAGCTTCAACATTAAAGGGAGGAACACATTACTGCATCGCCACAATCTAATAATACCTTATACATTCCTGGCATGTGACAGTCTGCATAGCAAGTCCTTTTACTGTGGTACTTCAAGTATATTTTGATGCTAATACTTTTGTACTTTAGCTTAAGTAAAAATTTAAATACATGACTTTCACTTGCAAGAGAGTATTTCAACACTGGTATTGCTACTTTTTACATAAAAATACAAGATCTGAGTAATTCTTCCACCTCTGTCTGTACAGCAACATAAAATACCCTTTAATGCTGCATTTTTTGCACTTGAGGGAGGACTTTTGTGTGACACAGTTCCATGAGAGCATTTTCCTCTCAAAGCTGGCAATCTCAAACACTCTGCGTCAAACACTCAAACAGTCTTTGCTATTTTCTTGTAGACATTTCGATACTAAGCCTTCCAGGTGTGGGTCCAACACTTTTAGGCAAAAAGGTGAAAGTACTGTAATTATGAAACTACATGATGTCTACATTCTTGCTAGCAGCTCTGTGAAACTGTACTTACGCCTGGTGGTGCTTTGAGCTAAATGCTAATGTTATTATGCTAACATGCTCATGATGATAATGCTAAGATGCTGATATTTGGCATGTGTAGTGTTCACCATCCTCACTTTCTTAGTTTAGCATGTTAGCACGCGAGCATTAAGTACAGCCGAGGATGCTAATAAGGTCATTATTCCAGCAGTTGACAGGATGATGGCGCCTGATGAAAAACTCACTCAAGTTATTAGGCTATTATTCACTTTGAAGGGGGCAATATTTACAACTTTCCATGGCAATTCATTCAATCGATGCTGAAGAGATTTCACTTTGAATTAAAGTGGTGGATTGACGCTGCCACACACAGATAGCTTGGCTAAAAAAACCCTCAATCATTCAGTGTCACATTGAATAACTCTAGTGTCACTAACTTTTTCCTTGGGAAGAGTGTAAAACATGTATGTCACAGATAGACAGCTTTTAGACCTCCCGCCTCTGAAAATGACTGATATTGTATGTGAGGTCACAGCAATCCATTAGAATACAGCGGCAGTAACACAGTGACCAAAAAGGTTTATTTTAGGATCAGACATTTTAGACATTACGACCATCTCTTTTTGAGTATTAGACAGCATGAAATCACAATACAGTACATGATTAAAACACACAGTATGGGACAAAAACAAGTTCAGCAGGACAGCAGAGGGGACGCAGGACAAATGATCCCAGTTCAGAGTTTTTGCTAATGCTGTCATGCCACCTACTGGCCACAAGAGAAAACATCACTTAACTGAGAGAGTGAATTTATGAACAAATCAAACCGGGTGTTTGTTGTATGCAGCATTTGTCCTTTTGTCAGTCCGCAGTCACCTCGCAAGCCTGCGTTCAAGCCTCGTCCACAGCATCTTGTCACTTTTATTTGACAGGCCATTATCACAGCAGCTGAATTCAAATTCATTATTTAAGTTAAAAATAACAGCGTCCTCGTTATCCTTTAGAAAAAAAAGGCATTTGAGGGGGCAGACAGGCACTGTACCATTTATAAGGGGGGTTCCTGCGAGCTCAGGCTTTGATGCTGATCAGAATGTTTGGTGCAGTCAATGTTCAAACAGTTTCAGGAGCTCAGCCATGGTTCAAGTCTGAGGTGTTTTGATCAGTAGCAGTTTTATCAGTGGTTTTCCTCTTGAAGGGTTTTAAGAAGCTCGGGAGAGATGCTACCTTGTATGGGTTTTTCTTGTACGCGACTGCTTTATAAGTTTCATCTTTGGAAACGTCTACATACTCTGCAGCACTTGTCACATTCTTCTCTATGTTGTTGATCAGGTCCCCCTGATGGAACAAAAACAGAATCAACATCAGCCAGGTTCTGGGTCTCATGACATCAGTTTATTCGCTTTACAAATGTCTAAATGAGGTGTCCATCTTACCTGACTCTCCAGCAGCATGGCAGTGTCGACAAATATCTCGTGCAGCTCTTTGATGCTGGACTCCAGGCAGATGATGTCCTGATGACGAGATTCAATCTCACTCAGAGCCTGGCTGGAAATCCGAGCTTGAGAGCTGACCTGTGAAAGGAAAAGTGCATCAGCTTTATTTATAGATAACATCTAAACAGCTTCTAATTACACTGTGACTGCATATCTGGGTGATTAATAACAAAAAACAGAGTTATATATATTGCATAGTCATTTGTGTGGCCCACAACTGAAGGAAAATCCACTAACATCAGATATGAAGATGGAAAGATTGTCACGGTGCAGCATCTCCTCCAGCTCCTCATTTGTAGTCACTTTATCCACTGAGAGAGACAGAAATATTCTCAATTCTCAATTTTACAGGTTAGTTTAACACTGTGTCATATCAGAAACATCCGTTTAAACAGAAGTGCGCACAACAGATGATCTTAATCTCATTAAATAAAGAGAAAAATTTTCACTGAAAGGCATCACATATGACAGTCAACATTCTTTTGTGTTGTAGCTTTAAAAATGAGCAGAAGTGTGTGATGCCAAGGTAGATGCCATGCCCTATGTGTTTTCAGATGTCCACCACAGGATGGCGTTATTACACATCTACACCTTCCTACTGCTATGCCACTTTCTCTCCACCAAACTCAACTGTGTATACTGTAGATTTAACAGCCTGAGTGTGAGTGTTATTTGAGTATTGGGGAAGAAATAAACCCTGATTGTTTTGACAGATATCGCATTTGTGATATGAGTCACAATTTTTTGTGTGAATCTTTGGATTTCAGTATATTAAAAAATATATATATAAAAGAGAAGATGATGTGATTTTGCTGGGGTCTGTACCAAACAAGCATATTATCTTACATCTGGAGAACAGGATTTACATCTCTGTAGCACCACAATGCTTCACTCATAATGGCATGTTGTGACGTTTTACATTTATCAAAAAATTACAGCTCCTGTGATATAGATATTGCACTTAACTGGCCATATTATGATATTGATATTTCAAATGATTCTTCAGCCCCATCTGAAGGGATAAGGTAGTTAAAAGAAGAAATAAAAACATTACAACTTCTCTGGCTGTATGAAGAGTAATTAGTATATAAACACCAACACAGCTGTTCCAACTAAGAAAAAATAGAGTTGGCAGAGACCTCCATTGTTCTGAAAATACAAAAACTGTACTGGCATGATAAGATCTTGGCGTATGATATGAAGTCAGTTCACACCGACACAGCAGAGTGACGGGCGAAGAACAAGTGTTTATGTTTTAGTTTGTTTTCGTCGACTCACCGATCTCCAGCTGTCTCTGAATTTGTGCTTTGCATTTCTCTCTGAAGGAGACTTGTGCCTTATGGTAGCCCCTCATGACTTCAGCAAACCAGCGAGTCAGGTGGGAGTGCTGGCGGAGGGGTAGTCAGCAGAAATTCAAATCAGATTATTGAACCACAAATGAGACGGAATTAATTCAAACATCAGTCTTCAACGCCGACTGTTGTCAGCAGTGATCTCGTCAAGTGCGTAAAGATTGAGGCCCCTTTGAAAGAACTAATTCGGCTTTATAGATTTTTGTTCCCCTGGAGGATGTAATAAAACTCAGAGCTGGCAATCTTTATGCACTTGCTTTATTACAGGAAATTCAAATGCTGCCAGACCTGGTTCTTCTGAATACGCTGGATTACTGAAGCACTTCGACTGTTCTCGTCCACATCAAAGTCCTTCTGCATTGCTGGAAGAACACAAAAAGATGAATGCGGTCATAGAAAAACATTTCTTTTATCTTTCTACAATCTGGGTCTTTGCTAATCTGACAGTGTGTTCACAGCGGAGCTCAGTGGCCTTTTTTTCCGACATATTTGCAAGTCAAATCCTGTGTCATGAACTATGCTGTCCCAGAAATGGGGGAAGTGCGAGGCGCTGCACAGTTCCTCCACATGGTCTCAAACAATGATGGACCACATCACGTTTCACATTTAAAAACTGTATGTCATATCTGCAGTGTGAGCCAAATCAAAATCTAGTGTACAAAAGGACAAGGATTAGAAAAATACTTCAACTCACATTTTAACCTTGCTCGGACCAAGTTGGCGTTCCTCTTGGTCTCATTGTTCAGCTTCTCCAGCTCCTTTTTGTTTCCTGGGAACAATATAACAAGCTGACTTAATAGAATAAATGATTTCACCAAGGTGAATAATGATTAGGTTTTATATTGTGCTTCTGTCTAATTTATGGATTTAATCAGAGGTGGCAAAGTACAGGTATTCTGTACTCAAGTAGAAGTAGAAAGGTATGGTCTCTGAGCTGTACTCAAAGTATAAAAGTAAAAAGTATCCCTCTGAAAGACATTCTGTGCAAAGCTAACTGAACCTCATGTCATAAATATAAATTGTAAAGGTAGAATCAGTAGGATTTGTCCTAACTGTCCGTAAAAGCACCAGAAAGATAGCCGATTGTCCAGCCTCATTCTCAGGACGTCAAATACCAACATTTTGGGTTGGTATAGCTTCGCGAGCACAGCAAAACATTGAGAAAATAAAGAAAATCCAGGCAGAGGGCTGCAGGGTCTCTGCAGATACAAGACACTAACACACAATTTCTCCCCATTCCTCTGTTTCCGCTTTGCTGTGTCTTTTACATCGTTTCGTCTTGTTACGTCTACCATGCGTGATATGTAGTGATGGGTTGAAATCAGTGTTGTGATGTTGGGAAGACAACGTGCAATGACACAAAATAGAAATATTTGTTAATTTCCCTCAAATGAATTGAAACTAAAGTAAAGAGCCTGTTTTGAAAATGTAAGAGTAGAGAGTATATTGATGATATATATATTGATGTTAAAATGTAGGGAGTACAACTAAGACGTAATAAATACTGAAGTAAAGTAAAGATACATGAAAAATCTACTCAAGTGCAGCAACATAGTATTTGTACTTTGTTTCTTCCACCACTGGATTTATAACAAGCTCAATACGCTGTTATTGGCAGCTTTGTCAATATCCTCTGCTTTATTTTACGTCACGATTACCCTGACTTGGCATCATCACTGTGTCAGAACATCTTCACTGTCCAGGTACGTGTGAGCAGATTCTTCAGCCCCAAAACTGCCTTCATGTGATGTGGCTGTATCTGTCGTTAAGCTGTTTATCTATTTCTAGCCACTGCCCCAAAGAATCCCCCGTTACTCTCTACAAACAGACACAGGTGTGTTTGTCAAAGGCAGTTTGGACCTTTTGTTTGTCTTCCCAATGGTGTGTGTGTGTGTGTGTGTGTGTGTGTGTGTGTGTGTGCCCTGAAGGAGGGGATAGTCCTCTGAGAGCAATCAGCACAACAGTGGAAGGCATCGAGTTTCTACTCCTCTACCATCTTAAAACTTATGCAGCTCATGGCTCCATCCAGACACACTGTGTATATATTGCTGGTACTCTGTACTCACTCTTGTCTTGGGTTGGAGCAGAGAGGATGGCACCATGTCTCCTCTCCACCTCCTCTGCTTGACGGGACGTTTTCTCAATGAGGCTTCTCACCTCCTCCACCTACACACACACACACACACACACACACACAGCTATTATCAGCCCACTGGATATGTGACAAGACTCAACAAACACAAGTCGTATGTGTGAATTTACCGTGCGGAAGAACTCCTCCATGTTGACTGTGCTCTCTGATGCATCTGTCATATCACCTCGCTGCTGCTGCTGTTTGAAAAAAAGAGGGGATACATTAAAATGGCCACCTGTAGCTCAACACAAACAGCCCTTTGAACGCTGTGAACACCTGTACACTATTCAAATAAACTATAAAAGTCCGCTTTGATACGCTGCTGCCATAAAAAAAAAACACTAGCTGGATACTTTAGCCATGTTATCTGCTCAGGCGACGTGAAGTCCCTGAACTGCTCCAAACTGTTGTGAGATACTGACCGCCGCCATGCTCCCGCCTTATCATCACAGCAAAGACAAGCAGGACATCCTCGGTCTTTCTGTTACTTTCGGTAGTGACGGTGAGGCTCGACCGTGTATGCTACCTGCAGTGAGTCCTCCTCTTGTGGGCTGAGCTGAGCGCACCTGTATCATAAAGCGCGCGGGCACGCGGCGCGTTACCGTCACAGCGCGCGAACAAAAGAAACCTCCCTCACCTGAACGGTCCGTGCTCTGCAGGGCCATGGTCTAATACCAGACCTTGGCCCCAGGGGCGGAACTACACTTTTATACAAGGGGTGGCCAAAGGGTGGGCAAGGCTTTATCAGGGGATCCATATACTAATAAAGGAAAATATTGTGTCATTGTTATTCCAGACCCTGGAATAACAATAAGTCCCTAACAGTACCTCAGTACTGTACCCTAACTCATAAATCATATTACGATAAGGCCACAGTCAGCATGTAATGGGATCTTACAAGGCGCCCAGTCTCTATACACTCTTGTTTGGTCTCCTCTGAGACTAGAGATGCTACCCACTCCATCGATACCAAGCATAGCTTAGCCTGAGCTAACCAGCTCACGTTAGCCCCATAACAAAAACTCAACTTATATTGTTTCCTTATCTTTTCATGGTCATTTCAAGCCACTGCATGCATTGATAAGAGCTCCCTTTGTTTACATCGTCACCATGTTGTCGCCTGACCGACAATGTAAACAGAGAGAGGACCCTGCCTACCTCTGCTGCCATCTACTGTGTTCCCAGTGCTACTGCAGACTTGCAGCCTTCCAAGGATTACCTTTAAAAGCTTTTGTGACAGTGTGAGGCTACATTTTTTAATGTCTGAACTGGGCATGCAATTTACTGCCTCTGTTCGCTCTGACCTGGTGGTGGTACACTGGGTCCTTGTGTCTGACCACACTGACTTGTCTGGCTAGCTCCAGGTTCAGAGCCATAGACATATATACGTAGACGCCTCGTTGACTAACGCTGCCTATTGGAGCGGACGTATCAGCGCGGCCGCCATCTTGGCTGGGTCTCCAATGCGACCCCAGTGCATTTACTTCTACTGAGGAAGGTGTAAACCCCGACTAAATTAATCACAACTCCACGATTTTTTACCCGATTTTCACACGGTTTTGTTTGTTACAAACGGCAGAGATTCAGTTATGATACAGGACGCTGTCACACATTAAAAATACATGCTTTTGTGCTGAAAGACTTTGTATTATGCTCTTTAACAAAGACATATGGTATGGCATATTGAAAAAATGTATAAATCAATTCATTTTATATTTTAATAAAGAAACAAGTTTGATTGTTCATTTGAATTTATTCTCTCTCTCTCTCTCTCTCTCTCACACACACACACACACACACACACACACACACACACACGTTGATTTCAGAGAGTGAAAAAGAAAGAAAGGTCCACTGGTAGGTCCACTGGTAGAAAGGACAAGAAAGGTCTTCAGCTTTCCTTGAAGTTTTTGTGCTCCTCGTCACTACAGGCTAAAATATAAGAAACGTAATACTTAAAAACAACTTCATCAAAAATCCCACAGTGTATTGTTATACACAATACATCACTAATTCCTAAACACGCAGAAAGAACTAACGGTAAAAAAAACAAACAACCATGTTTAGCAAAGTGTGATATTAACTTTTGTTTTACATATGATTCATAGACATCTCTGTTAGCATGTAGAGTAAAAATACACCTACTCTGAGAAGATGAGATGGGAAGTTGAAGACAGATGGGGTCGCACCATCTCTAAGCCTGACAATCTGACCCGTCCTGTCAAAATCATCAGGCCTGAAGTGCTCACTACAGAGCTTTGACGACTCGGTCGCAATAAAATCCTCCCGTTTTATAGCAACTTCCCATTGCCTCCTCAAGCCTGTATCACTGGGAAACCTTCAAAATGTGAAGAAACAACAAAACAAAACAGCAAGAGACAATGAGAGAGAGTACCAGTTCCTGCTGTAATAACGTTACACGTCAGTGACGTTAGTTACGATGACAAAATGTTATAAATGGTAAAATAACCAAAATTATTGTTCAATCTTACTTGTGAAGGTAATCCCACGTGATCTGGTGTCAATACTACGCCGGTTATTGCAACCGTAAGCTGCACAAAATACCGGCATAGTTGCTCGCTCTCCGTTGACTCCAATTGACTCTGGTGCTAGCCGAGAGTGAGGAGACCCATCCAATATGGCGGCGACGCTGGTTATGTTCCAGCACGTCATGCGGCGTCTATGTATATATGTCTATGTTCAGAGCTGCCAGGGCTGCTGACATTAGGGCTGGGGTCTGTCTGGGCCTGATCTGTGCCTGATTTGTGTTCTTTAAAAAAAAGCCTGAAATATCACAATTTCTCTTCATTTTTATTTGTCCCTATACAAACTAAGACAGCCTGGCTACACCTCAAGATTGTGTTAGGCATAATCTTTAACCATTTGTCCCCATTGTCGTGCTGTAGCTTAGTTAAAATCAACTACCAGCCTAGCTACTGTAAAATAAAACTGGCGGCTACTGTAACGTTAGCCACTAAGCTACTGTGCGAGTTGGCTAACGGTTAGCCTACTCGCAGTTGAACTATTGGAGACAAAATGTCTTCTCTAAATGTGCAGTCAAGGTGTCAATACTTTAAAACAATTACTCATCAGGAAACCACTTTAAAAACTTACTTCAGAATGATGTATTTAAAGTAGGTCCTCTCATCCATTCGTGTTTTGAAAGACATTTCTGCCTCCCGCATTTGCCTTTCCATAATGCGCTTCTTCCAACGAGATGTGCAGTGACCTGTCAATCAACTGGGGTGGCACGTGAGGTGTCCAATCAGGTTCCAGAGCTAACCCGGCCACCCTGTAACTCCGCCCCTTTATGAATTCTCATGAAGTATTACTTCATGAGAATTCTTTTAGGCCATCTCAGCCTCATAAAAATGATAATAATTTGAAAAATAAAGCAATTTTAAATGTGAAACTGTGTGGTGAGAGAGTATTAGTTGTGACTGTGTATCAGGCATAATAATTGGCAAAAAAAATATTCAAGATGTCACCATGAGTGATACAGGACGACGCTAGAGGTCTTTAAATACGTCTGGAATTCAATGGTATTGTTGTAGCGAGTGATTCCGATCAAACCGTCACGTTGTACATACAGTCCCGGCCATGAGCGCCTCGCTGAGAGGCAGCAGACCCATGCAGGTACGCTGAGGCATTAATAGGGATGCTTCAGCTGCAGGCAGTCAGCTAGAGCCGGTGGTTAAATATGGAGTAGACCAGGCGGGCGGGATCATTCACGACTGAGTGGCTGGGAAATCTGTAACCTTTCCTATCCCTACAGAGAGTACTGACCAAGCAGTCAACTACATGTGTCCGTGTCATTTCTTTTGAAGACAAATCCATTTCAACATTTGAGACTGCCTCTGCAGCAATCAATTATCAGTATTTCATTTTTATTTTGTTTGACTTTTTTTTTGCCTTCTCCCACATCCTGACCTTGTAACAATGCTAAACAATTAATTCCTTGAAGTGAAAAAGAGCACAAGTGTTGCTCTTGAAGACCCGTTGTCTTCACTTTATGTGTAAACGGTTCAGAGGGGCGAATAACTTTTTTGGGGACATTAGCAAAAATGATGCATCTGGAGGGAGAAGGCGACGCTAGATCTTCCGACCCTGATTAGAGCCTGCAGGCAAGTATCTTATAACTGCGGCAGGTGGACATAACTGTGGTATACGTGTGCCTGCATAAATATACCATGCCAGCAGGTGGCAGTGTCACTCCATGTAATCCATGTGTCGTGAATATACGAGGCACTTGTATCTGACTTCTGAGTAGTAGCCTAAACACCGTTCCTCTGAAGTAGCTTGACTGCTAGTTTCTTTTCATTCTTACAACACAACAATAACGTCGCTAGATTGTGTTCTTTAATGGTGGTGTCATTGAGTCCGTGTTTTGTCAATTGCTAATTCCTCATGTACGTTAGACACGTTTGAAACGCTTACACTAAGAGCGCAGCCGATGATACTCCTTTTTTCCACAGTGACAGGGCCGTCATCTGCGATGGCCCAGCGGTTTAAATAGATGCAACTTCGAATGTCCTCAGTGCGCATGCGCTCAGCCGTTTAGAAACGGAGGTTGACAGTTCGCGGCCCGACATGGACGAGTCCGTTTCTGACCACAAGCTGTGCAGTGCCTCTAGTGCGCAAGGTGTCTGCGCTGTAACTACAGACAGACTGCTGAAGGACCGTTTTGAACAGTGTTGTATGAATTAGCAAAAAACTCAAGCTGGAATAATGATCAGAGGAGGAGAACTCAGGTGGTCCTTTGGAGTACAGGGACACTCTGAGGACCTGATTTGGCTCTGCTGTGGCATTGGCCATTTTCTACAGAGTGGTCAGCAGCATCAGGACTGCTGACAGGAAGAGACTTGACAAACTGCCCAAGAAGGATGCCCACCGGTCTCAGTGCAGGTGGTGGGAGAAAGGGGGACGACAGCTGAGCTATTATTCCCTGTAGAGAGCGCCCCCCCACCCTGTGTGAAACGGTGTAAACACTGGTCAATGTGCAATAGTGTCAATATTTCTGGAGTTTTTTGTTTCTTATTCATATTGTTTATATCGTTTCTACTAGTTTTTTTTCTATTTATATGTACAATCGTTTTTGTAGTTATTTATGACTACTGTTTTTAATTGATGCTCTCTAGTTTTGCTACCCTTTTTGCTGCTGTAATATTGCTAATTTCCTGTTTTGTTTTGGCAATTATCAGTTGTGATATTATATGGCTAATTATCTTTATAGAAACAACTTTGGTATTCACCTAACTACACTGAACAAAAATATAAACGCAACACTTTTGTTTTTGCTCCAATTTTTCATGAGCTGAACTCAAAGATCTAAAACATTTTCTATGTACACAAAAGAACCATTTCTGTCAAATATTGTTAACAAATATATCTAAATGTGTTGAGTGTGAGCACTTCTCCTTTGCCGAGATAATCCATCCCACCTCACAGGTGTGGCATATCAAGATGCTGATTAGACAGCATGAATATTGCACAGGTGTGCCTCAGGCTGGCCACAATAAAAGGCCACTCTGAAAGGTGCAGTTTTGCTTTATGCGGGGGTCTGAAAACCAGTCAGTATCTGGTGTGACCACCATTTGCCCACCAGAGCTTTGCCAACTGCCTTTCACGTGCAGTGACCTGTCAATCAACTGGGGTGGCACCTGAGGTGTCCAATCAGGTTCCAGAGGTGGCCAGCGCTACCCTGGCCACCTTTCTAGCTCCACTCCTGCAAAAAGTATTAAACTAGTGTCCTGAAAGTGCATCCAGAAAGTGCAGCCTCGTCTATGGTAAGGGACGCTGTGGCAAAGAACTGGTCCTGAGACTGCAGCCTTAGAATGTGGTGCTGTGCATTTACTGCGGTTTATTTTAGCCTTCTAACTCTGGCCTCAGTTTCAGTTTTTCTCCTGTTCAGTGGGCATTGTCACTGACAAATTAAGAGATGATGATGAGGATGATAAGGATGATGATAATAATAATAATAATAATAATAAACTAAATGAGAAACCTTGAAGGTGATCTTTTTCACAAGGGCTCATTGTCTTCTGGATAATTTTTTGACAACCTTATTCAACACATTGTATTCAGTTAATCTGTTTGCAAATTAAATTCCTGGGTATTTTTAAGGAGACTAGAGTAAATCTCAGTGTTTTAGGTTAAAGTCTCAACTATAGTCATTACAACCTAAATGACAATATACATCTTTGCCTAACCAAGCTGCCAGGAATATTGTACTGTTTATATAATCTTAAACATCCAAGTCAGTGGTCCTTAGTACTTGTACATCTGCATCTTGTGACCGACATGCTTTAAATACACAATGATGCTCTCATTGTTCTCGTAAATCCTATTGTTTTTTTTTTGCACAGATGGTAAAAAGACGCTCAGATATAATTTGTAGCAGTCTTAAACAGATCCCAACTGCAGTCAAGAAAATAAATCGCTCAGGGAGTTCGACATTTTTCCAGACCCAAAGCCTTACATTGTACTAAAAGCTCACCTGCATTAAAACAATCCTCATGAACTGTAAAAAGGAAAGCGAGCACCTTTGTTCTCTATATGCTGACTTACTAAAACTAAGGTGCATTCACTGACAGACCCTTAATCACGGCAGTGGGAACACAGCTGCAGCCAATGATATTCATTTGATTCAGGTGTGCAAATCAGCAAGCATTGAGGATGATCTTTGTAGTTTAAGCTCAGCCTTTTAATTGCTGGCTACCTAGATCAAAGATTTTAAGATAAATTATCATATTACACTAACAAATGAGCCAAAAACAGCATATTTGAAGCTGACGATCCACAGCCTAATATTGATCTCTACGATCAGCTTGCCACCTTTTCTGTTACTATGCACTACCTCCATCTTTTCATTTCAGATTTGAGTAAGTCTGCTTGAAGACATGGAAGGATCACTGCATCTGCATCATTTATCAGATGGAGATTCTGCAGAGAAATAAATATCAGATCCTTCAGGTACCAACAGCCTGGCCTTTTCACATGAGTGACGCACACAGCGAAACGCTTGTGTGTCCGATCGCAAGCGCTGGTTTTCATAAATAATGCAGTGAGAGCTTCACGGTGCATTGTACAATACTACCATCCATCATTTCACCAGGGGCCATGAGCTTTGGTTTTTCAAAAATACATTTTACAGTGTTCTGAATATGATGTTTGTGTGAAGTTTAACTTTTTTCAAAATAAAAGCCTGAAACCTAGTTTTTCACTCGATGAATGCTGCATATTGTGTAGCTCATATCCTGGATCCATCCTAAAGGCAGATGGAATACAGTTATCAAGGTGTGGCAGGATGTTTGCACACTAGCTGACGTTAAATAATATTGCCGTTAAACACCTGTTCAAATCTCTTTGTCAACCCTGGCTAATAAAATATACTGTAAGATTGGTCCAAAGGTGAACCAAATGTCAAGAAGAAGATCATGTCATTGTTACCATTTGACTGAATGATGTTTATTGGCCCATTTTTAAAAGCTAAATGAAATCAATTTATCAATGCAAGCCTGCAACAATACAAATATATAGACAAAACATGATATCAATCTCAAATTCAGTATCAACTCTCATTAGGCTGCAGTAATGCATCTAGATCATATGTAAATGAGAAAATATGGAAATTCTGACATTTAATTTTAATACACCATCCAACCTGTAAGTGAGAAGAGTTATACCTCTCTGAGCGGAGGTCAGAGCAAAACAGATTTCTGTCTTCTGGACCGATCGCTTGCCTCGGTACAAGTCATTTCACAGGGGCTTAAGCACAGGAATTCAACGGGAAAATCAACCTTGCATTCACTGCACCTCAGTGATGTCCTTCAGAATACATTATTTATTATGTACACGCATTATTTATGAAGGAGAGAAACACATATCTCTTCAGGGGCAGTGCGTCCCTTGCATTTTAGATATTTCTCGATATAAGTTACATTTCTATTCCATTTTATTATCAGATGCATTTCTTTGTCTCCACCACTAGAGGTAGTTGCAACATTAGAATCTGAAGATTAAAGAGCGCATCATCTCTCTTCTCTTCGGACTTAAAAAGTGTGATGATCAGCACTTCTGCATGATTCAGTGCAGTTCGAGTCGGGATTTCTGAGTGATCCACATTTAATAATGAACATAAATCTTACAATATATATGTCAGCAAATCAGGAGGTTGTTTACTCTATGAGTCAGTAAAGGAGACTATTTTATTTGTGTGTCAGTGATGCTGCACAGAATAACACAACTCCTACTGCAATATTCTTTTAGCCATTATGAAAAAAAAGGAGGAACACACTACATAAACAAAGGAGTCTCATAATTTGGTTGTAAATGGTGGCCACCACACACCACCCACCTTGTAATGCCTACAATGCTTTGCACAGGTAATTTGGTTGTTTTTGGCTGCTATTCTGTCCAAGCAGTAATGAGCTGCTAATTACTAATTAGCAGTCTGCCCGGTCCACACTTAAGCTAAAACAGATGTACCAGCCAGCTCTCTCTGCCAAGCATTCTCGTCCCAGCCTCAACATCCAAACACAATGTGCCTCTGCGGGATAACAGTGATGGAGCTTGAGATGTTGTAGCGTGCCATTGTGATGCATGGGCTGGGCGGGGGGACACCTTTGCAGAGACAATCTCTTGTCATGTCACTCTGAATCAGCTCAGTCAGCAGATGTCAACCGTCTTGGAAAGCAGAGACGAGAAGCCGTGAGTCGCTCAGAAAGGCACTTCTTAACAGGAGGAATAAAGCTGAAATCCAAAGCTTGTTTACAGGAATTATGATTGACTAATCCAAGGCCTTTGCATGACCTCAGTTTTGCAACTGAAGGATGATTTCAATTTTTGAACCAAACATTTGAAAACACACTAGATAATCAAAATATAATCCCATGATTAGCATGCACAAAATAAACTGCACTGGTGTTGATGAAGGACTCAAGCAGCAATTCACAGAATAAATAAAATACAATATCACTTTATTTTAACCACTCAACATTTATGTAGATGTAGGGATATTTTCAACATGTTTTTATGTATTTAATGCTATAACACCTCCTTTAACTGCTCCTCTAAGCATCTAAAAATGAAGAAAAGTTGAAGATTGCTTGATGATATAACATTGTTGTAATCATATCTATCTATATATGTCTCTCCATATATAGATATAGAATCCGCCCAGTTACCAGGATACAATGTTGGCATTTAAGGTTTCTGCAAAACACAGATACATTCATATTTGTACATGTCAAAGGCTGAATAAGATTTGGACATTTCCACAAACAGTGTCATATCACATGTTACATGTTTCTGACTTGACTTTGATAGAGAGGTGAAGGGGATGACGGTGGAGCTACAGGCGAGAAGGCTGCCAAGCCAGTGACCACAGTTCAAGACTGCGTTACAACATTTGACTGGATATTTTGAAGGAGACCTTGGGACATCTCAAGCCATGTTCGTGGTGACCAAAGCCGGCATTTTAATCCAGAACACGATCTTCTCATAACCCTTACCAAGTGGTTTTTGCGCCTAAACCTTACCAGACCATCAGCACAGTCTTGTTGTGCCTAAAGAAATGTAAAGTTGCAACAAAAAGACATTTAAAGTTGCAACATATCTGCGGTTTGCAGAAACATTCACTGCCAACATTTATTTTGGTGAATGGGTTGAAGGAATTGCTGTCATACATTTTAAAACCAACTATGAATCATTTCCTTTAAGATTACAGCCATATTCTACTGTACTGTCAAGCATTCATTAAATATTTAAATCACTTAAAGGTCCTATTTGTAAGAAAAGTTGATTTTTGTGCTACAATCCCAATGTGTCAACATGACAAACTGGGAATGAGACCTAAAAATGAACTTTTCTTACAAATAGGATGTTTTTGTTTTTGACAAATATATTAATGAAAACTTTTAAAATGTCCTTTCATTTGCCTTCAAGTACATTATACTTAATGACATACTATGAACCATGTGTTAATTGATATACTACTTATAAATGCTATATATGGAAAAGTTGACATGAAACAAGAGTTAAACCAGATACGTTGATCAACAATAGCCAGCACCGGCCCCAGAGGGAATCCAACTTCTCCACCTGGCAGTTTTGACTCTATGATCCACCGGTGGAGTAGCACAGGCCCACACTCCTTCTTGTTAACAGTTTTCAATGTAAATCAATAATGCATGCTTGCTGGCAGGCTCGGTGCTTAGCAGTGATTTCGCGGACTGGCACACCCACGAGAAGGCAGGCAGGCAGCTGGAGAGCAATTTTGTTACATCGCTGATGATGAGTCCCCTGTGAAGCAGCGGGGTAGGACACCAGCGGGAAAAAGTCCAGCTGCGATGTGTCATGATTTCTCCCTGTGAAGTCAAAGCAGGGATGACTAGAATTAGAATACATGGATATGGTTTGACCGCCTGGGATCAAAATATTGTAAGGCTAACACTGTATTATTTATGTGATAGCAGATGAGGAAGTCAAGGTTGTATCATAACCCAACCGAGTAAATAAATGAGTGTTTACGCGATCGTTCAGAGCCTGATAAGGATTTGAATATTTTTTTAAGATTGTCCTGTTACACTCTCTCTCTCTCTCTCTCTCTCTCTCTCACACACACACACACACACACACACACACACACACACACACACACACAGAAAAGGGCATACATAACTTAATATATCCACACCTCTGCTGCTCCTCTTCCTGACACCTGCCATCCCCTGTCTCCTTTTTAATATTTTCAAACGAGAAATTTCATTAGCTATTAAATCGCCATCACAAAACGTATGTGGTGATTTTGGCGATGGCAGGAGTTAACTGTGGAGTGAGTGTAAGCCCCTTCACATGAACCACCTAATTAACCAGGCAGGCAGGGGTAGAGGTTTACGCTCAGTGCAATCCAGCTTAATTGCGTTTTCACTTTCATGATTAAAAGCTGGATCTGATCTAATCGTGTAAAGCTCAGTGGGTGGAGTACAACACTAAACGCTGCCAGGGTGATTCGCAGTGTGGCAAAACCGCCACCAAGGCTTTACTGTAAATGGAAAAGTCCAAGCTTGTCTTCTGGCAGTAAATATAATAAATCTCAGATGTCCAGACTATTCCAGAGGCCTCTGTGATAAGGTGGTGTAATATATGTTTATGTTTTATCCCTTTTATCTCTTGTCTACTTCTGCCTCAGTTATTGACTTCTTGTATTTCCCAAAATGACCTCCAGCATCTCACAGAGAAGTCGCACAGACAAGAAAGCGACAGTTACCATTCCAGATAAAGCACATCCTGCCCCTAAACATAACCTTTTTTAGCAGCCACGGAGCATTATGGAAGCAGAATTGGATATATCTGTTTCCTTTATGATGGATTCACTATCTGTAATCCCTAAATGTCAGTGAAGAAACTGGGCAAAGAAGGAACTTACTGTTTGATCTTCAAAAAGACTTCAGATTAAGTGCAGGAAAATATCACTCGCCTGAATATGCTGTTTAATAACAGAATATCAATATATAACTTCTAAATGACAAGCTTACTTAACACAGTTATTTAACATAGTTATCAGTCACAAAATATGAGCTCATTAACCGACTTTAAATTAATATTTAATATATCAATTCATTGTTAATCAGCAATTAACAGTAGTAATAAGTTAAATAGTCATCACACAGATGGTTTCATCTCCCGTACTGGATTTGAGAAATGCATCTTGGGGTGAGTGTGGGGAGGAGGGCGGGAGACGAGTTTCCTTGAGATAATTACTTTAACCGCTCCACACTTTCACATTTGGCACGGAAGATCCTCCGATTAGCCGGCTCATGTTAAGTGATTTGAGGCAGCATTCACTCCACCCACCCAGTAGAGCAGTGGTTCTCAAACGTTTTCACGTCAAGGACCCGCAGATTTACACAAATTCGACCACGGACCCCCGTCTGGTAAGATGCATTCTGTTATTGTTTGGAATTAAAGCGAAATTAAATGGTTCCCATTTTTGTGGGGATTCAAGTCCTGTGTGAAGCCAATCACTGAGCTAAGAAGACACTTCAGTTTTAAAAGCTAGTCTACTGGGACGTCTCCTCTTTTGGGAGAGGCTAGCCATCTCACTGACTCTCTACTCACCCTGCCAAGCTAACAGACCCTCAAACCTTCGAATCAAACTGAAATTTGGCTGAAAGCAGAGTTTTTAAAACTTTGATCGAAACATTGATTTTACCTCCCTTCTCCACTTTATGCTTTGTTGCACAATCATAGGCATGCTCCATTTCATCACACATCCATTACCACTTGATGGCATATATTAAACAAAACTCTGTTTGCTGTTAACGCTTAACAGATCTACCCTTGGGAGTCTCCTTCAGTGGAGCACAACACTGCTCATTAACTTCTCTGTCACTCCTGTAATTGTGTGTTTTGTGAATTAAATTGTGTGCACAGCGGGGCACAAAACCACTGACACGCAGGAAATTGGGGTTGTAGGCCTACAGACACACACACGCAAATGGGTTTCTTGACGGTCGCCTCGTTCTGGACACATCCAAAAAAGTTAAAATATCAGCGGCTCTTACCTCTGAACACTTCTCTCTCTCCTGTAGGCCAGCTCCTTCTTAACCCCCGTGCTGACAGACATCGCTAGCAACAGCTGTGAGACTCCTCTACCTTTTCTAACCCTCAAATGTGAGAATAACATTTTCTCGAGACTCCTCTCGCCTTAACTGAAGAACTCTTCAAGCTGAAAGTAAAGGACGGCTGCTCATTCAGCCAAGATATATTTTAGGCGGAGAGACTGCAAAGCCCACTCAGCTTGAAATTAGTCTATGATCCCACTATTAGATCTACTTATTCCACCTCAAGTATGATAACTTCCTGCAATAACCAGCAACACCAAAAATATGCATAATGGAGCCCCGGGTCTATTACTCATTTCCTGTTAAAGGAGATAGACAGTCACAAAAGCAAGGCCACCTCACAAGGTCTCAGCGTCGGCTTTATCAGAATGTGATGTGAATATCAAATGAGTGGGGCTGTTTAGTTATATGGTCAGATCTACCCTGTGATGTTGTGTACAGAAAAAAATAAATCAGTAAAACGTTATATTGGCTCGAGTCTTCCAGCAATGCTCGGGGGCAAAGGCAGATAGCACCAGCTTTGATGTTTACCTGTCAGACACAGACGAAGGCTGCTTCTCCGCTTTCCATTTCACTTGTTCTCTCCATCAGTTTCACTGACACTGATGGCCTGCCTTCATTTTTACAATCACTATAAATAATCAGTTAATCGAGGAAATCATTAGCACGAATCGATGATCATCAGCTGCAGACTTCATTTAATGGTGTAACATGACACCTGTCGAAGGTCGAGCTCCGAAACTAAAGGGGGCAGCCGAACAGCTAACTGCTGCTAACTGTACACTTTGCTGTAGCTATCTTTGGCTGTAGCGACTAGCTGCCGTTAGTGAGTTAGCTCAGTTAGCAGTGCAGCTAAGTGGCCCTATTAGCTGGAGTCTGCCTGGAGCGTGACCTCAGATCACGGGGGAGTCACTTCAGCCAAACCAGAGGTGATTGTGGAAAGACAATCTAAGACCGTTTTGATGACTTTTACAGTGCGTTAACAAGGCAAACAAAGGGCAAGAAGCCAGTCTTTAGTTTCTGTTAGCGGACTCCATTTCTAAACTAATGTTAGCTACTGTTGCTGTCTGTTAGCGGGGCGGATCAGGCACTGAGAAGTCAGATCCTTTGGAGTGTCATTGAAAATCCGACCCGAGTTCTTCGCAAAGAAATCCACAGTCCGACAGCATTGAACGACTTCGACAAATCATCCAAAGGCTTGTGTAGCCAATCGAGAGAGACGTGAAGGGTCTCACTTTTCACGTCACTATACAGCCCGATCACGTATGGCCAATAAAATTGTGATTAATACATATTTGCATTGCATAAACAACGTCACAGAGCCTCTTTAAGCTCGTCATAGTTTGGTCAAAGGGAGAAGCTTGACTTGAGAAGATAAATGGTTGTATTTTCTGTTTAATGAGGAAAACAGATGTAAGAATATTTACATTCTTGATATTTGTGAGATTATTTATTACACTGCTTGCATTGTTCCAGCTAAACTACTATACTATCAGACCCCTCAGGGTTATACAGTGGTATAATGAGACAGGATGGGCCAGGGCTAGCTGGTTAGCATATTAACTTCAGTAGACAATTCGCATTCTGTTGATAATGTTCATTTTTCATGTTTCTAAAACTAAACTTCTGGCCACACATTGCCCCTTTAATACTAGTGCCTGTTTTATATGTCAGATACAATAACTTGAGAGACACAGAGCTCTGTTATTGATCCTATTTATCACTTATCTAATAAAACCTCTGAAGTGTTTGTGGCTGCCACTGTAGAAGTTGCACACAACGGTACAGAGAAGCATGATTGCTCACTACTTCCAGTTTCTCAGAGTTTCTCTCTGAATCTTCTGGCTCGCCTGGTTTCATTACTTTTTATAACAAGCTGCCAGCGTCATTTATGTAAATAGCTTCTGATTCATCTTTAACAAAAAAAAAAAAAAAACAGCAGAGAATTTTGTGCCTTCATTTTACTTTCAGAGGGACAATGAAGGGACACTCTGGAATAGCTTCACTTCCACCTGAGCTCACCATGAATAGATCCCTTGATTTTACAGAACGGATTGTAGTTTCAACCGATGAATAGCAGCAGAATGGACCTGTAGGAGGATGATTATGACGTAAATGGGGATGAATGACACATCCTGAATCATTTTACGTCACAAGGCTACAAAGTATTACCTCCGTCTCTTGTGCTGTTGCTGCTTTGTTCAGTTCAAACTATACAAAATAATTTGAGACTACTTACATTTTCATGGTAGGAGCATCATGGAGAGAACAAGAGAGAAGAAAAGCCACAGAGTGCTGGAGGAATGAGTCCTAAAACCTGGAAATGAGTTCGCATTTTTGCACTTTCGGTTTCCTTGTCTCAAAGTTGTGAATGGGTTTGCAGTTAGACGCCTGAAATAAAGTTTGTGGTAACACAAGCTTGAAAGATAATTATGTTTCGATCTACAACATTAACCATGTCGGTAAATAACCCAATCATGAATTTGAAAGCTTTCCAAGTGTCTTTAAAAGAGGCGTTTGCTAACATGTGGCTGAGTGAGAATACAGAGGTTGTTGAGGACATCATCACGCCGAACACGGACACTCATCTACTCATCAGTCCGCTACGAGGGACTTACTTGCAAACTTTTCTCACATTGTAGTCAATGAAAGCGTTTAAGGAGTAAATACAAAAAACAGTGCTTAATGAAATAACAATAGAAGTGAGATAAGTTAAGCACAAGAGTAAACTAAAAATGAACTAAAAAAGAAGGAACTAGTATTGGAATTGACACTGAAAGTAATATTGACAGTAGTTAATAAAAAAAGCAATAATGCACATGATATTAAACAGTGACACAAATACCAATATTTTAACAATATTGTAGGGATGACAATTGTTACTGTAATCATCAGTAATGTATACTGTATATAGATAAACTGAACTGTCTTTTGTTTATGAAATTTTAAAAAAGCGTCATTCTTGAGTTTGGGAATGGCTGCTATAGAGTATGTCCTCTACCTGACACCTGTGCACTCATTTCCCAGTTGTTGTTGTTGTTGTTGTTGTAAATAAAGGTACCTGACCTATTGTACACCCAAGACCTGCAGAATGACTCTGCAACTCTTTCTTTAGTTATTTTGCTTCTTTCTCAAATCAGAAACAAAACTGGAGTAAGCTTATTGTAAGGGCATTTTTCTGCATCTGTATTTGTTTCAGAGACTTGTTAGTCCAAACATGGATAGATTGTGAAGAGATTGCAAAAGAAATCATGCAAAGAACGGCACTTCCTAAACTTCTTTTGCAGAGAAAGATCATTCACAAATCAATTTTACATGGACAGATTTGAGCTCTAAATCACAGTGTGACAGACTCTGTTGCACTCTGGAGACTTAAACTTCCAGCTGTTGAAACCTCAGAGGACACTCTGTCCTGAAATCTCATTATTGTAAACCGACTGTCATAATTAATGACCCCAAACAGGAACCGCTGCATCTCTACCAAACGGACAGCCTCCCCTCCGCCTGCGCTTAGTCATAAAGCGTGACGGAGCCTTTTTTTTTTGTTAAGTTGCTCCAGGAGAAACTGCAGGGTTTAAGCACTGTTTCTCATTTTCAGCTGAGGCAATGATTACAGTAAGCCGTGAACTGTGGCTCAAGGCTCCTCTGGTATTCAAGACTGACTGACATTGACGAGGGAGGTTTGCAGCAGATGAACCTCATCGACTCCTGGAAGCATCGCTGGTCACAGTCGTGACAGCACCACAAAAGACAGTGAAAAAGAGTGGAAGCGAGAAACGCAGGTGGATGGAGGTCTGACACATACAGGGTAACATATACTATTTGTTGGAAGGTGAATGAACACAAATACTGGTTGAAATGAACAATTAATTTGTTTTAATTTGATATGGAATATAAATACATGAGCAACAAACATCAACGAGGACGATCACCTTTCATAGTTGCAGTGGGGGGAGGATTTGAACTCTAGATGGCAGTCTTGTGAGAGGAGTCTTTACTCCTCTGACATTGTCAAAAAAACAATTCTGTTTTCAGCCAGAAAGTCTAGCAAAGCTGAAGTTTAACCAACACTAATTACTGTAATTGCAATTGTTTACTTTTGTTATGTGAGGCTGATTGAAACTGAGTCTGCCTCCCTCTGAAACCCCATCAGACTTTCATTTTCTTCAGGCTCCGGATCATTCCCCGAGCTTTCTGTGGAATGTTAAACACGCTGGATCAGTTTAGTCTCAATGCAGTCTGGTGAGGCGGCCTTGTCTTGGATCACTGTCACAGGTAACCTTGGCACAAAGAAACACCCAAAGTGATACTCTGATTACCTGGGAGGGAGTGAGGAGCTGATTATGGTTTCCATCCACCTCTCCTGCCTTCACCTCTCATAGAGGATTATGCCATCATGTTTCTGCATGGTTCTAATCCATATCTAACTCCTGCACTCTTTGGCTTGGGACCTCTTAAAGGGAAATTATGTCCACTGATCTGTGAGGCACCTGATCACAGCTTGTACTGCAACTGAGGCTCATCAGTTTCACAGAAAAAGGTGGCTTGTTGGTAATAAGTATACTTATTTTCTATATTCTGTAAATCATCTTGTACGCCATCTTTAAATCCGTGATCCCACGTTAGGGTAACTGCATTAGCACATACAAAGTATATTATACTAAAACTGGATCTGAACTTGGGTCTGATAACGAAAATGCTGTAAAAAAGAAAAGTTAAAAAGTAAATAAATCAGATAACAATATAACCCATCCTCATCAGGAAAACAACCATAGGTTGAATCAAAGCAGCTTATAGCTTATTGACGTTCTCTAGTGGCTATAGTAATTATTACGAAAGCATAGGCGGAAGCGAGGAGAAGTTGTATTGAGAGCGAAAAAGTCCACATAGGGTGGAGGATGGAGGTGGATGAGTGAGATAAACAATCACAGGACTTTGACAATGGTGAGTTATTTTTAGTTAGGAACGTACAAAAGTGACGTTACGTTCACTTACGTAGTTATTGTAACCCAAACCACAATGCTTTCCTAAACCTAATCAGATTGTTTTCTTGTCTTAACCCGACCACCTAAGGTCTGGTACACCAGCTGCTGATATGCTGCAATAGTCATGTCATTTTGGGAGTGACTGGCAAGCGACCTATTCAGTCGACCCATTTTGGGTATGACTGTGCACTGAATCACCAACATGTACTCATCCCAGATTGTCAAAATACCAACATCACTTTGTTAAGCCCCTCAGTGTTTATTTCAGGCACCCAAGGTAACTTTTCACATCTGTTATGGGACACACAGAGCCTTATGTGGTTTTTAATGAAACAGCAGGTTGGTTAGGTTTAGGCACAACAAAGGTTTAGGAAAAGATCATTGATGTTTGTCAAGGGAAAACCAAAGTTATTACAAATAATGCTGAGGGGGACTTGACTGACTGTAACAGATTTCATGGAAATCCATCCAAAGCCACAACCTGTCAACCTCATGCTGGCACTAGGTAAAAAATTAGAGTGTGTAGGAAGATAAATGTATCTACAAACTTGTCTGCCAACCCACTGATGTTAAGATAGTTCAGTCTGGACCAAAGTGGTAGACTGGCCAACAGACCAACACTGCTGTCTATCTAGCGACGTAGCTTGCTCGCACTCTCTGGTAGACAAATTACATAATGACAACACTGTTTTTGAAATGACCTGAAATATGTCTTTTGCATTTCTGTTCTGCTATTACATGATAGTTATTGGCTGACATTCAGGTATATTTAGCCAAGGATGAATCGACAACAAACTAACATTGGGTGATGTATCTGCCTGTGAAAATATAATGGTCCTGCTCCAGTTAATACTGTACATGTAACAACAAGAATCAAAATGTATGAATAAAGTTTTAATGTGATACAATATTCCTAAAAAGAACAGAAACTGAGGTGTTATCTAGGCTCCCAAATGATCTTGTTAATTATATCTGCTCTCACTTGTATCATCCCTCGTTTCTGGACCATTATCACTTGTCTGTTATTCATTTTGCTACAGGCAAAAAGGACAGAAGCAAAGGTGTATCGAAACAGACAATGGACAAAGAGAATTAATTAAGGGGCGATAGGGATAGAGAGAGGGCGAGAGTTGCATTTCACTGAATCCCCTTAAACAAAACACCTGGCGATGTGAGGGCACGAGGAGGAATATCACTATGATGTCTCAACGAATTCCCCAACCACTCGTGACAGCGTGCACATCTCCCAGGTCTTGTGCAGATGTGGGTCCTGCGTCCTTCCTCACCACACGTGTCTTCTTGATGAATGGTAGGGAAGGAAGGAAAAAGCAGAATAATACTCATTTGTATTCTATTTATTCATCCATTTAAAAAAATCTTTACTTTTGGTATGCAAAGGAGCACAGCGGAGCCATTGCATTGACACTGCTCTGAAAAGTCTGGCAAGTTTGAGGAATAATACTATTAAAAAAAAGCTAACCTCCGAGGCCTTTGTAACAGGACAAATGCCTGAGAGACAAACATGGGAGTACAAACATTAGGCACCACTGATCTCATTTATTTATGAGAGCTAAAACTTTAGTTTTAAACTACTGGAGGAATCAATATTTGAAGAGTAACTTGAACAGTCTATCTCACTGGACAGAAAGAGCCATACTACTGTCCATGCCAAATTGCCTGGGGCTGTTTACCAGGCTAAGAGCAAAGGAAAATGCATACAAGATGCAAATTAAGTAATGTACCTTACTCCAGATTAAAACACTAAGTAAACATTGCAAACGGTGACTTTTTGGCTGCTGACCACATTCTAATCCACAGTAATGCCATCATCCCTTTAACCCCATTGTGTAGAGCAGCTTTAATTTAGCTTCATTTGTGTTTATAGATCACCGTGCTAATGCTGTTTTCTGTATGTGTCTTGTGTTTTAGAGGTTTGTGTATTGAGCTGGTGCCCAAAGGCAAAACAAAACTTTAAAGTGCAGGCGCAGATCATCTCTATATTGTGTTGGTTGGTCCAGGATCTTATCTGTATATCTGCACGACTTGCAAATCAGGTTCAGTATGGATGCAACTACAACCCTTCTTGGATGTAAAGATGCAGTTTAATATTTGAACGTCTCTGTTTTGGCTGTCGGTGGATGTGCAAGACAGGATATCGACTTGATTATAGTTCAAGGTCCATTTGTTCATTCATTTTACAATTCCAGGGTTGTAAAGCAAAACTGAGTGTTCCCTTGATGCTACATCATAGACAAACAAAGTTTTATAGAGTGGTGTGTGGAGGATGAGTTGAGGAGTCTCACAGCCTGAGGAGTGAAACTGCTCTGTAGTCTGGTGGCTCTGTGTGGACATCTCACTTCACTGATGAGCCTGATGCTCAGCAGATGGTTACCAATGATGTTCTGAGCAGTTTTAAATCCATTTCCAACTAGCTATGATGTGAAAATGCGGTGCAGCAATATGGAAAGTCTGCATGTGATTTTTCCGCATAACACATGCCTTTTGTTTTTACATTTTACAAACCAAATTTGGCAGTTTTTTGAAGAAGTATATAGGAATTATATCAGTATAGATACCTTGTGTCGCCATCTATTTCACCCAGAGGAAACATCACAGCTGAAGGCTTAACAGAGACAAAGTCATCGCCAAGACCACAGTGTTTCAAGGCCGAGACAAGACCGAGACTTTGAGGGGTTGAAACCAAGTCAAGACCAGAAATTAATAAAATGTAAGGTTCCTCTTTTTCTGAAGCCAAAACAACACAGAGTAAAAATGTGGTTGATTCAGAGATGAGACAGAGACCTTTGAAAAAAGGTCCTGAGACAAGAATAATTTTAAGTTAAAGAAGCTGCAAGCTAAAAAAACAAATCACTCTGCATTATGGAGGACAAACAAGTTTTCGGTTGAGAGGCTAAACTTCAAACCGGTGCAAGGTGGAGTGCATTGAATTACAGCTAGTAGTAGTGACTGTTTACTGACAAGACAAAAAAAGTTTGCAGTTTATTTAACCTGTGGTCTCTCTACTTCTCTCTGAGTCAGACACTCTCAACAGTCTCAAGTAAAGTAGGTGGAGGAAAAAGAGTCACTGGATGAGAAAGCTTGGTTATTTAACATTCAAGGTGACTCCCATGATCCCACAACATCCAATTACATTTTGTGTTTTCATTGTTTTGACTGAGAGAACCCTGGCAGCAGAAATTAAATACGGCGCGTTTAAAGTGATAACTTAGTCAAAGGTGCTATTGAATCATCCAGCCGCTAAACGTTCTGTTGCATTCACCTCGCAACACCGCTGTGTTTGGATCATCTGCCCCGTCAAGTGGTTGCCAGTTTGTGCACTAGCTAATGTTGCTAACGCTGACGCTAGCTCGCTAATGTCAAAGTTGCTAATGCTAGCTAATGTTAATGCTGCTAACGGCCTTTCCCCCCCCGGCAAACTGGCAACTACCAAGAGTTTTGATCACTGACGAAATCCAGCTACCATGTGATACCAACGGCGGTATACTATTGGCTCACAAATCTTAGCAGCTGGGACCAACAGGCCGACAAAAAAAACTTAAAAATTATGAATTCACGATCACAATAATGTTTTAGAGGAAAAGAGACAATATTTTTCTAAATCTAGCTGTCCTTAGATATTCTAATGTGGAAATGTTGCATATAATATCTTTAATTTGTCTTAGTTACAACAGTAGTGTCATAGAAATGACAGATAAAGGCAGGCCCAGCATGATGCCACATGATATGTTTGCCCTCGGAGGACAATTACACTACTACTATTACTACTTCTATTGATGGATGACACAGCAGTCGTGCCCATGTGGGTGTGTTTGCCCAGACGTTGTTCGGCGTTCTCCCTGAGTAAATCAAAATGGGTCCCAACATAGCCGACAGCGTCTGAGCAGAGGGAGACAGACGAGGGGGTCACGCAAGGAGAGAAACAAGCAGAGGCTATTATTGGAGCACCGAAGGGAGACGTCAGTCAGTAACACAAACGTTTACCGAAGGATTATACAGCATGCCTGAGTACACACATGCACATGTACAGTCACACACACACACACACACACACACACACACACACACACACACACACACACACACACACACACACACACAAAGCCTGTATCACTCAAGAGGATAGATCCTGACAAGCATATCTTTAGCCTCTTAACTCTCCAGAAATCTGCTAATAAGTGGAAATGAGGACTTGATTAGAAAATAACGAAACCAAACTTGTTCAAACTGCATGACACGCTTGAGATTTCTGGAGGGAGAATTAGAAATTTCCTGAAGCTCGGGAGTTTTGTTCCACATTATGTAACCAGATAGTTTTCAAACACAGCAGCAGCAGAAGCCTCTCTGGCGTGCCAGTACCTCTCTGTTGAGTCGAGTGTGCCCTGTTCAATCCAGGCTCAGAGGGCCACCGTCTCTGTGGGTGATTATCACAGGGCTGCCAAGGCAAACATAAACACCTCCTGGCATCCACTTCTTGCAGCTACAACAGTTGTTTTCCAACAAGCTCTGTTCAGACTCTGAGGCTTTTGGAATCCTGCTTAGAGGTGAGAGTGGGAGTCAAAAATGCCAAACATTCGCCGGTTCCAGATTCTCAAATGTGACAGTTTGCTGCCTTTTCTTTGTTGTGTTTCATTGTAAATTGAGTATCTCTGGGTTCGGACTGTTGTTCCACCACATCAGTTGTGGATTGTTAAAGTCCGATGGGCAGTTTTCACAGGCAATTTCATAGATTAAACGATTACCGTCATTGCTTAATAGAGAAGAGTCGCCTGATGAAAAGAATAATTAGCAAATGACAGTCTCACTTCTCCAAAGTCACACTATATCTTTCTTCCACTCCTCTCAACGGTTTCTCATGCTTTGCCATGATAATAATCTCCCTAGATGTGAGCAGAAGAGGATGAGGAAGTAAGGTGGTCCCATATTCCTCCCCCCTGGATGCCCTCATGGTAGATAAACATGTTAAACTGCCCTCTAGGTTGCAACTAGAGCCCTTTTTTATTTTTTTGCCCCTGCCCCTCAAACATCCTTAGTCTGCAAGTGATCTGGACCAAAGGGTACTGTGTTCTATTTTGGGCTGAGACCCGTCTTCCATCCAAGTTTCATGGAGATCCGTTTGATAGCTTTTGTGTAATTCTGCTCACAAACCAACCAACAAATGGACACGGGTGAAAACATGACCTTCTTAGTGGAGGTTCAAGAGTCTGAGAAAGCATAGAATACCACTCACACACCTGTAGCTCCGTTTGATGTGGAACTCTCCTCGACTAACTGAACCTTTCTTTCAAGATCAGTCGGGGAGGCTTCACAAAATCCTCAAAACCTTTACATCACTGGTGTCAATACAGCAAGAAGGTTCTTTCTTTTACTGGCCCCGGTGCTGAACTCTGGTCAGCAGAAGACAGAAGCATGAGGCCTGAGGTGAGTGAAGAGACACAGAGAGCTGAGGAGAAATCAATAAGACAGCCTTGACCTCCCTCCCACGAGTACCGAGAAATTTATAATGAATTCAGGGGAGAAAACTGCGCAAGTGCGCACACACTCTCACACACAGACACACACACACATACATGGCCATGTTACATGTGAAGTGTCATCTTCACTTGAAATTTGATGTAATTGCAACCAATATTTTCCTTCATTTACGGTTCAGGAGACTTTTGCATTTTGTTTGCGATCGCATCTTGACCTTTCTAACTCCCTTTACATGCGAGTCCACTCCAACGCTGCCCGCCCCAAAATACCACCACGGGAGGAAAAAAGTAAAATCAATCATCTCATGTGGAACAGAGAATAAATAGTCTACCAGGACGCTGGAAACTGATAGATCAGAGGACAGGCCTGCACAGATAAAATGCTCCCTAAAACCGTTCAGCGTGGCTAACGTGTCAGTGTGTAGGAAGAGAAAAAAAAAAAAGGAAGGTGGGTGAGAGGAAGCACGAGAGACAGGAGCTGAATGAAAAGAACAGGTAGGAGAAGAGACAGAACCTGATCTGCTGGTACAAAATAAAAATAGGATTTGTATGTGGACTGTGCTGTCTCCCCTACAGCTCTGATAATCAGCTAATTAAAGAGCAGCCGAGCCTCTATTAGCAGCGTAATGAGTTGACTGATCCAGGTCCTGATAATGGAGCTTGATATTATGGTCAGGCAATATGGCTGAAATCAATATCACGGTGATAAGGTGTTATAACTGCAAAAACTCATTTTCAAAATTGAATAACATTTAGGCACCATTACTTTAAGCAGGATAATTTGATAAAATAACACAATGATACCACTTTACAACTCCACTGAGAGTTGGTTAAAGGTAAAACAAAGTGAATGCTGAGCGCTGCTTGCTCCTGTGTGTTGGAAAGGTGAATTTTAGAGCTGGCATGATTGCATTGAAAGGTCCACTTTGTAAGAAAGCTGATTTTTGAGTCTTATTCCCAGCTGGAATAAGACAGTCAAATACCGATGATTTTGGGTTGCAGATGGGGTCGGCCGCCATCCAAAAAGCATCAGTATTTGACGAGTTGGGAATGAGACCATGAATCCATGGAAAGGCATCATAAAAAGTGAATTCTCCGGCGTGATTTTTCAGTATCAAGATCAGATCAAGATGAGATTACCTGGCAAGCTAGATTCGCAAGATCACGTGGTAAACTTAACCAAAGAGTTTTGATGTTTTTTTTTCTGGCTTTTATCACTGAAACAATTGTTACCCATGGCAGAAACATAGTAATCAGAATTGGAGAATCAAGTCTGACTTTTGGGTTAAGAGCAGTGGACTTTGAGACAGACATGGTGCTTTTGACCATCCAATGTGGCCAACCGGACCGCCTCAGGGAGGACGGGGGAGAGATCCAGGATGGGAGCCATGCTTATTCAGCTTTGATTTAAGGCTGCTCCTGGCTAATGTCCAGTTGTAGGTAAATGATTGTACTGCACTGCCATAAACAGGGATCCACACACACACACACACACACACACACACACGTCCCACACGAGCAGCAGATAGTGAATTATGGAACTTTAGTGTGTCATTGAAAACTGGACAGATTTTCTTGTTACCGACTGGATTGCCTCGATCATCCGAAATCCAAACATTCAAAAGCCTCCCCTGGCCCAGAAGGTGCTGCGGTGCAAATGGAGGCTTCCAGACAGACGAACAGATACACTTGGAGAGCTCCAGAGATAAGGTGGGTATACAGGACTCCGTCTGCCTGTGACCCCATTTTACAGGACAGACCACAATTACTGATAAGGCCATCCCAATCATATTGTACACCAGGTAAGTTTGAAAGCTGAAGCCTGCGAGCTCGAACAATGTAACTCTGCTGTTTTCTTGTATGGAGAAAAACTAATTTTCAGTTTTACAGCATTGGTAAATGGACAAACATGTTCTTCCATAATACAAGAGGTGTCATCGAACAACACAGCGGGTATTACGTATTTCCTCACACTTCTTCACTTGCACGATGTGAACGATTCCCCAACGCACATTAAGATATGCATATATCTTAACAGGCGCTGTGTACCTGTTTGCCGACTGCTCTGCCTCGTATTCTGGATTGCTGTTGCCGTTGGAAGGATTGAATTGGAAAGGCTGTCACATTCATCTCCTTTATGCAGTCTCAGTCCGCTGCACCCTTGTGAACCCACGCAACCATTCTGAGCACTCCAGTCAACATCAGAATACATAAAACCATAGTCAACGAGGGCTCAGTCTGCCAGTCCGGAGGTTTGCACATTTGGATTCAGCTGTTGCGGTTAGGGGGGAAAGTTTTAGAGGAACACAAGCTTCCTGCACTTCAGTGGTGTAAGAGAGATTAGTATGGGACAATGAGGGGAAGGTGTATTCTTTACCATCTTTTTTAAACCAAAGTTCAGCATTTGTAATTACTATCCTATGATCCCCATTAGCTGTTTGGAAGACCATGAATGTTTATTTCACTGTAAAATGATGTGTAAATGAGTTAACTGGATATGAGGTCCCTCCCTCCTCTTCTCCTCCCAGAAAAGACTGAGTGGAAGCACATTGTAAAATACTTTTTTAACTGCTCTGAAAAGACATTAAGGGGTCTATTTAATGCCTGGCGCAAACTGTCGCGCAGCGCAAGTCTCATTGCCGACTGCAGACCGACGCAGTTATCATTTTCACACCCGTCTGTGTGTCCCTGGGAGTGCTGGTGTTTTAATGAGGTGTAATCAGGCGCACTCATGGCACGTTGCTATCTTGAGGGAGCCGAAAGTGACCGCGCCATAGACCAACAAAAAGCTGGTCTAAAAGTCAATGGCGCAGCGTGTTTCCTGCTGCATTATTAGAGAGATGATTAGAGAGGCTGCTTTGGAAAACATTTCCATGCATGCTGTAATGTCACTGCAGCAAATATGCTGGCACATTTCAGCAGCTAAACTAAGAGCTGGAGTTACAGTATAAACTTGACAGGGCAGAGGAAACAGAATTAAACTTTTACCCTGTGAAATAAATATTTTTACTTCGTGACAGGGTCTCAGGATTTATCAGGAGGACTGCTACTTCACGCCAAACGATTTTATTCTACGAGTCTGGACTGTGTGTGTGAAGAACGCAGAACATTAACATGGAATACTAACCAATCAGGAGTTTTAAATATCATCTATGTGCTTTAGACTAGGGGTGTCACGATACCAAAAATTCAGTAGTTGGTGCCAATACCAGTAAATTTACACGATTCTCGATGCCAATTTCTATACCACGGTAAAAAAAAAAGGATTTTCTAAGATTCCATGTACTTGAACTTGAAACATGAACTTATTTATGAAAATATTTGAAAAATATAAAAATGTCATAACAAGACATACAAAAGGTAGTGCAGGAGCATAGAACAACATAATAAAGTGCAATTAATGGTCATAGTGCAACAACTAGTGTCCCCAGACACATTCCAGACTTGCAGGCATCAAGGTACTGTGCAAAAACAACAACAGTGCAAATCAAAACATTGAATATAGCAGTGCAGCCATTCAGCTAACAAGATGCACATGCACTTTTTCACAGCATTTTAACCTTTTCTTGGCTAGTTCAAGGTTTTTATAGAGGAAAACTAACATGTCAACATGGTCTTGGGTAAGTCGGGAACGTCTTGGACTGACAATGATTCCTGAGGCACTGAATACCTTTTCGGAAGCACAGCTTGAAGCCGCAATGCAGAGATACATCCTTGCGAATTCTGCAAGTTGAGCTGTTGTGCCTCCATTCATTTTCCACCAGATGAGGGGATCTTCGTCTGCGCTCAGTTCTGGCATGTTGCTATATACCAGGAACTCACCATTTAACTTCTCTTGGGTGGAAGGCCCTGCCTGAGATGATGTGGCATCACTGCCCCTCTTCTCTCCTTGAATGGCTGAAAGCAGATGCCAATGTCAATGTCGATGGCCTTGCTAACGGCCAGGTGCAAGTTGTGGCCAAAGCAAGGGTAGATATAGTCATCTTTAAAGGCCTTTTGGTTGTTGGATGCATTGTCTGTTGTGATGCCTGTTAGTTTTGCAATGTCCAACTTCCACTCCTCAGTAACTACTTCATCAAATGCCTCCCTCAAACTGTCACCTGTGTGGTCTGAGTTCAGGCCACTACAGCCTGAACACCAGGAGTGCAACTCCCATGACTGTGTTATGTATTGTATGGTAATGGACATGTACGTGTCTGCAGCTCTGCTTGTCCGCAGATCAGTTGTGCATGCATAGAATGGCTTTTCTTTAAGATATTGTGTGACCAGGTCCCTTGTTTCACTGTAGATTTTTGGTATTTCTGTGTATTTTAAATAATTCCTACTTGGAAGTTGATATCTGGGACTGAATGCATGGAGCATTTGCTGAAATCTTGGTTTTTCAACAATGTAGACAGGGACTTGGTCCATACATATGAACTCTGCCACACTTCTATCCAATCTCCTGGCCTCATTTGAATTTCTCTCATATTTCCCTTGCTTCTCTGGAGCCTCGGTCATAGTTGGCTGAGTTGGCCGAGTTGTCTCCTGGACGTCATCCCCTGGTTGAAACTGGAAAAGGGAAAATTACCATTTCAGCTAATATAGTTAATTGACTAAAGAAAGAGCGCAGGTATAAAGCACAAGCACCTGCCTGCCCTGCACATTGGCTCCAGCCCGTGCGCACACACACACACACCTAATAGTAGATAGTCATTTGAAGTCACAGACAGGTGGTGGCAGGTAGTTCATTATAAAACATTAAAATAAAAATCAGGGCTGTCAAACGATTGAAAGAAAAGCCAGGAATGGGACAGCAGCACAGCACTTATTTTCAATTGCAAATTTAACTCCAAATGTACTATCCAATTAGCAATTAGGAAGCAATGTTCAGTGTGGTTACGGCGAAATTGCAGCTCTGTCACTCACAAATCGTCTTTCACATCGAGTTCTACTGGCATCGTAAAACATTTTTTTTTTGGGGGGGTAATCATGTTTTGACAACCAATTGCATATTCATTTGTAACAATATTAAACTAAGATATTCAGTGAATTTCGCTAGATTTGACATGCAAGAGACAAGCTCTCTTTCTCTCTCTCCTTCTAACTGAGGCTGCATTGCTACGAGGTAGCTAGTGCTATAGTGCTAGGCTAATGTACACACTACAGCATAAGCTACGTACATAACATAAGCCATAACAAATGTGCCCACCATCCCAAACATCATGTAACGTGTATTTCAGTATGACAGATAAAAAAAAACAGAAAACGTTTACCTAAACGTATTACCTCCCTTGGTCTGAAGAACTTGTTCGTGACCTACTCCTTCTGAATGTAAGTATCGACTGGAACGCTCTGAGGCGTATGCTGCCCCCATCAGTTCAGGAAGAGGCGCAGCACCGATGCTAACAGTGGAGTCGGTGCGAGCGGTACTTCAAAAAAATGGGCATCGTTGGTGTTTTGACATTTTAGAATCAAAAGGTATCGGTTCTCGTGACATCCCTACTTTAGACCATGCGCCATAGATTGTTTAAATAGGGCCCCATGGACACTTTATTTTGTCTCATGTGTCTTTTGAGCTGGAGCAGAAAAGGGGGGTGAGATGGCGGCGAGCACGGAGGAATGCGGTGCCTTTGTGTTGATTTGTTATGTTTTGTCATTACATCCACGAAGACTTGCTCTGCGCCGGTTGTGGGTGTTTGCTTGTTGAGGCTGTCTTGTTTTCGTTGCTGTTGTCTTTTTATTGCACTAATTTCTTTGTACTTTGTTCAATGACAATGAAGGCTTCCCATTCTAAAAAAGCCTTGTGAAGCTGTTGCCTCGTTTCAGAAAGGAGGAGATTGTTTTCCCAAAGAACGTAAAACTCTTGCCTCACCTTCTCATTAATAGCCTGCCCCATCTCCAGAGTTTGACAACCATCTCTTCAGTTTTGAAGATGCTCACTGGGGCTCGCTTGTTAAAGCAACGGCAGTCAAACATAGATGAAACTTCAATCCCGAGTCCTCATTCCCCGTTTTCAAAAGTGAATCCCATTATTGTTGTATAACCAGAAAACTTGCTTGTCATTTAACGATCAAAACTGTGCGAGCTCTACTCAGCAGAATGAGATACGTTACCTCTTTTTGGCCTGAGCCCCCTCTGAGTTTCAAACCCACCGTTTCAGCAAAGTGAAGAATCCAGCGGTCAACACCTCTCTGTCTGCCATCTGAAAGGAAAAACTTATACGACAGTGTTATCTTTTAAGCTGTGGCTGTGATAGCCATAGTTCACCAGCCCCAGACAGGGCTTATGGAGCGGATTTGCATCTGTTCGACGAATGATGCAACAGCCATCAACCCTCAGATGTGGCCTGCGTTAGCCCCTTCACGGGAACTGCTCAAGGCTAGTTCAAACTCTACTCCTCCCATTTTATCTCCTCAGTTTCATGAAGGATGAAGGATAAGTGCACATTTATGCTCGAGCTGAAACGCTTTGAATTCACAGGGACACGCCTTTGCGACGGCATAGAGCGAACCTGCGCCGTTTTGTGTCTGTCTGTGACTTCCTATCGAGTTTTTATGCAGCTGTGCCACCTTTGAAATATGCTTTTCATTCTGTCTGAACACACCTCCGCTTCTTTTTAGCATACAAATGTCCACTGGGAATTGGCAGCTAGACATTTGCATAATTAAGTAACTGTAGGGTTGTGCTGGTAGAAAGATTTGGGTCAATTATGCAATCATTTCCAACAAATTACGGTGTATTTCACAGTTCAGCTGCGAACAGATCAATGTGGCAGCACATACTTACCTAGACTTAGTAAAAGGTGACTCTGCAATGTTCAAACAAACATTTTTATCTCAGGTAACAGTTCAATTGCATCACTTAATTGAAAAAAGTTCAGTTGATAAAAATGTCTCACTTGAGTGACCTTACGTGCGTCTCTTTGTTTATGTGGACGTGCATGTTTGGGTGTCTAACAATGTGTGTTTGTGTGATTAATGGATTAGAGATGGTCGGAGACGATGCTGTCGCGTTGGATTATATCCAGTGACAAGCTTCACTGCTTCATCTCATAGATCAAATCAGAGCAAACCCCTCACATTCCTGCCAATTTTCTGCCTCAGTGCATGTGCATCTTAACGGTGCAGGCATGTAAAGTGTGTGTCTGGTATCAGTTGAGCATGGTTCACAGGCTGCCATAGCTACTGTCACGGTGAGGTGTTCCGATAACCAACCATCGTTTTCAGGCCACTTCAGGCCACCAGAACTGTTAAGTCATATTAAAGCTGTTTCAAATGAGACATTTGCAGATTTACAACCAGCTTTGTGTCATAACAACTTTGGTATTATATGCAAATGATCTACAGTTAACTTCTCTCAGTTTTGCCTGGACCCAGAGCCCTCCCCTGTTTTGCCCGCAAAAATCCTCCAAATGACGCAAAACGCATCATTTGGCATACGGTTGGCTGGGCTTGGAGTTTGATATTTGAAATTGAACGTTTATAATTTGTGGGTAGCTAGCAGGGGGGACTGTGTGTTTGGATTTTGGTTCAGTCCTCCTCTTTATGAGCTGACAATTTGGTGGTGCTGCAAAAAGTTGCTTACTGGGCATTTTAGAGTTTGTAACTTCCCTAGAAAACGATAAAAAATGTTGATGACTCATAATGTGCTCAGTGGGGAATGCTAATTTTGCATCCAATAACGCAAATTTATGATTTTTTTATTTTTACGACACCACAGTGGAAGGATGTATGAGAAAGGCACCACCAGCTGACAGTTTCTGGGGAGCAGACTTTAGAGATTACTGTGCAAAAATACAACTTTATAACACTTTAAAACTTTATTCACTGATTCTAGTGTGACTGGATAATATTTTATGGGAAAGTATTGTCTGCTGTCCTCCTGCTGTTCGGTCTCAACTCTGGACAGACAGCTTTACACGTTGCTAAGGTAACTACTATCTATTGCTAACCAGCAGCCTCCCAGATCAATGTAGGCAAGTTACAGTACTGAGGTACTATTTCAAGGTTTGTTGGTAAAGTGATTCGTAACTGCTGCTAAATATAGCTCCTGTTAGCTTGTTAGCAGTCCTATTTGCCGACTCTTCCTCCGATGTTCCAACTAGCCTCTTCTCTGAGACCGGGTTGTTCCATCACGGTCCAGTAAGAGTAAGCAAAGCACTCCACTAGCCGTTTCACAGGAAAACTCTTTCATTCTCATACTCTTTGAAAATGCTCCTCATTTGGAAATGGTCAAAAAAATAACTATTTCTACTTCACATGGCCTTATAGAATTACAAGCAACCTCGAATAAAAATACAAAGGCTTTAAATATGCTCCAAGACTGAATGTAGTCGCTATGTTTTCTTTGTGCTTCATCTCACTCGGCAGCGATGAGAGCCACAAGTGGGCTTTGAGGGGAATCTGTACAGCAGGTCATCATGATACTGATACTGACTGTACATTTCTACACAGTAAAGGTTCATATGGATATTTTGAGACATATGCACACGCGCACACATTTGAAACGCTGACCACGGGTCTCTGCGGGATGCCGCCGCCAATTATCTACTGAGATCAAAATTTCATGGCTGTCAATCAAAGCAGTATGCACACTACAGGAAGCCACGCGTCGAAACCTTTTCATCTTTTCTCTGCAGCTGCTGGTGTCTTCAGATGAAGGTGTTTTGTCATACGCTCCGCAACATCAGGCATTTTCAAAACCATATTATCTGATATTTCTGGCAAATGTTTTCTAAAATGTCAGTGTGTCTCCATGATGTAATTTTGTGAAACACTGTTGACTTTTCTTACTCGCTGATTGTTTTGCGAAATGTTTTTCTGCTATTTTGTTATCCCTCAAATGCTGTTGTTTTGTGGTTGTGTTGATTCGTTTCCTGAGATGCGACTATATTCTCAGAAGTGTGATTGTGTTATTTCGAGAGCCTTATCGATTTTAAATATGTTATGCTAGGTATTTAATAAGCGTGCAGCATGTCATAAACAGACTATTGCCAAAATGGGCAATACATACTACAGCATTCTTCAAAATCCAAGTTTGATTTAAGATGTGAAAAAAGTAATACTTCCAACATTTGGGAATACAGTATGGTCTCATTCATTTATTTGCTGCCTGACATGGTTTAAAGCAAACACAAGGCTATTTTCTGGGATAAATAGGAACACTTTAATACCACATACATATTTTAAACAAATCAAAGTAATGTTTTATTTCCTGGTATTGAATGAACAGTTTAAACAATACCCACAGAAAAGGATCTGAAGAATATGACTTTCATCAAAACTCATCCATCCATCCATTTATGCCTGACTATTGGGGTGAAACAGTGTCATCTTCACAGCCCAGCAGCTGGTGTGGTAATATATGATAATACCTTTGCAAAGCCTCCTTATCCCATTGCTATCTGTGGGAGCGGAGAGAGTGTTTGTGTACATAACACGCTTGGCCCGGACAAGAAATTATTTCCCCAGTTCCCTTGTGTGTGGTGGGGATGGAGGAGGGGAGGGAGGGGAGGTTTTATTTGCAAACAGAAATTGATAGAAAAAAAAAATACAATAAATAGGCAGAGAGACAGAGATTAGGATAAAACAGGAAGGGGTTCCCCAAGAGACAAAAAGTACTCGTCGGTCTTTAAGTTGGCAGGAACAGAAGCTGAACGCTATGGGATAAGGCAGTGCAGTATATTCTGTAGGTGCTTTTCATATCACATAACATCTATTTCCTGTCTGTGTGTGTCTTGGTGGGTAAAAGCAGCTGAGCCATGTCTCCAGGATAAAATGTTGCTATTTTACGTGTCTGCGAACAATGGATACACTCAAATTTGTACGTGTCATACATACATTATTAACATTTCTACAATATGTGTCATGTCATGTTCACATTACATGTAGGCTATACAGTATGAGCTCATGGTCGTGACAGGAGTTGTAGAAGGCCACCAAGCAAGACCAAAGGTCAAAGCTGTAACTTTTTACATAATTGCACATGCGCATTACAGCAGTAAGCACAATGTCCTATTTTACATCAAAGGAGACCTGTTATGCTTTTTCATTTCCCCCCTGTCCCTCAGTGTTTCACATGTGTTGTTTTGAATCTAAAAGGTCTTGAAAAGGTCAAAGTCCGCACCAACAGAAGCTCCTCTCTCCCACAGAAAACACTGCTCCTGAAATGCCTCGTCAGTAGTCCCGCCTTTAATTCCGTGACTTTGTGACGTCACACTACGTCACCTTGTCAGACATTTGCATAATTTATGCATAACAGCGAGTTTGGCACATAAGATTGATTTAGCACAGCTGCTCTGTTGTTGTTAGCGGTGCTGGCTCAGGCATGTGTGAGCTGACCAATCAGAGCAAACTGGGTATTTAGTAGTGGGGTCCTTAAAGAGACAGGAGCTAAAACAGAGTGTTTCAGACAGACGGGGAGTACAGTGCTGCTGCTTCTTGTTGTCAGCTCACAGCCTATATAGTTCCATATTTATGACATTTTATATGAAACATTCAAACTTGTTGAAATGATGTCTTCATGTGGACCACACTTCACCAACCAGTGCATTATGACTGTGTCACACCTTCACACTAGTCAATATCACCTCTCTTTCAATGAATAAATGATCACACATAATTACAAAATGTGTGTTTTCTGACACATTGATGTTGTAACCGCATCTCAGCTGGTTGAAAAGAGGGCAACAAGATGTCTCAGACATTCAGCCCAGACATCACACAGTTTTCTACTAGAAATCAATGTTGAAATCCTTCCAATGGGGACCGGGTATGCCAAAACATGATCTTTTCCTGACCCTCACCAAACGGTTTCTTTGCTTAAGCCGAACCAAATCTTAAGCACAGCAGCGTCACAACATAAAATTTAAACTGAATCTAAAGAAATGTAAAGTTTCAACTCATCTGTGGTTTACGCAAACATACACTTTCAACATTTATTGTAGGATTGTGTTGAGCGGCCAATCACATGCAGTTCTGCGCGTGTCGATTTTGATTTTCCACACCTGAATACGGAGTTTTGCGAGTGCAGAGGAGATGCTGAACGCTCACCACACACGCGACTGTCACACACACTGCACCAGCACTGACAACTGTTCTATCATCGGTGTTAAAGTGACAGAGAGAAAACAGAGAGACAGAGAGAAAGCGAGTGAAGGTGAGACAGGGGTGTAAACACTGAGTAAACAGTTGCCTTGAGTGAAACAGAAAGCACAGATCAGCTCTCGCAGTCGCATTAGTGACCCCATGGGAGTGACGGTCGGCTTCAGAGACACACAGCGATTGTACTTTCAGCCAATAAACAATCTGCAACCACTTCTGTTAGGTCATCTACCCACTCCCAGTATTGAGCTGTTCTGTTTTTTTTCCAGGAAAGACTTGTTTATTGTTGCTTACTAAATCTCAATCAATATAATTTCTCTTTTGAAATGTCATTCACAACAGATGTTTTTTTTTTATTGATATGTGGATGTGGTGGCATTTTCCAGAGCTTCAATGTTTATGCTGTACGTGTGTCTTACATCCAAATCGGACGTGGAGGCGGCATAGCAATTAACATAATCCCAAACGCTGAGTAGACAGGAAGAAGACAGTGACACAGTGTCCAACCCTGGCACAGCGTGTCTCATTATCTACTCATTTTGTCAGGAGGGCTGCTGGTGGGGGTGAGGGTGAGGACAGGAAGGCAGAGTCAGAGAGAAAGACTATAAGAGAATACAAAAAGGTTCAACCATTAAAATAATTGAGGACGGAAAGAGCAGTGGATGAAGAAATATAACCCGATGTGTTACACAAGGATGTGCAAGGGGGGGGGGGGGGGGGGGGAGAATAAGGAGATAAACAACAAACACAGAAACATCAAGTTAAGCGCAGCGAGGGCCGCAGAGAGGATGAGTAAAAAGACACATGAAGATAAATTGCAGCACAGCTCTGTTGCCTATGGGGAAAACAGTGCAAATATCGATAATTCTCCTCCTCTCTCTTTGTCTGTCTCTGTCCTGTGCTAGATACGATATGTTTCAAAAGTCCACCGGCTTGAAAAGTTTGTTTACACAACCCTGTTTCCTGACACAATTAAACACATTTCTTGAATTAACGCCTACACAGTGTGATGCCCACCTGTAGTACACAAGCTGTCTTAAACAGAAAATGACAAAATAGGTTGACTATGAAAGCAGCTTATTACACCAGTATTTACATTTGTTGCAAGGTGATGACCTCTGCCAGCTGTAGTAATTATTATAAATTCATATAATTAAACTGCCTTGTGTTTTGTGGATATCAGCTATATTTTTAAAAAGCTCGCTCTTTGTTTTCAAACTGCCATGTTTTGATCCTTTTTTTGCTTAATAACCTTGCTGTCAAGAGTCCATGAGTGGATGCACGCTTCCATCTGCGCAGAGATATGAAAAAAAAAACAAAGCTCCTCCATGAAACTGCTCCCAACAGGTTCTGTGCGTTATACTGGTGAGTCAGGTCATGACTTGTGGAAAGGGACGATGCTTTTGTCTTTGTCAATGTGTTTTTTTTTTTGTTTTTTTTTGCCAGCTAGTTCTATTACATTCGAAAGACGGCAGACATCTTTATGCTGAAAAAGATGAAAAACATGTTTTATGAATTTTGGTGTGAACTGTCCCTTTCAGCCTCAGGTGGATTATGTAAGAACAACCACAATCTGCAGGGAACCTTTTCGTCGAAACATTCAAAAACGAATTATATAACAAAAACAATTAGCGTCGCACTTCCATGAAGCTGTGTGACTCACAGAAGATGAACAAAAAAAGAAAAGCTTAAAAAAACCCAGCTCCTTCCTGACATATACTGTGGTTTGGACGTTATTTGGTGTCATAGATTGTTCTCACACCGTATGTTTATTCATGTATGACTCTAATTGTAGACCACACCAGATGTTGACAAATTAATGTGTACTGTTCCCTACATATTATTGCTACTATTGCTTTTGTTGTCAGTGATTCTTCCAGATTGATTGCAGCCTTCTCCTCAGTCCCTGTGGTGTTTCTGGCTGGCTCTCTGCTGGTTGCTGACTACCCCGCCTCCATCAGCTCAGCACAAACCCGCCAGCTATATGCATCTACAACAGTGATCCAAAACACACGGTTCATTTTCCAGTTTTAGACACAACATATACTGCTGTTCGTATTCAACTGTGAACTCTATTCCATGGATTCACCCTCTCGGTGTCTGTCTCTGCCCCCCTCGCTCTCTTCCCTCTTCCTATCAATAACTGTCAGTCTAACTCGGTTGTTTTTTCATGCAGATCAGGATGAAGTAACCTGAGGCACAGAATGACAAAAAGGGTGGATGTGGGGAAAAGTGGTGTTGGCGTGCAAAGACTCGAAATCTTGCCGGAGCAGAAAACTTTCTTTAAGGAAAAAACACTTGGACAGAGTTCTAGTTAAGTTAAAATTAAGAAGTTCTATTGCAATATACTGTAGGTATTTTCTTATGTTATTGCTCTTCAACTTTTCTTTGCGAACTATTTAATCAAGCAGAAATCATAAATCAGAAGCAATGATCGCTAGAAAAGCACTACATTAAAAACACGTCTTGGAGTGAGCATTGTGCTAATCTACGGAGGAACTTCTTCAACTGAACTGAAAAACAAAAACCTAATGTTTATGATGAGAAGTCAGGACATCTCTAATTGTGTTTGTGGTGACCTCACTTGATATTTTTGACAAGTAGTTGGGACATCCCCAGACGTGTTTGTGGCGATGACAACGCAACTAAAACAGGTATTTTGTGCCAAAACATAATCTTTTCCTAACCCTAACCAAGTGTCACAACACTAAATAGAAAATGCAACCTTAAGACACATGATGTTGCAATATAAATGTTAAGTTTCAACATATCTGTGTTTTGCAGAAACATTGCCAACATCCAGTCCATTTCAGCAAATTAAATGACTTGGATTTTTCGACAACAAAGTATTGGTGGGGAAGTTTTACTCAAACCGATGGTAACATAAAGAATTTATATTGAAATACCAGCAACACAATTGCAATTGCAAATGCAAAAGAAATCAAATAACGCGGTGAATTAAAAGGTCACTGCGAGTCTCAGTCTGTAATTACACGTGCTGAAATGCAGACATAGCTGCACACATAACACATCCCTCATCATTAACGAGATTAAAAAATAACTGAGCAGAGGAGTAGTCACAGATAGACAGAGAGCAGGGAGAGTGTATCACTCCTCATGAGTTCTAATTTCAAGACACTGAGAGAAGACAGGCTGCCATTTTCAGTTTGTTTATCATCATTACATGAATTGACAGGGCTGTGGCATCGTTTTGTTTCTCTGCTCTCCCTCTAACATGGACAGATTTTCTGAATGTTGGCGGACAGGTTTTGTCACTGTCACTTCAGTCGGCTCGTTGTGTGCCTTCGGACTTGGAACGGAGATTCACGGGTCGCTGCACTCTCTGAAAGAGTTCAGGAGGACTCCATATTGCATCTCTTAAAAACTGCCCTAAGAGTAATGTTGGGTTAAATACAGAAATTATCTGTTACATAAGACTGTGTCTATAGCCAGATGGGAATCAATGCATGTAGATGGAAATGATGAACTTCAGCTGGCAAGCGCTGTTTTATGCCCGTTTCTATCATAGTCTCTTGACATCCTTGACGGCGACAGGAGTGTTTTGAATTGACTTGATGTGCACGCAGCTAAAACAAAATAATTAGAGATCACTGAAAGTAAAACGCCCACACAAGTGTCGAGAGGGTACATAGAGGCCGAACATTCATTTCAGCTTTCATGCATCAGTGGGTTGCCTTGATAAGTCGGTGTATATTGCATAAATACAGCAAAGTAAACAGGAATACACTCTGCTGCGTAGTTATGGGGAGATATTTTCTCTTAAAGTGATTGCAGGTGGCTCGGTTTGGTTTTGATCTAAATGTAAGACCCGGGTGAACCTGCTAAATTCCGCCACGCGAAGTGATGACGTGTTTTCAACATCTCTTCCAGACTTTCCAAATGTTATTAGAGCGAATGGCTCAAATTCTGACAGTCAAACAGGTAATTTTGCCGGGATTGTGACGCTCCAAAGAATTGATCCACCGTGTTACAGACGCTTCTTTCACAATGAGTTTATTATTGTTTTCTCTTCTGTAACAACTGTTTCCGGCGCATTCATGACGTGAACCGTGACGCTTCAGATAAAAATGACAGATGGGCTGCCTTGCCTGTGGAAAGTGGGAATGGGGTCAATAGGCGATTTTTAGCGGGTTGACCTGTGTAGACCTGCTCATTTTGGTGGAAAAGCAGTGTATGAAAAAAAGTAGTCCTTTAACCATGCTTGCCTCATTTACTCCTCTGTGACTGATATATAAGTTACTTCATGGTATCTTAAAGAATTGCATGTTTAAATAGCTATTCATTTACGATAGTTTCACAACATAAACTGAACATATTTGTATTGTGTACCACCCCCGGATAGCTTTAAGTGGCTATTTAACAGGCACAATTGTCAGTGTTAATGGGTGGGAGGGCAGCGAGGGATCATATCTACTGTCAATCCTGTCGACAGACAAGAATTTAGGTACTGGATTATACTACCAAACGCTGGATTACCTTCAGTGACTGTTTATATCCAGTGCCAACGTTTTTGAAATAGTTAAAAAAAAAACCAGAAGTGATGATTCAAGGCGAGATTGTGGCTACTGGAAAATAAAGTGTGGTTACAGTATGGTTTAAAATTGCAATCCTAAATATTTCAGTCTTGGTTGTTTTGGCGCAACACAGCATCACTGACCTTCATGAAATTGTCATGAACTATAATATCCAGGATTTTTGAAAACGGGCACAAATTTTAAATAGTTTTTGTCACCCTCTACACTAACGATTATGTACCGCACTGGCATCGCAGGGAGATTGGTATGGATGGACAGGGGGCAATGGGCATACGAAATTCAGGACTGTCAAACTCTGTGGTTAGACTTAGGCAACCAAAACACTTTGGTTAAGATTAAAAGGGGAAATGTGTTTGTATAAAGTTGATTTCCTGAGTCTCATTCCCAACTTGTCAAATACTGACACTTTGTAATTGTAGGTCCAGAATGGGACTCAAAATTAAACTTTAAACAAAATTGGACCTTTATGGTTAGGGAATGAAAAATCTCTTCATGAAGTACTGACACAATTTAATCTTTAATTTAATCACAAATTTTCCATTTTCAAACCAACTGTCATGAAAAAGTACAAAGTACACAAATCCTAAAGATTAAATTCCATTACTATTTTACTGGGTTGTTTGGCGATAGCTGTGATCCCTGTGATAACATATACTGTGGTTTAATACAGCAAACACTCCTCCAGTCGCTATTTTTCAGAAATACAACAGAAGAGCAGCCAGTGTGTCTGTTTACAGCACAACCAAATAAACTCACATTGTTTTAAGAGAGAAGTCAGTCGATAATATTTGCAACTGACATCTTATTTCTCACTGCTGCTGACTGAGGAGTTTGGCGAAGTGCAGCCTGTCACCTACAACTCTTCATCGAACGGCTCACGATAGCTTCTCCTCCTTTTTCCATTACTCTTGCAAAAGTTTAAAATTATTCACTGAAGAAAAAAAAGAGAGTCTAGAATGACCTTTGTCTTGTAGATGCAATTTTTGGACACAAGGGTGTGTCATGCGTCCAGCCTCTATTGCTCTCCACACGCACTGTTTACCTCATGCAACCAAAGCCCACTCAAACAGACACGACATATTTCTAATATCAAAACTCGTACCCGTAACTGTTCATGAAGTTTATGTGCATGCATAATTTTCCTGGGAATCTCTTGTGTGTATCAGCACGAGAATGGCCAACTCTGCAACTACCAATAAAATCCGTATATTGAGAGATAACTACAGAATGCAAATACCAACCACACCAAAATCAAAATCATCAAAAATGGGGTTTGATTTAATGGAAATCTGAAAGGTGCACAATGTAGTTTTGGGAGAGAAAGACCTTCATTGACTGATTTTTTTTATGCCTAAACAAACTAAATAAACAAACTGTCTTCATGTTCATGACTGAATAAACAAACTGACCTTCAATCCACTTTGGCGAAGCCTGCCACCTAATAAGCTTCAAACAGGGTTCTGAGGATCTCATTGTCCTCTGAGAACAGCTTGTTTATTCAGTTACGGAATAATAATAATAAATAAATATTTCTGAGTTTGTATCATAACCTTTATGTTAAAATTGTGAGTTTGAATCTACATAGTGCCCTTTAAGGATTAAAACTTCAAGTTTAGGTAACAAAACTCTTGGTTTAAGTTGCTATTACTATTAGTGTTAGATAATAGCATTTGATTTCTTGTGTGAGGATGTGCAGAATTGTTCAATATTGTTCTAATCCCTCAGGATACTGTTCTGCTCTTGCTCCTCTGGGATGCCTGCATGGTTAGAGGGAAAACATAAACCACCCACGTCTTTCACTCTCCTGGTGGAGCTCCTTTCTACAAAAGAGAAAAGGCGGGCGACATCATGTGTGTTGGACACATGCTTCCTCCAGTCATTTGGCAGTGATATCGAAAAGGAAGTAAGTGGGGAAACACACAAACCCGTGAATGGAGAGTGTGTACACAAGTGCAATCTCAACAGCATTCATGGAGTCATACAGCTTCAAGATGATGAAGATTCGTTTTCTTTGGCTTTCGCTGATATTTTCTTACAATAACGCCCGACATTTTAAATCATAATACTTTTTTAGCAGTAAATCATCAGCTGCTCTTCATATCCCTCATTCCTCAGCCGCTTCGCTGTTGAGTCAGTGCTCTCGCCTCCTGAGGTCATCTTGGGTGTCAGTCTCAGTAAATAATGAGTACATTCATGAGGCTGGTTAGTGCAGGAGACGGGAGTAAAGCATGCCATAAGCCATCTGTGGATTTCCTTTCCAGATGGATTGTTTTAAGATGCTGTGCACATAATTCATCTCAATTAACATCACTTAGTCCTGCAGTGTTCTGAGCGGTGCTAATTGGTGCGCTCTTTCTCTAACTTCTCCTGCTCATGATGTGGAAAAAAAGATGATGTGACGTAAAAATGCTTCGTCACCACAACACTTAAGTTAGTCTTCCACGAACTCTGTGAGTTTCTCTACTGCGAAATGTCAGATGAGCGACTGATTACAGCAGCCTCATTCATCATTGCTTTTATTTACCGCTCCGCCTAAACTTTGAGTATTACCAGGCGCAGTTTCTTAGCGATCAGATATATACCACTTTTGTGAAAAACATCGGCCAAGGTGTTAGTTGTCTAAATGATAGATGCCCCGGGGAAAGAAATCGAACTGCCTACATTAGTACTTGATTTATGGAACTGAAATTTTGCCTGTGACACTGTGAAAAATAAGATTCCTTTTGAAAGACTGAAGGTCTCAGATGCAAATCATTTCTCACATTTAAATGCATATTCAGCCTGTCCTCATCAGAAAAACAAGCATGTAGATTGAGAGACTGTGAAAGCAGCTTCTTACAAACCCATATTTAGGTTTCTTGTTAGGTGGCGACCTCTACTGGCCGTAGTATTTATTGTAGAAGCAAAAAAGGAAGTCAGGTGAAGAAGTATAAAGAGCAACGAAGTCCATGTAGGGAGGAGGTCGAGGATGGATGGTTAGGTTAAACCAGCACAGGACTTTCACCCAGGAGACTACTGCTTGTGTCCACTGTGAAACCAAAAGTCAACAACGAGTTATATGAACTTCCTAAGGTAGTTATGTTACGTCATGTATATACCGTAACTGAAAATATCTAAGGTCTGTAACCCTAACCTTAAACTTAATGCTTTTGTAACCCCAACCAAGCAGTTTTCTCTCCTTAACCAAACCAAGTAGTTTTCTAAACCTAACCAAATCATGACAGCACAACAAAGGTCCGATTTGTCAGTAAGCGGTACGCTGCAACGGTCATATTGCTTTGGAAACAGTCATGTATGTCATTTTGGGTGTCACTGGCTATCAATCTATTCATTAGTTTAGGTATGAGGATGTGTTGGTTTATTCCTGTTCTTATTTACAAAGGTTATGGGGAATGTATTATACATGGAATCAAAAACTATATTATTATCCTTACCTTATGATCTAGTAAAACAATGCTGTAAAATTAATCCTTTGTAAATATATAACTTTTACATATTGTTAAAATGTCTATAATGTAATGTATGTATGCAGTCTAAGTGCTACCTCAATGAGTCAACACAGCAATGGCAGTTTAATCAGGAAAAATATAATTGAAAGAGAAGCATAATGAGTACATACTTAATAGTGTGCACAACAGGAGTCTTTGGTGATTACCCGATATCAATGTGACAGGAAGAGTCACACCATGAGTTGAACAGGAATGGCACCCTGATGGAGTCTAGACAGTGGCAGTGATAGTGGTGAAGTGATGAAAAGCAATGGCTGAACATCTTGATAGATGAGATGTGGAGTGGGACTTGCTCAGTCGAGGCATGAGATCCGGAGGCTACAGATAACAGCAGCAGCGGAGAGGTCAGCGCTGAAGTTTGAAAGCAATGAGATGATTGGCTCACAGCGGTTGAAAGGGTCAACGGGTAAAAGGGTGAACACCTTCAGTCAGCTGATTGAGTTGGAAGCAGGAAATGAAAAACAGACTACAAACATGCTGGTGATAGGGGGATTTATGAAATGAAATTGCACACTGACAGGCGTACTCAAGGTAAGATAAATCAACATATTTTTTCGCCTATGTACATTTCCTCATTTGTACTTAGTCAAACATTTAGTGTGAACTCTATGCAGAGTGTTCTAATGAGGCCCTGGATATCTATTAGCCAATGCCGGTTCTCGTTCCCAAACACTTTTCCTTTTAGTCTTCCTTTGAGTCTTTAAAGAAACATCCATTTCCTTCTTCTCTTCCACATATGAAACATTTGTCACATACAAGAAAGGAAACATGTCTGACATGAATTATTTTCGTCATTTCAGATGTCAGGTAATGATGTCTTTTGGGAAATATGCGCCCTTGTTATGTGTTGCTATTACTGCCCTATAGGGCAACATATGAAGACATATGGCAGAAATCATGAGCGGAAGGTCTTTTGTGACATGTATATTACATGCTGGAGGAACATAAGTCAGAATGTTCTGAACAATCAGTAATTGCTGCATGAAAGAGGTTGTTGTAAATTGTTAAAGTTCTTAGTTTCTTTTTCCAAAACTGAGGAAAGTCTTTTTGCACATAGTTAAGCTCTAAAGATGTTCACCCAGTACCAAATTACTTACCAAGTTATTCACTCTCAAGGCTCAAAAACTGAAGGAAGGCATGTTATGCTTAATTCCAGGTAAAAAGGGTTTGCCATTAGGAAGCCCACTTGTACTGCAGTTGGCATTTAAAGGCACTGCGGGACAGGCTCTCTGTGAGGCAGAAGAACGCTGCTCACTGTGAATGGCTCTGAAATGGTTTTAGTTTTTTAATGGATACCATGGATCAACAGCATAAATATCGGAAAAGTTGGTTTAAAAATGCTCCATCCCTCTATCCTTTAATGACCACGAGGAGCTGAAGCTGATTCCAGCAGAGCTCTGTGTGAAAGGCCACTCATTTATCAAAAGGTTAATGCATACACAGACACACCTGTGAGCACTGTAGACTGTCAACATCACATGGCATGCATGGCTGTGGGCTGAGGAGTGACTTTGAATTAGGTTGAGTAAAATGTCAAAAACTGAAGAACAGAGTGATGTGTTCACAGAGGAAGTTTGGTAATAACCCCAGACTAATATAATATGTCTATATTATCGGAGGAGCTGAAGCCGGCGTCTATGCGTGTATAAAGTTGTTCACGGCTTAACCATGTGAAGCGTAACTAATGACAAGAAGTACATCTTGATAAATAAGGCCCCGGTCACACCTGGCGTCAACATTCACTCTGAGTGGACAGCACTAAGTACAGGTGTGAACACTTCTGAGACGGTCAAGGATGTATTAGAGATCCGATCACACAGACCATATAATAAAAAGTAAATAGTAACCACAATATCACCGGACTCCCTTACAAATTGCGTGATTTTAAGAATTGTTGCGTGAGGAGAAACTTAAACTCTGTGAAACGGTATCTACAAAGAAATTCTTAAATATTTGGGCCCTCTTGTTAATTTGGCAAACGTTATATATGAAGATATTTTATTCCCTGTGATGTACGTGTCAATTTGCATAGAGAGCGGGGAAGTGAGATATGATCAGTCAATCACTATAGGACGGTTGTTGACACCAGATTTAAATTCCCTCTAAAAGTCTGGTTGTGTAATTAGCTGTATGGGTCTTCTCCTGTCAACCAAAGTTATACCTGTAGATATAGGATACAAAAAATGTACTTTATGATGAGTAGAAGGTTGAGAAACATTAGTGAAATGGCTAATCTTTTTACAAATATTTGATGCACTTATATACAGTTTAACTCCATAATAAGGTGGGTTGGCTGTGTATGGTAGATATGGGTTGCTCATTTTAATGCATGAAAAGGAAACTTATAATAATAATAATAATAATCCTTCAGGTATTACAACCGCACAAAGACAGAAATAAAAACAGATAAACAGAAAACTTAGTAAATAAAGTAGGAAGAATAAAGCAAGACAGAAACTACACGAAGCAATTAAACCTAAAAAAACAAACAAAAGCAATTAGGGAACAGCAGTACGCTTAGAGAACCTATAACTGGTGTTGCACTCACACTAACAGTGCAATACTGTCTCAAGTAAAGTGATATAGTGGTGTGATTATTAGCAGCAACTTCAGCAAAGTATAGTCATATGTAAGAGTAATATGACACTATCAGCTATAACAGTGTACACAAGAATATTATATGATATGATTGTAGGTTGCATATTATCAGTCCAAGCATAATATTTGCAGTGTTGAGCACTATGTAGTTTTGGAGAAGAAAATCAAAATCTTTTTTTTTTCCATAACTGAATAAGAAAAGCTGTTCTCAGAGGAAAATAAGGTCTCCAGCACACTGTTCGAGGAAAGGTGACAGGGTCCAAACAAAGTAAAACAGTATGAAATTGTATTGTCCTTTAAGGTCAGTTTGTCTTATGCAGTTTATTCAGTCATGAAAAAGAAGAGAGTTTGTTTATTTAGTTTGTTACGGCATAAAAAAAATCAATCAATAAAGATCCTTCTCTTCTGATTAAAATTTCTTCCCCAAAACTACATAATGCACCTTTAAAGTACCTTAGAGCTAAAGAAAAAAAGACAAAGATTATTTGCAAAAAGCTCAAACTCAAACACAATACTTACCAACAACTGCTTAAAATAAGCGGGACCATTCTACTGTACATATATACATATGAAATGTACCAAAAATGACAGAAATGTAAGAAGACAAAACTGGGAAAAGTGCTGCTCATCAAAGCCTTTATTGTCTCTGAGTGGTGTCCAGATGGGAGTCAGCTGGTTAGATCCATTTGTGGATTGGGCTCTTTGACCACTTCCATTTCGTCTCCCAGTATGGGATCGTTTTGGTTCTGTTTCTATCAGATGGAGACAGAGAATTGTTGCAGCACAAGCACTCAACAATTTTCTATTAAGATCGGTAGAAGTCAGATGTGAAATATCACATGCTTTGCGGAGGGCTGTTAAACCCACATTACAAAGAGCAGGCACACAGAAGATGCTCACTTCAAGCACCAGAGAGTCCGTGCTCTTGTTATTACTCTGTGCGCAGCTTCAAACTTTATTTCCCATCACACACACACACATATACAGCCATCTCTTTAATTCACCTGGGGCTCTATGTGCAAACAATTGGACAGGAGGCTGAAAGAGCTTTGAACTTTTAACAACTGTCCTGAGATTATAGGAAAGTTCTCAAAGTGCAAAGACTTGGAGCAATGTGGTGGTTCAGTAAACTGCTATTTCCAAACTCTCTTTTACTTATTTCCTGAATGTTCTTCAACACAGAAGTGTCCTGGATAACAATGATAAAATAGAATGATGAAAAATTAATGATTTCAGATTCTTTTTTGAGAAATCACACCCTTGACACTGTTGTTGCTATGGAGAAGTAGCCAGACAGAGGCAAGGTTCAGAGCTGATGTGAATTTAAAACAGCAGTTGTGGAAAAAAAAACATGGCATCAAAGTTACTGAATTTATCCAAAATTGACCCAGAACCCAAAACTGAATCCATTTAAGCTGCTGATTATGTTACCAGTTTTCTACAAAAATGTAAAATGTAGCTTTTGCTCGACATTTGTCACCTCAACATTACAGTAATGTGGCAACAGCAACGGTGGATCTCCTCCGTGGATCACTGCTTCAGTCAGGCTGATAAACAGGAGTGAAGATACATCTGCTTTTTAATCCCAAAAGGTAAAAAGTAATCTCTGATCTCCTCCCTGTGACTGTTCAGTCCTCAAACCTTGCTTTGCCTCCTCCCCACAAAACACTCTGCAAATGTCTTTCACTTTGTTTTGATAGAGAGCCCCCTTGTGGTGGAAATTACATACTGTACATTAGGCTTATTTACTTTTTATTTTCTATTTAAAGGAACAACTATAAATGAAAATTCCGCTTTCAGGAGCTTAACAGTTTAACGGTGTTGGAGCACTCTCCCTAACAACTGAAGTAGATGGGGACTCGTTTTAAAATGTAAAAAAAAGAGACAAAAATGACATATTGATTTGAAAAGATGTTATTTACGCCTTTGAATCAAGGTCAAACTTGTGCACCCACTAACTCAGACAGAGTGCACACTAACCCTCTTAGCTTAGCCTAGCAGATTTTGGCTTAAAACAGGGTGTAACAGGCTGTAAATAATACCGTTTTTGAATCAATTTAGGAAGTTGGCTCAGACTTTCCTCACCCGTTTGTTGTTTTTGGTCAGGCCTCCAGACTCTGATTTTGGTGATTAATTAATCATGTTATTATTCGTAAAAAAATAAAATAAAAAAATGTATAACTAATACTGGGGCATGGCGTCCTCCCTATATGTTGCATGTGGGTATTGACTATCTCCGTTGCTGCCCAGATTCTTTGGCAATGCTCTCAAAGAGACTTTTCCGTCAAATCAAATTTTATAACCATTTGCTATAAAGATTCAGTCTATTGACAGAAGTGTCTCTGAGGCTGAAATGGAGAATAACCTTTACTTCATGTTGATCTTGTTCCTCAGGATTAATGTTCTTTCAGGCTCTTAACTTTAACGCTCTAAATATATCCCTCAAATGTTCTTTTCAGCTTTGAAGTCAGATAAAAACTTTCTTTTCCACTTTGTATGTATGATATTTCTAATGAATATATTTATTTTCTATCTGTTTGTTCCAATGTTTTTTTTTTTTTTTCTGTTTCGAAGTTAAAAAGCCAAGAAATCACTTCTTATGTCTGTACCAATAGATGGAAAATCCAGAAATACCCTCAATGTTTGAAAAAGAATTAAGTGTGCACTCTTTAATTTTGTTTTCAAACAAGGAGTTCTTCAGGGGCTTCTATCACATTTTTTTGGAAAATAATTTTTAAATTTCACTCCAGATAACCGGTTTAAGAAAACTTTATGAATTCGTCCCTCTGGAATACGGTGAGCGCGGTGAAATAGGTCAGAGAAATATCTTTCGTCTTTCTTCCCCTTTAAAGGTGAAGTGATCTCTCTAATTCCCTCTAACTGGCATCGTCTCTCTGGAGCCTTTTCTGTCCAGCTCTGATTCCTGGCGTCTTTACCTCTCTCTGCCAGTCAATCAATCTCAATCTCTTGCTCTCTATACCTCTCTCTGTTTTGTATTCTCACCAGTAGCACTGAAAGGCCCAGAGGCAGACCGCTGGAGACAGGGAGTCCTTGCGCAGTAAGAGCCAATTACAAGTCATTTTTCACACAGTGTCACTGGTTCCCAGCTAGCCCTGTCGCTCTGTCACTCTGTGAATGAAGCCGCATAATCATCAGAAAATGGTCAATTCTACAGTGAGACACTGACTCGGACACACATCTGTAAAATTCACACACGCCCACACAGGTTAAATGATTCACTCACCTTGACTCCACTGCTATAGAGACAGTTCATCTCAAAACACGATGAACCCTGATCTTATCCAGGCTGACAAGGAGGTTGCATTTTGAATCATCACAATAACCAATAAATTTGGTTGTACTTGTTGAGATTATGGATTATCAACCTGTCGGCATGACTCTAGGTATGGTAATTTATGTAAGTTGTTCGGTTGGTCAGTCAGTTGGTTGACCACTTTAGTCCAGACTGAAATATATCAATAAATACTTGATGGATTGCAATTAAATTTGGTAGATATATTCATCTAGTGCATTCATGACAAGAGTTTGGTTTGTCAGATCATTTGGTGTATGATCAAACACCTGTAGAACTGATATTCCCATCAGCCTCAGCTTCAGTGCTGATTAGCAAATGTTAGCATGGTAACACTAAACAAAGATAGTAAACATGCTGAACCTTTTACCTGTTAAATATCCAGCCCAATCTCACTCCTAACACATAATATACAGCAGCCTGGTCAGTGACATGACTGAAGAAAGTTATTTTGAGCCAAAGCACGATTTGTTCCCGAACCTAACAAGTAGTTTTTGTGCCTAACCCTAACCAACCCACGACATTTCACAACATTATAACTGTCCAAAAGTCATAATATGTCATCGTATGAGAAATGTTTGTCAAGAAGCTTTTTTTGAAAGTCTAACAGGACATTGCTAGTGAGCCTAACTTGACCACGGAGCCTTTTATGTGCAAAACTGATGCTAGAGGGGTAGGTCAAGCATCGTAGTTTGAAGCTCACGGTCACTGACCAAACTGCCGTATTTGAGTTGGGAGTGAGAACGCAGCCCAGTTGCCAGGATATAATGTTAGCAGTCAGTGGTTCTGTAAACTTCAGATAAGTCCAAGGTTGACAGTTGTACCAAACATGTCATATCACGTCAGCTGACTTTCAAATCTGGAGATGGAGGGCATGGTGGTGGTCCTATCACAAGCCACAAGGCTGCCAAGCAGGCGACCACAGTTCAACTCCGTACCAAGATTTACAGCCATTTTTGTTGCGACCAAACCAGGTAGGCTATTATAAGCCAAACCACGATTTTTACACAACCCCCAACCAAGTGGTGTTCGTTTCTAAAGCAGACCATAAGCAAAGCATTGTGACGCAAGAGAAATTGAAAATTGAACCTGGTCAGATCTAAAGAAGCAACATAAAGAAATGCTGCGTTTAAACCTATCTGTGGTTTTGCAGAAACTTACTGAGCGAACATTTATTGTGGTAATTGTGTTGGACAATGTGTTGAAATATCAGCATGGTAGCATTTTCAATGTGAGCATGTTAGCATGCCAATGTTAGCATGCATCTCAAAGCGAAGTTGTCTGTAACGACAGTCTCACAGAGGGGCTACCTTGGCTGTAACCTCTCTGTCAGTTAAAACAGTGTGAACAGTTTATTAACCACAATCAGGAATGATACTTATAAGTAGCAACAAGTAAAATATATTCTGTTTACTGGCAGAAATCCTCTTATCTAGTAAATCTTTTTTTTCCACACACTGTAGTATATTTTCTAATGAGTGCTGCAATAATGGCATACAATATTTAAACTTTTATCTAATTCAGGATATAATAAGCTTAGGAACAAGGATCAACAACCCCCTCACATTAATCTTTCTTTATCAGTTTTTTCCCCCCTAAGTAAACAGAAATTCACTGGATCTTTTCTTTCCTCAAGTCCCTCCGTCTCTCTGTCTTCATTTGTCTTCTTATCTCGTTACCTACCTCAGCTTCTATTTAAGATTCCCTCTGTTCTCCTGCTTTCTATATTTCATTTCCCCATTCCCCCCCACCTAGGCGGTTTAGATGTAATTTGAGCCTCACAAGCAGACAGATTGTATTTATTTTCAGATATTTACTGTCACATCTGCACTGACAAAAGTTATTCCGAATATATTTAATGTGAACACATTTAGGATATGGGACATTACTGGAAGACAAGTTATTTCCCCTGTAAAATGTGGATTGCATAAAGTGACAGAGATACCAACACAACAGAAGAGATAAAAAAAGGAAAGTTCCACACTCTCAGAACAACAGGGCAAATAGGCCTTGTGTTGGCTTTGTTATAATATAGAAGGAGCAGTACACAGCACCATCTGGACCATCTGAAGTGCCTCTGTCGTGATGGTGATATATAGAAGTTTGAACACACTGCATTATTTATTTACTTTTCTCTGTTGATTTTTTTAATGCAAATTTAAGCCTGTAGATGAGCTACATATATATATACATAGTTCAAATGTTATTACAATATCACCGAAGCTTAGGGCTTTAACACCCATTCAATGCATATATTCACAAATTGATATCTCGTTGGCTACGTGATGCATCAATTTCCTGGAGGCTGGTGTGAAAGTAGCTCAAAAGACAGGGGAAGGAAGAGAGAGTGGGTCTTCTGTCTTCCTGATCACTCGTTGGCTATTGCAGGCCACATGGTGGGCATAGAAGCCCCTTACTGGTCAAATGAGGTGCCAATCAATAGGTCGGGGTTCGGCAGCCATCTAAGGTAACTCTGTGTTGCAGATTGATGGCGTTGTGTTAAAAAGTTACGTTTTTTTGATGGATAAAAGCATGTAAACACATCCACAGTCGCCATTTCCTCACCATGTGTGCATTTTGGACTGAATAGTTACTGAAATGGATCTACTGGACATCTAGGAAGAAGACAAGACAGCTTTTGTTGAATTTTGATACTACTGAAACACTCAGATGCATCAACGGTGAGTTGCCCAAACTTCGTACACGCTGGTTTGTTGGTTAGTTTGTTGGTTTGTTGACTGTACCTGCCTGATCTGGGTTTATCCTGAAATGGATTGCATGAGCAGAATCATGAGACTGTTAACAGAGGCATCTGATTATCATAGATTTAGATGTACGATGTATTTATCTGCATCGCTAGGCCACAACGTTATAAGCTGTAAGTCTATAGAAACAGCTCCTCAAGTTTGAATATTTATGTAATTAAAATGATTGTACTTTGACTTTTATATACAGTTAAAATAGGATTGCAATATGCAAAACAACTGTGCTTGCAAAGTTGTGATAAACCTGTGTGGCAAAGGAAAATCACCTTGTGTCAGGAGTTGCACTTCATTGTTGTCATGAATATTCATGAAAACGTGACCTTTACTTCTAGAGGTGCTCTAAGCAGCCGTGTGATTGCAGACTTGTGAGTCGCCCATGCGAGAAAAAGCAACAAAACACCAACAGCAGTTGCAACAGAAGGGAAACGCCAACATCAGACATAGGCATGTTATTATTAGCCTGTGTGTCTGCTGCATTCACACTCAAGATGACCTGTCTGCCTCATTATAATAAGTCTAGCTTCATACTCAGCCTGTACAATCAATCATCCCGCGTCTGTCCAAGTTGAAGTCGCAGAGTTATTTAAGGAAAAACATTCTGGCTGAGCTAACAGTGTTGGAGCAGCACAGCATGTGCAAAAGTTGAGTTGAGACTCAATGGGTTTAGATAAAACCCTTCTCTCCTCTTTATTCTTTTGATGCCTGTCATTAAATTCACACTTATTTTCATATCACTGAAGTTACCGTCTGTGAGCTCCAGTATATGTTTTTTTAAACTTTATTTTACTTTTGCAGGCACATTTTAAATTTTTAAGTAGATTATTTAATTCTTTAAGTAGACAGTTTGAACTTGGTACCAACCAACCCTGGTTGTCAAGACTCAGATAAAGAAACGTTCAAGCTTTTCTTTAGAAATATCCTGGTTGCCTGGTTTGCACTGGTTTGACAGCTCCTTTTGTGACAAAAGGAGCTGTCAAACCAGTGATGTCACAATGTGCTGGCCTGTTCCTCATATTCATATATTTTGCAGACATTGCTGCCCAGTGGACATCTTTATCTTTACTGCCCTTTTCACAGCCTGCCAGTTATAACACTTTTTGTAATTCCTGCAATACCAATCCTAATCAGCAGCCCTCCTCCTCCTGCCCTCTAGTTCCACTTTGTTTGTGAAAATGGCAAGTCACCGATGGCTCCCTGGTTGACTTTTTGCAACCTGCAACTCTTCAGATTTAAGGGAATAACCTACAGCACATGGTGTTGTGACCTTAAAACAGTGAAATGTGTGGTGAAATTCAAAACATTGAAGGAGTTGGCAAGAATATATGAACATATGCCACTAATTAGCACTTTGAATGTCTTATTGTCTTATGAGATGACGAGGATTCCTAAATATGTTGATTTTGTCAAACAGCAGTTACTTAAGGAAAAGTAAGTTTTATGATTATAGTATTTAGATTGGCTCCCTATATACCTGGCTTCCACTAATGCAGATTTGTCCGCCACCGGGCACAAAATCTCCTGGGAAAATGAAGGCTGGCAGCCTGGCAACATTTCTACCTGCTTTAGTTTTGTGTTGTTAGTAGTTGTGACCCTGAGGAAAATGGAAACAATCCAGTCGTCTTTGCGACAGCGCAGCGCCAACAAACTTTGGGAGGCAACTTGTGGAGCTTGGAAACTTTAAGAAGTACGTGAAGTAGGAGAAATGTCTCAACCCATGAAAGGACAGCTGAAGGATTAAGTTTTGCACAAGTCCCAGATGCACTGCGCTGACTTTCTTTTATAGCAAAATGCTAATTTACAACACCTTACCAAGTAACTACAGCTGTCAGACAAATATAGTGGAGTAAAAAGTACATTTCCCTCTGAGATGTAGTGGTATAATGTATATAAAAGATACAGTGACATCACATCCTTTCTCTGGCCTTTATTGGGAGCAGCTCCACTCAACAGAAGGCTTATGTGACTAAGACTTTAGAGTTTGGTATAAAGGCCATTGAGGTTGAGTATAATTCGAGCTGAGCAGGTTTCCCACTCATAATCCAGCAGTAACATAATGCTACGGAAGCACTGGCTGTATTGAAGCACAATAGTGAGGAAGCAGTGCAACGTCCATAAGTAACACCGTCACCAACACGCCTCCCTCACAGTGGTTAATGCCTTGTCGCTATGAGAACAGCTGGTTGGACAATAGAACATCAATTTGAAAATTCAGCTAAAAAAACAAACAACTGGCAAAGAAAAGTGGGACACATTTAATGCTAATTTATGTGCCAAAGCTTACCACTACCGTATATTAATAATGTTTATCAAAGAAAAACCCATTAGTGATCCGCCTGAGGGATCCCAGAAAAAGAGGATGGAGGGAATGCCACCAAGAAATTATGACTGTTGCACCTCATCTCCTAACTGGTGTGTCATCAGGAGGACATGATGTAGAAACTGAGATGTGGGTGACAGTATCTGAAAACACTGAGATCAAACACTGGAGCGATTTAATAAAGACCATCAGGAGGCTTTGAGACGAAGGCTATTTATAGTTAAGGATGATCTTTTTTATCTTTTCTTATGTAACACTTTAGGAACTTTGCGCAGAACATTGTGTAAAAGTACAGAGAGAGACAGATGGGAGCTCAACAGAGAATAAGCAAGATTTAAGGAGAGAAAGAGGTGCAAACAAAAGGGAGGAAAAAAGAGGCAGAAGAAAATTCTGCTCAGACCGACGGTGCCAGGGGTTAAATGTGCGTCGGTGGTCGATCAGATTGGGGTTGAAAACAGGTCAGATGCTATTTGGCATCAGTGAACCGGCATTTAGGGGTGGGAATTTAACGCAATTGACATTTAAACAGCATTTAACCTCATTTAAACAAAAGTGCGTGTGTGAGAGAGAAGAAGACGAGCAGCACACACACATGGGTGTGAGAGAGAGAGAGCTGAGAGTTTACCCAATGAACTTGTAATTCTGTCAGGTTAAGATTTTGAGTGGAGCCTTTAAAGAGTCGTGGGTTAACTTGTATCAGAAGTGTCATAAAAGAGGTTGAATGCAGACTCAGTAGACTTACACTTACACTTAATCACTGTACAGACAAGATAACTGTGGTATCAATCTAACTCCACTGGAACAGTTCACAAAATGTCTCACTGTTCCTTTAACCACGGTTCTTTTGTTGCTTAAACCACATACAGGACTCAGGATGTGAAGCCTGGTTTCAAGTATTCACAGTGGTCTGAGAGTGAGTGGTCAGGCGGTCAGCTCAGTATAACACTTGCTATGGTCACACAATATTCCTTCAATCCAATTAAAATAATTCTGATTAGAGATTCCGACTTGAAGCTCCCGTTTGTAAGATTGTTGATGTTTCGAATGTCATTCCCAACTCGTCAAACACTAACGCTTTTGGGTGTCGACCGACCCGACCTACAATCCCAAAGCATCAGTATTTGATGAGTTGGGAAATCCGAAGCGTCAGTATTACTACTAACAGGAACTTGTTTACATGGACACTAAAAAAAGCCATCCAATAAGATGCAAAGCATTTAATCAGAATACAACTTTTTGGACGTGCACAAAGTATTTTCACCTGCTCTTAATCTACAGAATCCTGGTTTTGTTCCCTTGCAACCTGCTGTTGGCGGTGCTACAATCTGGTGGATACAGCATGAATTCATGAATCTTAACCTGCCTTATGTGAACAGTGAAGGCCGAAGTTGGTGGTGTGAAACCACAGATTTCCTGGCACACATCGGGGACTGTTCTCACCAGCTAAACATCATCTGAATGCGAGATGTCGAACATTATTTCTGACAAGCTGCATTCCTACCTGCCCGGTCAAATATTCTTTCTCTCAGTGGAATACGTGCAGAGGAATAATTCTCCATGTCACCGAGCGTTCAGTGGTTCAAAGAACATGACAAGGACGGATCTCAAGTGGATACAGCATCCTTGTGATGAAGTGGTGGAGGATTTTCACAGCATCAATGCATCACTGAGATGTTGTGTAGGGCAAATGTGTGATGCTATCAGACCAATGGCAACCAAGATCCCTGTGGAGGATTTCTGGCACCTTCACAGTCCTTCTTCACAGGCTGCTGTTGAGGCCAAAAATCACTGGTTATGTGAACTTAGTTAGGTTATATAACAGTATATATATATTCATGTGTAATATGTATATATTCTTCTTCTTTCTCATCTACTGCCTTCTGTTTCTCTGCCCTATAAGGGACCGAATGTGGAGAGAATGCAACCGTAATATCTGTCTGCAAGTCTTTAACCATGTTTTGTTCCATTGTTTTGCCGTAAGATCGATGATAGATGCTCTGATGAAGGAGAAGAAGAAACAGTCTGCACACACAGAAACAGCATTCAAAAGACCAAAGTTTGCTGGATCGTACAGAAACTTTTCACAACTGACAGTTTGTGGGGCAAAAAAAAAAAAAAAAAAACCTCACGGAAGGCAAAGGCTTCTCTCTCCATCTTATCTGACAGCCGGCTGACACGGAGCAGTTTTATGTCTTTTTCAGGTCTGTCTGTTTCATGTCTCAGCTGCAGCGCCTGGCCTTTGAAATGATCCTCAGATGCCAGCACTGTAAAGGAGAGATGCTGCCTGAAGTGTGCATTCCCTAAATCTTACATACTACAAAACTTGACTCTCGGCTGACAGCCGGCTGCATGCACTGTAAAGGCATGAGTGTATTTATGGACATGTGTGTGACGTGCACATACAGTACTGTAGTGTGTCTAAACTTTAGTCATTCAGTCAAGCCGACACCGCAACCACACCAAGTAGAGCTTTCAGTTGCACTTCACATTATGATACACATATTCACCACTACTAGTTGCTTATTAGCATGCATATTAGCAGCATTTTGCCTCTTTACTAGTCATTATTAAGCACTAAATAATGCCTTATTCTGTGTGAACATACAGTATTCTACAACTACTAGTCCATTTACTGTTTTCCCTCTATAATCTCACAGTTATTTTTTGTTGATAGTAAGGAAGTTGTTGTACATGAACTACAATCTTAATATGCTTTGCTCAGTGTGGGCTTTGTAAGTCGGTAGTAGGCTACAACAAGAATAGTCGTTCTCTCTTAATAACACTTCATAAAAAAGTCTATTCCTATGTAGCAAACCCCCAAACTACAAGTGTTAATAGTGTCCAAATAACCCTAAATTAAGTCTAACTTTCTAACTTCACATTTAAAACTGAGGTCTTGCTCATCATTAATTCACTAGTAGAGCCCATGTGTGTGTTAATGATTGTCAAACTACAAACAATGAGCTGCCATCCTATTGCTTTTAGACCAAAATAAATGTTTAAAACTGTTTAACACTGAAAGAACACTCTTCTCATATCACTGCCAGTATGCATGCTCATCATGGGACACGTTTATCATGTTTGAATCGAGACATCACTGAAAACATCAGAACTTGGAGCAAGCACCTGATACATAGCCCAGTGTGATTTGAATGAGTCATGCTCTCAAATATAAAACATTTAAAGGGCTGATTAAGAGTTAAAATTCAGCTTTTTGTGAACTTTCAAAAAGGTTTTGACTGTTTTCAGAGTTGCCATTAAATGCCTCATGTAATCTGCCTGAAAGCATGGATGCCAGTATGGACTACACTTGAATGTAATATAATATTCATAATGTTGTTTTTGTTCATCTACAATCACCTGAATATAGAATTTGTTGTGTTTTCTTTACCTTGGAATGAGCTTTTTATGTCTACAGAGGGAGCAGGTACTGTACTCTTTCATGAGGTCCACCGAGCACGATATGCACTTAGATAACGACTCGTTTATATTTTATAAATGGAACCCTGCTACTTCCCAGCAGCATCCCAAACATCTGTTTGCACATTAACAGATTGTTAACAGCATAAATAGTCAATACCTGAAAGGGTATAATATTTAACGTCAACTGCTGCTTCTGATCTGATCTAGGGCTGTTTACCGACAGAAAGACGCAAGAGACTACTGTTTAACTTTTGGGATTAAAAAGTGAATTTATCTTCATTCCTGTTTATCAACCTGACTGCAGCAGTGATAGACCAAGTGTTTATGTACTGTAATGTTGACTGCCTGGAGCCTGAGGGGGAAATGTACTGTAACTCGCTAACGCTTTTTCCTTTTGCCTGTGTGTTTCAGACGTGCAGTGGAGGCTGGGCGTGTCTTTCCTAGAGGGCTGGAGCTTGCCACACACCTACAGGGCATCTCCTCATCAATCCTGGTTAAATGCCCTGGTCTACTCTTCATTCGCTGCCAGATTGTTTCTGACACCACACCATGGTAGTTAACCTTCCAGCCTTGATTCGCATGTTTTTGCCTAGTTGCTATTTTGTCTCTCGACTTGAATGAATCCTGTTTCTCCTCGTCCTTCCCAGTGTTGGCATCTCCACGCTTTCCAGCCTCTCCACCTACCAGCCTCCTGCGTACGCACCTCTGCCACCAGCCACACTCCTTCCGGGACTCCCTGAGCTGAAACTTCTCCAGGACCTTGTCTAACCACTGGTACCACCACAGCACCACCACCCAGCCTGCCGCTTTGCTTCTCTGCATTCCCTGGAGTTTTCTGACCTCGGGCAACCCCTCTCTTCTTGGAGCCCTCTTCATCCTGCTTCAACGAGCCAACCCCTGAACCGCACTATATTCATCAATTGTTAAATAAATCACCTTTAAACCTTCTCCATTCTGGTTGTCCGCTTTTGGGTCCATCTACAAACGGTCACACAAATGTTCACTATTTGTTCAATATTTTAAAGCTTTATTGATGTTAAGTTAAGTCTGATTGGCAGATTTCCCTATCCAGGAAGTAGGCCTAGTGTCAGGTCACCATTACCTTAAGTAAACTTGTGGATCTCTCTGTTTGAACATTGTTGGAAATGTTTGGGATATTGTAAAATCTATTCATTTAACAGTTTAAAGCAGAATTCCTACATATTATATATTTGGACGGCAAGTGACTTGTAAAACTTCAAGCACATCTATATCAGAATGCAGCAGTTCAATAATAATAATAATTATTATATGTTTTTAAATGCACTGGTATCAGCCCATACAGTTCAGATATCACACACATGCATGCAGACACAATCATACTGACTAGACAGCAGGTCATGTCAGAGTCAGAGGACAAATCGACAGAGAACAGCTGCTGGTGTTATGGGCTTTTATGTCCTCCTCAGAAACAACATTTGGGATTAACACAATGGCTGAGCAAAGTGCACAGGTCTTTGTGCGCGTCAATGCGTGTTTGTGTGCACGAGACGGATAGTTCACATGTGCGGCTCCTTAATAACGCTTCATGATAGATGCCGCTGTCATTTAGCTGATGCTAGTATTGCAACTTTTCCTGTTTGTAATTTGTCGTAGCTCGCTCGCCTGCCTGCCTGCCTGGGTTGTTAGAAACATCGACTGAAGTGCCAGTGTGTCATGTGTTCAGTGATTTCTGCTTGCATTGTAACATTTTGCAGTTTTAATGATTTAATTACACTGCAATCAAAAGCAATTAAAAGTCTGCTCTACAGCTCCGATTGTAAGAGCTGTGTCTTTTCGAATCAGTGACAACAGAATGAAGTCATAAATCAGTTTCTGGCAGGGGCAGCTGCCACGAAGCCAGTGGGCAGATACAAATAATATAACTGTACCAAAAGGAATAGGCAGCGGTTGAGAATGAGTGGGTAGCATGTGAAGCACATTTTTTCATATGTGTTGTCACGGTTTAACACTTCAGTAACAGTAACAGAGATCACGACTTCACCTGCCTTCTGGCATCATTCTCTGTTTGTTGAGCACCAACCATGGATGGAAACAGTTTATTTTTCTGCCCACTCTGCCCCCTCTCTGGAACATATATCAGATCAGAACTTATTAGCTGTCAAATACTGTGTGCTTAATCATCACTGCTGGTCCTGTTTTCTTTGTGTCGTGTTAAAAAATGAAAAATTGAAAAATGCACACCTTACTTTACTCCAGATGATTAATTTCGCATATTGCTGCTTATGCTAGGCTCAGGAGTTGCTGACTGATTTACTCCCTGTAGGCACTGGTGATTACATTATTTCCAATGTTTGCTCACTCTATCATATGATCAAGCCCTAAACACTTTATCATAGCAAGACCAACACAAATGACAATTAGGCCTTTAATCTAAATGTCCCACATTACGCTCATGTTCAGCTTCAGGCTTTTATATTTGGCGTCTACTCAAAAATGTTTACATGCTTTAATGTTCAAAAAACTCTTTATTTTTCTCCTGCTGCCCATTGCTGCAGCACCTCTACATGTATCTACCCTTCATCTGAGTGCTCTGTTTTAGTGCCTGTCTCTTTAAGACCCCTCTCCCAAACGGCAAGTCTGCTCTGATCGGTCAGCTCTCACAGGCCTGAGCAGGCACCTTCTACAGTGTTTCCACAAATGGTGAAGGGTGAATCTGGAGAAAACAATCTCCAAAAAATCAATTTGAGACAGCACGCTAAGCAATTTCGAGGCAAACGACTACATTCAAGATTACTTTTATTGTCATTCACAACTCTGTTGAATGAAAACAAGATGAAAAAATGTATCTACATATTCAGATAAATATATACGTATATACATACAGTATGTAAAAAGAGAGTTCAATAAAATAATAATTTTACTTTTACGGTGAGTCTGCACTGCTATTTAGCTTGATTCCAACAGAGGGCACTGTCTACATTTCGATTGGTCAATGGGCCTCAAGTTGAGTCTTGCTCACTCACCTAAAGCGACAAGTTACAATAGCAGTGGTCAAGACGTAGACATGATTGGACTTCAACAATTCACGTTACGGTTCACGATGATAAACACCTGTCCTCTGAGCTGCGCATTTCACCATCAGACATGATGCTTGACTTTGATGGTCTTGCAAACAGAGGTGACCATCTCAACCACGTTTGTAGTATAAGGCTACATGATCTTTTCTTAAGTCCGTGCAGCAGGTCTATTCTGCATTTGGTACTGAGAATTAGTGAACATAATTTAGCACGATGTGTTTAATGTTTTGATTTAAGTGCCCAATTTGTGGCCCTTCACTCACATTTTATAAGTCCGTATGGCCCACCCCTGTTCTATGCACTTCCAACATTTCTGGAATTCACTCTGCGTCCAGCAGTTCAGTCAGAAAGCTCTTCTCAGCTCAAGCTAATTGCTCTCCTATAGTGCACACCTTTCAGTGAACCAGTCTCTCTGACATGCCATTTAAAAGACACATAGCTCAGCCATTGTCGGGCTGCTCCAGCTGCTGCTCTCTGCTGTGATGAGAGCTGTGTGGCATTTGATCCACCTCCACACGGTATATAGGTGTATGTACTTACACTTTGTATAAATAAAAGATTTGCATTTGCAGCGTGGAGCCAGAATGCTGACTTGGCCTTTGTTCTTTGTAAGAGCCGAATGATGGCTGACATAAGCTCACGTCAGCTAATGTTACCTTTGCCGACGTTAACTTTAACTAAGCCTGGTTTTATGAAATAATAACAGAGCTGAGGACTAGACTGAACATACCTGCTGTTTGGGAGTTTCAGGTGAACCAGTACTGTATGCTAGGTGTGTGCTCATGTCATTAGCTTTGGCACTTTGGTGCATATGACACCAAAATGGTGACGGAAAGTTCAAAATGCGATTTGGTTTCCAGTGGAACACTTTTTTCTGTGACAGTCCTTGTTTCAGTGTCAAATCAACATTTTCCAATACAAGTGATTTAATACCATTTTTCCTTTTTTCACATCAGCTTTTGATTTCAATGCCAAATTTTATTTTTTAGTGCCAAATTTTTAACTCACTGTTTTGGCTTCATAGTGCAGCATTAGGTTGTAAAGACAGGTGCCAAATCGAAACCTATCAGCTACCTGTCATGATCATCAATCAACATGTAACACAGTGGTCGAAACTTGGTTTTCAGAGAACTGAGGTTACCCTGGTAACCAGAAGTTTCCTGTGTTTGTTGGGAAATAACTTGACAAGCCTGCACAGACCTGTAACCTCCTTTAAAAAATGTATTTTTAATGTCTGTGTTTTATCCTTCAGTGGTACTCTTTCAGCGCTGATACTTGTTTCAGTGTCAATTCTACATGTTCGAGTACAAGTGTGTAAATACCAATGTTTCCTTTTTCAGTTCAGGCTTTGTTTTCATTGCCAAAAACTCTCTGTTTTGGCTCCATAGTCAGCATCTACCTGTCATGACCATCAATCACGCAGTGGTCCATACTTGTTTTTTTCAGAGAACCGAGGTTACCCTCTGACCTCCACTGCCTCCAACGTATTTGAGATGAACCAGACATCAGTGCTAGACCTCATTAATGCTCTTGTGGCTGAAATTAAGCTTTCAAAATCTTGTGGAGAGCTTTACTGCATGACTGAAGGCTGCTGTAGCTGCATATTAATGCACATTGTGTTAGAAACAAACTCTTGTTTTCTTACGGTGTGGCTCTCCGTATTCTACTATATCATCAGCGTTTGGGCAAGTTACTTCTAAAATGTAATGTATTACATATTCCTAGTTACTATCACTTGAAAGTAATACATTTCTTTATAATATTACTGTCTGTGCGGAGTATTGTGTACACTACTTTTGCATTACTTTCATTATAATAACTGCCAAAGTTGGCACACAGTGAGCGATGGACTTCACATGACAGTATTCACAACTCGGATTCATTTACATGAAATGAATCCAATCTTTGTATCCGTGGACCGTTACGGATCAAAGAAACATAAATTATTGAAGAATGAATGGAAATTACAACTCCATGACCGCTTCAAACGTAGGGAACGTTTATCTGTCTCTATTGCTTATCATGATGGCAAATCTAAATGAATAATTCATCAGTTTTTATGGTTTCCGTTAAATTAACTGAAAGACTGAATTGTGGAGAAACTTACTGATTTTACCATGTGTAGCATGTCCATATTGACAAAAGTTTAAATATTGTTATGAGCTGCTTTGAACGAGCTTTAACGTGTTGGGTCTTATTTTCAGATGGTAACAAGTTACCAGACTTAGTTACTGTCACAATATTACTGCAAATCCTATTAGAAATGTGATATATTCTCTGTTGCTCCTTAGAGTAATATAATAACTGTAACACGTTACTTTTGTAGAGCATTACCCATCATGTATGTCTGTTTCTTCTCTCTCCCTTCCATTTTTCCTCCATCTGAATCGTAATCACTGCTGTGAAGTAAGATGATAGAAGAAAACCAGGATGAAAAGATGGTTTTAATCAATAGTGTTCTTCAATCTCCTCTGAATGATATTCTGCCTCTCCTGCTCCTTTGTTGCCTGGAGCAGATGCTACCTCTGTGGCCTCCGGGTCCAGACAGAGCCAGGGGACCGTGGCTCTACACAAACACCATTAAATCCTCCTTCATTTCTCCTCTCATCTTCACATCCCTGTCCCCCCCACCCCGCCCGTTCACCTCTTCATTTTCTCCTCTCCTCCTTCCCATCCTTTTCAGTCCAGATGGTGGACTGTGGAATCATATCCTCATTATTGGCCTGTCTATATGACGCCTTGCAGCATCCCGAGCCAATCCACACAAGTGATCATTCCTCACGAACTGCTGGCGGAGGTAGAGGAGGAAGAGAAAAAAAGCAGGGGCTGGCAGCTTAATGCTCTCAATGTATCTCACATCTGTGCCTGTCAGAGTTGCTCTGAAACAGAAGGTGAGGAGTAATATGCATGCCACAACCACAAAGCTGGGCAACAAACAAATTGCAGCGCATAGCAAATTACAGAAGCAATTTGGTGACATTATTTGTATGACAAAGCATGTTAGTTCAACAGACCGGGAGACCTCAAATGAGATTCAAAGAGCCACATTGCAGATTAGCCCACCAAATTACCTAGGAACAACAGGCTCCAATTTGCTCTGTAGGCGGAAATTAAAAATAAGGACGACAGAGGAAGCAATATGTGGCCAATGATGGGGACACTCAGATGAACCCATTAAAGACAGTCCACCTGACCTCCTGTGCTGTTCCACCCTCGCAGCCTCGAGGTTGATTTGGGATTCAGGGCTCAAGCTCAAAATGTTTGTCACTTCATTAAAGTAAAGACAGGTCGCCTGCTTACCTTGGACTGAACGGGGCAATTGTCTCCCAATCAATACTCTGAACAGTCGCCTCATTGCGGCTCATATATAATCAATTTGCCACAGAGCATTACAGCCGAACTTCGCCTCCATCGCTTTTACACTCGGGTACAAAACAAGCTTTCACGCCTGTCACAGGGAGTTGAACCAAAGTGGTAAATGAATTCTTCAGCTGAATATTCCCAACAGCAGCAGCTGTGCAGCATATGCTGGCTGCTTTGTACAAACAATGTAATGGAGTGTGGGTGCAAGACAATAAATCATCTTTCATGAGGTTAAAGTGATGGTCTAAACAAAATCTTTTGAGAGTCAAACACTCCTGGGCTGCAGAGGTGTTAATTTGCAGCTGTCTTAATGAGAGGTGACAGCAGAAGTGGTCGGATTCAGTCAGTTTCTATGTGTCGCTAGCCGTACAAACATGTCAAATCACTCCAACATGCTTATAGAATAATATTTTGCTTATTTCACGGATATAGAGAACCATATTTCTTCTTTGTGGGTCCTGTTTGATCCTTTTTCAGCCACAAACTGAGCGGAGCAGACAACTTGAGCGATTGCAGCTACCAGTGATTGCCAGGCACAACAACACATATCCCACACAGAAACTGAGAAACACTCATTTGATATGTATCACTATGAAATTGGGAGATTAACCGGAGAAATAACCAATCGGGAGCACAGCGGGAGAAAGGGTTAAAAATAGGGACGCTCCTGCAAAAGCCGAGAATGTTGACACAGTCTAAACACCATTTTTTAGTGTCTGTCTGTCTGTCTCTCTCTCTGCGCTGTATGAGCAGTGCCATTTCTCAAGCAATATTGCATTTTCATATCCTCACTTATTGGATATGGACTGTGAAATATGATAAGTGTAAATGTATGAATAATCAAAATATATGGTCGTGCTGACTGTGGGTGAAATATGGCACCTGGTGAGAAATAATCCTGAACTTTCATCACATCTCTTTGAAAAACTTTTACTCCAAACTACTCTCCCTATTTTACTCTTAATGATGTCTGCTATTGGTCTAACTCACTACCATTTGTCCTTTTTGGAGTTCAGCAATTCATAAACTCGAGGTAACATGTCCTGCTATCATTAGTCAGGAAGATATCTCTGATGTGGCCGTGCTGCTGTAAAATCTGCGATTAAACTAATGGACATTCTTAATGATCTGTCCCACATTTTTAAATGTGTTATTGTGACCAATCGGATTATATTATTCAAGTTTAAAGCCTCTCCTCGAAAACCACGGCTCCCGCTTGAATCGCTGATGTATTGCCATTGAGCGAGTCATCAGGCCACCAAGTCGAGCTCTGCCTCCAGTCATAAATGTTCGAGAGAATAAAACAGAATGACTGAATTATCCTTGGTGGTGTCCAGTGTTTGAAATATGTCACCGTGCTGCCAGCCAGCTCAGTCTGTCTGAGTCTGTTAAGCTGCCGCTCCATTTAACTCCAACCAGTTTAAGATAAAGAATGAGATCTTTGCTGCGCCCTGACCACATTCAGTCAACGCTACCAAAGTGTCTTATATATCATTAATACAGTGATGTGCAATCAGAGCCTGTCTTCTAAAGACAACAATGTTTCCCTATATACCAGTCTGCTATCTGTCTCTATTCATCTGCTGGTCTATTCATCTGTTGTCTCTTTGTATTGTTGGTTTGACTCTGTGTTTGCATTTCTGTCGCTGTTTATTTCTCATTTCCCTTTGCCTCTATTTATGTCTCCAAATTATGCTGCTGGAAGCATTCATGCAAATGGAAAATCAATAACATGGCGTAGCTGCACTGTAATTACAGAGCATCTATCGTGACATCGTTGCTCGCCATTTCGTGAAATAACCAAATTTTCCTCTCATTTGAAATGGGGAGGTAAAAGTGCTCCAGTCGTCTGTGCGCTCACAAATATTTGCAGTGATGGAAGATCTTGGACCTGCAGCTCAGGAAAGAAAATGCCAAGTCTGGGCTTCGGATGGTGGCATCTATACATCCTGAGGCAGTGGTCAGGATAAAATGGGCTTTGCTCAGCACCAATTTAATCCTGCTAAGAGCTGCTGTCTCACAGAGTTTCAATTCTTCATGGGAAAAGGCCACAGGAAAAGGTCCATATAGTCGGGGGAATGCTCTGCTGATTATTATAATGGTTACCTTTAAATAGTTGTGATGATGGCAGCAAAATAAAAGTGAACATTGCAAAGTCTGGCTGAGACCTAATGGGTTCAAGAAAAGGAAGAAGTACCTGTACAGAGATCTTTTTAATTTATTGTTAACATGAATCTTGTATATAATCCTTCTTCACCAATTAGCCATTCTCCGAAAAAACAGTCCCCTGTGGCCAGGCCTTTGGCCAAAGACTGGTTGGTGGTACACTCAGCTGTGATTATTAGTCAACCTCTCCTGCATCTGTGGATCATTTTCTCCCTGTGTGTATGTAATTATATCTCATTTAGAGATGGAACCAAAGGCCTCGATGGCAATGATAAAGGGCTGATAAAAAGCTGAAATATATCTTTGGTGAGATTTAATCAATGCATCGATCAGCTGCTCATAATGAACACCTGAGACAGCCTAAAGGAGACCGCACAAAGCATCTAATCTACACCGACCCTGCAAACAAAATCCAGGTGGATTAGCGGGGTTCCATTAGGAGGGTCATTAATATTTATAAATTAATTTCACACATTGTTTAACCTGAGTTGGTTCAAAGAGATCTCTCTGTGAAATAATCACAGGAACCCAGGAGGTTCATTAAACCTCACACTAATCCCAGCAAATCCACTCGCCTCACAATCTGAACTGTCTAACTCCTAAATAATAGTGACACCTGGAGCACTAAGACACGTGTCCTTGTTGCCCCCCCTGTCTCCCCCAACCTGTCACTCACAGAGGGGCACGTCTGCTTGGGTTGCAATATAAGCTTCCTGGCCAACACAGGGGAGCTAGACAAACGCTCATTATTGGGGGCCTAGAACAATTTTTGTTTTGTTTGACTACCTTCATTAAACCTCGAGTTTGGCATTATGGCTGCCGCCATCTTGTTTTTTTGAGAGCCAGAAAAGTGACCATATATGGACAAGAGCATGGATCTGGGGAGGATATCCTGAGTGGATCTGACTGATGGTACATGTCCACAGGATCTGTCATTTCTACCCTTTCCATTCATTGTCCTCGTAAGCAAGCCTTGCTACGCGTTTTGATTGCGTTGCATTGTATTTCGACAGACAGGGTGTCGCATTGCCTGCTCCTCAAGTTGAGGTCTGGGCTACTTATGCAAATCAGGGACGTCCAATGCAACTCGCTGTCTCTGGAAGCCCTAACCCTAAAAACTATACAAACGAACTATTGTCGAGTTAAAATGAAGACAGATGTGGCAACTACATGGCTTAAATGTCTTCGGAAACACATTTTCCAACCGAGCCGCCATGTTATGCCATGTCAGATATAGCCTGATCAATAATTACTGTCCTTCCTAGTTCGATGTGTCAGTCATAAAATATCATTATTCTAACAAGCAAGAAAGAAAACATATATGTAGATGTGTAGAAATTATTGGTGTTTAAGTTGTAAAATCTTCTTTATGCCTCCCAAAAGGGTACAGTACAGCTAGTCTGGTGTTAAGATATCTCAAAGTTCATTCTCGATATTAGAAACAGAAGTCAATCTCACTTCAAGGTCCATTTAGTAGCTGTGCTGGAGTTTGTGATTGTATCACATAATGTTCATCAGCAGATGGAGTTTGCGAGTCATTATGGAGTTGTAGATAAACAAATTAAAATTGTTTCCCAAGCACTTTATGGTCCATTTTGTCTTACATTTTAGAGATTAGATTGCTTTGTCTAATCTCCCTCCAACAATGGATATTAAAGCAGGTGAGAAGAGTCAAATAAAGCGTGGCTGTGTGTTCTGGCTTGTCAGGGAAGTATCACTGAAACAACCCAATACTCGTTTGATATGTTTGTACAATACATTCTGCGCAAACATGAAATATTAATCTCAAATACTTTTGGCAGGTCTATAGATCCTCCGTTCTCTTGTCACCGGTGAATTCTGACATGCTGTATAATACATGACAAGCAATGGCACACCTAATGCGCAGGGTTTGCATTTTTCATTAATGCTGCCATGTGTGGCAGGATGCAAAAAGGTTGCAGATTTCTCTGCTGAGACTTGGGGGATTTATATTTATCCCCTCGGAGGAAAATCTATCTAATAAGACAGTTTAATCCTCTTAGCAACGTATTAACTGTGATAAAAAAAAAAGGACTTCAAAGTTTCCCTGTGTTTTTGCCACTGTCTAGTGCTTTAACTCATAACAGAAAGTGTAACCATGCCAGCTGATTGTTTTACCCCTGCCAGCTTACTTTGTACTGTAACCTTGTGAAAAAAACCTTGTTTAAATGAACATTTCAGACATTTTACCGGTTGATCTTAATTAAATCATCATAATGTAACTTTTAAATCATCTTAACTTAAAATCAAGTTGATGGTACAGTGTCCTATAATAGGGTGAATGGTGTCTCCACACCCCTTCATTTGTTTCTGCACTATGTAACTTCAGTGACAGGGTAGGATCACAGTGTTACATACATGTTTACTTCAAGATACAAGTTTTCATGACATGATATTGTTATGCCGTTATTAATTTTGGTTGTAGTTAGCACCTACATTACGCCTGACAAACTGTTACAGACCTTTTCTACACAATGTTGCTTTAAAGATACGATATGTAATAACTCTGCATTAAAACGTCTGACAATTAGGCCTTTGTTGTTTTGATGAGTTGTGTACTTACAATATCAAACATGTTTTCAAAAATGTTCATTGCCAGAGAAATGCACGTTTGCTCAAAGTAATGGTGAGTGTCAGTTGGTAGCTCGTCTCTATAACTTCTGGTATAGCGTGAGGAAGGAAGTCATTTGTCATCAACCTAAACAGCCAGATTACTTCACTGTACGTTAGCTGCAAGAGAAAGTTATATATTGTGTGTTTAATGAATGTATTATCTCTAGCACACAGCATAAATACAGTGATTCGTTACTTTGCGAAAAACTACAGCAAAGCCTATTATTTCCCTTCAGCAGGGTGCACTGACGATCAACCAACAGGATGCTGGACCTTTTGTAGCATATGACAACTTTTAGAGGGCTAATTTTAAAGGCTTATGATTGTAGCACTCAGTTGGGACTTGCACCAAAGCCTGCAGCAGTGCGAGCTTATTATAACTGGGCTAGGTATGTAGGTTCTTTGTAATTGGGACTGCAGAAAACAGCAGGGGGGTGGCTTAATGATTCGGTCTGATATCCTGCACAGAAGCCTAATTTTTTAAAAAGGATCTCTCAGATGTTCGGTTCACCACACATTCTCAAGGTTTAGATCGGCAAATCAACTATTTAGACACAGGTAAATGTCTTCAACCTAATCTGCTATGTCTGATGTGAAACAGCGGGCTGATGATATGCAAACAAATGCAGACATTTTCATGTCTGGAAGTTACGAACCTGGATGAACCTGTGAAATAGAGTTGGCTGCTTGTATCCAAAGAAAGAGACTGCAAGGAAAAAAAACTGAATTAAACTGTTTTTTTTTTTCCTTCTTCTGTTTCAAACACTTCAGTCCTTTTTGTGTTTAGATTAGATTAGATGAGTAATTAAAGTCTTCACATTCATTTCCCCCACTGCTATCCTTCTAGTATTTTTGTCTGAAAGTAGAATAGAAGACAAACATGATTAAGTGTGTGGCAGGATTCTCACAAGCTCTTAATTCAGCAACTGTATATATTCCAGTCAATTTTGCATTGATTTGACTTGAATTGACCACCAGGTTAGAGATGTGGAGACTCAGAGAAGCAGTTTTTTTCATGTCTTCCAGGCCTGACTCACTATTTTGTCTTACAGAAGAAATGTGTTTCACCTGATCGCTGTCTTTGCCTTCCTTTTTTCTTATCCCCTTGACTGACGACACCCTCAAGCAAGACTAGGCACAAGGGCAGGAACATGTGTTACCTGCATACAAAAGAAGAAGAATGATGTAAAGGTTCTCAGAGGAAGGCCTTGCTTTGATTTATCAGAATATGTCATCCCTTTGTTACTTCCTTGCGGGTGGTGGAAATGTCATCTGTGTCTGCGGGAAATAATAAAAACACAAAACAATATACATATTTAATAAGTATTACCCTTCATATGTACATTCACAGTGCTGACTAATTCCAATTAATGTTATATTTATGTTTAAACCTTTGAACAAAATGGCACTGCCCACTCTTACAATACTTTTAGGGCTCCATCTGGTAATAAATGATAAAGTGCACCTACGTGGGTTGCTGCAGGTGTTGCAGTAATAGTATGGCAAAAACTGTCACTTGTATTAAATTAGACAAGCATTTATTTGACTGAGTGGCAAAGAATTATGTAATTGCCCTGGGTGAGTTATACCAAATAAAGAGACTTTTAACTATAACTTTTATTTAATCACACACCACGAGCTACTTTTCAAACAGCTCTCTGTATGTGAAAGGAAAGCACGTAGCACTGCAATGAACAGATTTAGAGCATGTGATCTTAAAGGTGTAATACGTAAGAAATGTGTTTCTTGCGGGCCCAGTTCCATTGCCCACTTGCCAGGTTCTGGTTGTGTTGGCCACTTCTGTTCTGCTTCCCACCAGTATTCCTCACTGGGTCCCCACTGTCGAAAGCCTGGTAGCCACCTCGTCCTGGCACTGCAAATCTCATGTACTAGTGGTGTAAACACCACCAGCACCAGGGGATTTTAAGCAAAAACATGATCTTCTCCTAACCCTCACCAACTGGCTTTTGCGCCTCAACCTAAGTTGCCACTGACAAGCTGAGGTTGATATTCTAAGTGTCTGACAACATTATTGAGATGATTCCTACAGAGACATACCTGTTTTTTTTAAATAATAGGGCCCTATTCAGCAATGTTGTCATCGACTTTGGATAACTACCTCAGCCTGTCAGTGGCAACACCAATAACATTTAGTGGACGTAACTTTGACACTGGAAGTGTGAAGTGAAGGATTACATTCCAGCCATTCAGTCATAGCTCCCAGCGAAGCGATCTACTGGACTGATTCCAAAACTTTTGGTAAGTATGAATCATTTACACAACAAAACATGTAAATACAGAGCCCAGGTTTAAAGATAGACATATCTGTGCTTTGCAGAAACGTACAATGCCAACATTTATTCTGATGATTGGGTTTGGATATCAGAGAGAAAAATTGGATAAACAGAAACAATCAAAGGTGAAAGAAAGCATTGAAAGTGAGCAACAAAGAGAAACAGAAAGGGAAAATTGTTAAGATAGAGAAGAAAGTAGATGGGAAAACAGACAAATAACAGACAATTCTGAAAACTCATGAAATAAGTACAGTATTTACACGCAAGTGTTTCTCGATTGGTATTTTACACACACCAACTACAGCGCAAAGAAAATGTACACAAATTCACTCTCCAGTCTTCATCTGACTTAAACAGGCCATATGACTTAACTTTATCACGTCATCTCATAGATGCAAACATTAAAGGCTTGTACCTCATTCGCGAAGGGACTGCACATGCCAGCATGCATATGTAATGACTGGACGTCTTTGTTGGTGATTCTCAGACTCTTAGGACTGCAGCAGGATCATACTGTTGAGAGGACTTTCATCCAAATTGTGTCAGCGCACATTTACATTCAGACACTTTAGATGCATATCTTGAGAAAACCTCTGGGAGAAGAAAGGGGCTGAATTTCCATCACCTCGGTGGATGACGTTGGTTCCTGTATGTCACCATGAACACCCTGGGGAGGGCATCAAACTCTGCCTGTCACAACTTGAAGGAAGCACCTCGCAGGGGACTCTTGGACCTCCTCTTCCTCCAGTATCTACTCCAATTAGATAATGACAGAAGTATTGTTTGAAATTAGCATTCCCACCTAAGAGAGACATGTTTTTGGAAAGACTTCATTGCTGAGGAATGTTCTGAGAGTCAGTGAAAGCCTACAATAATACTTGGATGTCAACCAGTCAAGTTCTCAAGGTTACCATAGACCTTATTGTGTAAAGCGGCTGATTTTCTTCCACGCTGATCCCACACCCTCCTTTCAACTTGAAGAAAAAAGTCTTCCTCAGAGCTTCTGTGGTGATTCAAATCATTTGAAATATTTTGTGGTTTTGTTTACATGTCAGAATTTAAATTGGAGTGAAAAAACAGAGACATAAGAATTTTCTTTCATCTTACTTTTCCAGGGCACTGAATTGCCAACAAAATGCCAAGGGTCCAACAGGGAGATGAGAGTTCATGAATTTTTCATGTCTTCCCTAATGTCAGACACTCTCGCTGGTGGTGGAGCGTCTTGATCTTCACTGTTAAGGAAAATGCTACGATTAATTCTTCAGCACCGCAGACTTCCCACAGTAACACGAACCGACTTGTTGAGGCCACGCAGCCGTAAAATCAAGAGCTTGTCAAGTTCCAGCCAAGAATTGTAAATCAGTGTGAATGGCAGGAAGGACAGTGACACTGAAATGTGCTGTGGCAGAGGGGGAAATAAAAGGTGAAGTATAATTGCTTTAAACAGCCAATGTCTCTATGAGACGTGATGCCGCTCACCATTCATTTTGTAGTGTATTAGTTATTAGTGATGTATCAAATAATAAATGCAAGTCTTCATGTTTTTTTTAACATTTGGAAACATTTAAAAATGTGAAAAACTTGCACACTTTCAAAGACAACGCAAATGGATTTTTGTGTATATACACGATTCATATAATCCATATCTTATTATATATAACAACAAGTATTTTGTCATCAGAGATGGAATGTCCAGCAAAATTCACCCCACTCACTGGAATAAAATGTTGGCATTTTACTTTTCTGCAAACAACGGACATATTGAAATCTGTACATGTCATAAGGCCGTTGACGAAGCTGCCAAATTTGATGGGTTGGGAGCGAGAATGTGTTGGGCGGCTGACAAGCCGAAGACCACTGCTCAAGACAGCATTTCAACAGTTGTAAGTGTGAAAACAGTGGATATTTTTAAGGAGAAAAATTGCAGCTGTTTTTTTGTGGCAACCAAACTCCAACACAATCTTTTCCTCACCCTCACCAAGTGTTTTTTATGCCAAAACATAACCAGATCATGAGCACAGCATTGAAATAACAGAAAATTGAAAATTAAACATAAAGAAACATCAAGTTGCAACACCAAGAAATTTAAAGTTTCAACAAATGCTCGGTTAGCAGAAACCTAAATTGCTAACATTTTCATTCCATCCATTGGGTTGGCAAAATTTAAGGCTTTAATTTACTTTATAGACTCAAAACAAGAGTGCACCACCTGATATGGACTGAACTTGATTGCGATCAAGTTTGAGACTTTATTGGAACCATCAATCATGTACGACTGATAGGAAATTGTTTTGAGTCATGCTCACACAAAAGGACAGGACAGCAACAGGCACTGACAGTGATGAAATGTTTAATTCCATTGTCCAAAGTCAGTTTGTATGAAACTTTGTATGAAACTCTGTGTCAGAGTTTAAGAGGAAAACACTGGATGTGAGGCTGCCAAGCTGCCAGCCTTTCACTAACCCATGCGGGGCTAACATGGATATTTTGGCCGGGTCCTTGTCTACATTATAAATTCATAAGAGCACAGCTTGTTCTCCACTGAGCTTTAGTAATGACTGGATTATTTATCTGTGTGGAAAGGCTCTTTTTATGTCCAGATCTGTGTTTTTACAGCCCAAGCCACAGAAGCATTTGGTTAAAGTTGGACACCTGCAGATAAAGCAAGTGGATAGAAAAAGGTCATTATCTATTATTCATGCTTGAAGTCCTGAAGAAGAATATATGCTCTTCTGGAGATTACTTCTCTTCTCTGTTCTATCCAGGTAATGACAGCGATTCATCAATGAGAGCACTGGGGAGAGGAAATAATGAATTATTGAGCTTTTCTTTTGCACAGATTTTCATCCCACGTGTATTTTTGAGTCAGTATCATCACAATAAACATGAGAAAACTGCAATAAAAGAGCTCCAGGAGCAAAGTAAAGTAGTTTATTGTATATACTTTGAAGTGGCTATCATACTATATGTTGTTAGCATGGGATGCCAGCTTATTGCTTTATTTTCTCCAAGGAAATTTCTACACTTTCCCATTTTTTACAAGAGTTTTCTTGTTGGCAATATAGACTATTTTCTGCAGTGTGTTTACACCCATCCAGCCCAACTTGTTGAGTTTTATCAGGGGTAAATAGCGTCCCTGGACTTTTAGCTGAAATAATTTTCCTGTTTGATAAATGGGCCTATCTGTGCTCCTCAGCCCTCTCCACAATCCATACTATATAAAGGTGTGTAATCCACTTACATCTTACTGTGTGTACCAATACGGTACACACTGTTATTATTTTGCCACCTTCTGCACACACTCAACCCAATCTCTCATCGTTGCAAAGAAAAAAGTGTTTTCATGCCTGTCTTTTCACCTGCTGGCGACCACCATGACCCGTTCCACCGTGGTGGTCAGTCAACCTTTATGTGTCAGCAGGAGCCTCAGTTTGAAATGATGCTGAAAAATAACAAGATTGACATCTCCCAGTTTGACTTTCTTCAGCTCCACCTTTACCTGAACCCCTGTGAGTCATAAATGAGGGCCATTACAGCCCTGTTTCTTTGAAATTGGCAAGCAACGGTAGGCACAGGGTGAGAATCACACTCACACATGGAGGGCTCGAGCCCTCAGCAAGAGAATGCCTCTATAGTTAAAATCATGATGTGAAGCACATTTCCATGCAGTCTGCATTATGCCTCTGTATTAGTTAGCTGCAGAATCCCATTCAGATGACATAGGGATGACCGCTGCTTCTATCCCAGTCCATTTGCGCTCAGAAAAAGAGCTCTCACCTGAAAGAGCTGATGAAATTAGTAATTTAGTTGGATATCGGCCATTTTCATTGGACCTTTCACTCTCACGGTTATTACTTTCAATAAGCCTGCTCATCTGCTAAGCTCGGGCTGAAAATCCTCGCCTTCTATCCTCTTCACTTTAGACTTATTCATAAGGGGCTGGGCAGCATTGTTATGAAATGGAACCATTTCACATTACTATGTTCCATTACTGTGTCTACATTCTATTACGACTCCCACCTGTGCCGCCCGGAAAGTCATTTATTTTTGACAGAGCGAGGAGAATGGAAGTCTGCTGTCTTACAGATATAAAGTGAGCTCTTTTTAGCAGCAGACTGTGGATCGGCCATCTGTACAGACTGTTTCTTTTATTACTTACGGATTTATGTGGAGTGTAACGCCTTGTTAATTTGGATCTCCTTTTTGGGTAAGACTTTATAATAAATACCATTTAATGACATTAATGATGTAATACATTTATACTTAATTAAACTTTAATTAATAGTTATTTTACTGCTGACAAATAATGAAAATAAAAAAGTTAATAAGCAACCCTTGCTTAACAATGGTTAATATTTGCTTTGTAGTTAATCTAAACACATTATTTGGACTGATGTTTACTCACCTCAACAACTGCATAATAAATTATTTATAATGCATTTCATTGTTGGGGGTTAAGGGTGAAATAACTGTTAATTAATGACTAATTAACAATAAATACCATTTAACAACAAGATGTAACGTGTTTCATGGTCCTGTCATTTCAGTTTAATTTAATTTGTGTTCTATGTGTTTGGCTCTGCGTCTCCTTCGTTAGCCCACCACTGTTCCTAGTGTTTTTCCTGCCTATCCTAACCCTTCCCTGGTGTTCTTCCACTCATTTCCCTCACCTGTGTTTCTCCTCTTCGCTCTCCACACCTGCACCTCATCCCGTCATTATAAACTTGTCGTCCTTAGTTCAGCCTTTGTCGAGTCAGCTGTGTTTCCATGATCCTGCCATGTTTCCCCGTTCTTGTTCTGTTTGAGTTTCCCCGATCCTGCCGTCGAGTTTGCTTGTTCCTTTTGTTGCCTTCATCCTGAATAAAACTTCACCGACTGATCTTCCTGCCTGCCGTTTACTGCATTTGGGTCCGCCTTCTCTGCTCAGGTGTGACAACGTGTTTGTTCAAGATGGTTATTAATAATAATTATTATTATTATTAAGATGGTTATTATAAAGTGCGACCCATTTTTGTATTTCGATGGAATCTGGCCTCAAATGTTTTTATAATATTTTCTTATCTTAACATCTACTTATTTTCATTAGTATGTATTCTGTTAATTGAAATTATTTGAGTTTAAATTATAACATCCCCCTTGTGTTAATTGCTCAGATAAGTAAAGGACGAGATAAGCTCTTCAATAAACTTGTGTGTTACTGGGCTTTTACAATGTTAATTAAAAAGGCCAAGCTTCTGTTTTCTAATTTAACTGCGTATCTAATTATCAAAGTGGCTACATGGTTTTGATGTGACTATTTCGGCAGACAGTATGTATGTGTCCAGTTGAGAAAGTCAAATAAGTGTTTCAAAAACATCTGAAATGCTTTAAGTATTAATCTTTGAATATCTAGGAAGAGCAGATAATTGTCAGGGTGAAATTTTCAAACCTTATTCCAGATTTGTGACATTACTGAGAATCTTTCATCAGTTGATAAATAGACTGACTCACTTTTACCGACCGCAAAGGAGTGTTTGTTCTTCCAAATCCAAGCCTGGGTCAAAGCATCTTTGTGAAGTTTGAATATGTGTTGAATTGAACTTATTTAATTAAAAATGCTGCCATCCATTGAAAGTTATCTGAAAAAAACCTTAATCCAAAAGTGTCTCAGTTTTATCTATCTGTGTCTGCACTTCACCAAAACCATGGATACTGGGAGCTGACACCAGCTTGACTCATTGTTAGCACTGTTTTATGAAAAGTAGAGGAAAGTTTGACATCCCCAGACTCCGTGTTAGGGGATACATTCCCCAGTGGCTGTTGGTTTTGGTGTCTGGTTTCAGCTTGTTTTGTCTCCAGCTGACTGCGATGGAGCTCCAGGGGGACACATCTCCCCCGGGGAGTGTGGTTGACAGGGTGGAAGTCAGTGGGAGAGGGATTGATGAGTCTCACAGGAGCAGGACTACATTTTTGTGGGTGTCACATAACAAGCCATTTTTGTCTTTAGGCACATGTGGTTTTATGTTTGGTTTTATCATTGATTTTATTGTTGTTTTTTGATCAGTGGTTACATTTTTCTGTATCTATTTGAGGTGTCCAAAGGATTTTTCTGATTGTTTGTATGTTCTGATCAATAATTATGTGCAATAAACTGATTAGTTGAGATTTTGTCTCTTACATTTCCTCAGTATGTTGATAAAAACTAATCTCCAACACCACCTTTCAGCAGCAGAATGTCAGGTCTTTCATTCTCATGAATGGCAATAGTGCTTTGAGTCCTTTAATTTGTTTGACTGTTTTTTTCGACAACCTGGGAAACTTAATTGTAGTGGTGCTCATTAAGTCAAGGATTGCTTCTTTCAAAGATGAATGTGGGTGGGTGGCATTTCAGAGGAATGCAGCAGCAAACCCTTCACTTCTCGCATAAACATTGGAGTAGTGTCAAATTAAAACTTAAACTGATGTATCATTATGAAGTAAATGCTGATTGCACAACGCAATGGCTATACAACAATGACGCCATCATCATTTAGATTGATTCCCTATAAACCTTGCTTTCACAATGCAATTTTGTCTGCAACTAGGCATGAAATCTCCTGGGAAAATTAAGGCTGACTGGGGATCCAGTCAGACTGTCGACTTGGCACCATTTCTATCTGCTTTTACCTCTCCATTATAGCCTAAATGGATAAACAAATTCACATTTTGTCCTGTGCTGTTGGTAGTTGCTGCTTTGAGGACAACAGAAACAATGTTGTTGTCTTTGCTCAGCCGACAATAATAGCACTTGAAAAACACAACAGGTCCGCATAATATAGTCTTACACAATTGTAGCACAAATGTAGAAGCAATATCACTGAAAATGAGAGAAAATGTGGGAGACAATTAACACATGTTTTTCTAATTTAATATCCAGGTGCCTGTGATTAAAAATGTCATTTTGTGACCTCAAAATACTTGGATAATTTCCAAACACAGAGCTTTAAAACCCATTTAAATTATATATTCACAGATTTGAAATGTTATTGGTGACATGATGCATCAATCATCTCGGATGAATCTACTGGACATTTGCCAAAGTTCATACATGCTTGTTAATCAGCTAGTTTGTTTTATTTTTTGTGACCTGGCTGATGCAGTTTTATTTTGAAATGCTTTGCATGAACCAAAACACAAAAATCTAAGCTTCCTAACAATACGTGGCATGACCGTACACATAAACTGAGGAGTTAGCCTATTAGCTTAGCTTTGTTTGTATTGTTTCTCAAACTAGCCGACGACCCCTATGCCAGTATTTATATTATTTATACTCCCTACCTAGCCTATTGTGTTTTAAACAATGATACTTTCAGCTACCAAAGTATAAATATAGCTCCTTTAGGTGTTACATTAAATGACACCAAGATACAATATTGGAGGATGCTCCAGAGACCGCCTGGCTTGTGACTTTGAGTCACATCCACCGACACAAAGTTAGAACTCCAACATTGTGTGCCAATTAATGCTGAATGCAGCCTGCTGAAGCAATGACTTAAATAAAGTTATGGCCATTAGCGCTTGCTGATCCATGAGTGTTTACGTTCTCATTACTGGCGTCTATTCATCCCTGTGACAGCTGTGGAGGATGTTTACTGACCTGTGATCTGTCACAGAGAAGAAACAATTGCTACCATTAAATTAGTCCATGACTGCTTACCGCCTGCTGAGAGACAGTGATACATGTTCATAAAGTGTGCTGCTAATTTTCTGGAGGAATACTGCTGTTTTGGTCTTTTTTTTTTTTTTTTTCTTAAGAACAATGTGAGAGCAATATTTTTCTAACTGCAATTTTTAAAGGCACTTTTCTCTTTAGCTGACACAGTTCTGAAGGATTCATGAGTTAAGGAGACACAATTCTCAGTAAAGTAAGCATATCTTTTTACACGGTATCCCAGCAGAGCATAGGGCGCAGCGTTTGATAGATACAGCTTTTAGGGTAATAGCTTTCCCTGCTTGATCCTATTCAAACAAAACTCCATTCAACTGAAGTACTACATTAGGCTAAAAAACAAAAGCAAATAGTCAGAAGTCTTTTCCCCCCACCTCGTAGCTTTCAACTCCATTCCCATTCTTTCCCTCATCCGTCTTCATGGCACCTGTGTGCACAATGGAAAGCGTTTCAGCATGTGTCAATAAATCCTAATCTTCTCAACAGCACAATGAGAAGCACAAGTGAGAGAGAGAGAAAAAATCTAGTGTCAAAATGATGACTCTGGCTTGCTGATTTCCATTTCCCTACAGGAGACGTGCCATTATAGCAAACCCAAACAGTGACTAATGTTTTTGATTGGCTCTCCAGTGTCGCATGCATTAGGGTAGTGCACCTTTTCTGTTTTTACCGCACCGCATTCAGTATGTCCTATAAGCACACGGGCATGTTTGCTTTACATTATGAAACAAACAATGGATTCACAATTACAGGTTCATATGTTCATCAGTGCATCCCACTCACCTTGTTATAAGAGCTGTACAGCATGTTGTTTCCAACTTTCCTCCTACACTGAGCTGTTAGCGCATTTTTTCTGTGTCTTCGTCCATATATCACACCGGCATCAATCAAGTGCACTCACTCCCCCACACCTCTATTCAGTTTCCAGTGTGTGTTCTGCATGCAAAATCAGGGACGACATCATCATGGACTGGACAACCAAAACACAACAACACTCTTCGCTTTGTAAACTAGTTTACCTTATAAAGTAGAAACCAATGGGTGTAACACCAGCTGTGACACCAGTGTTAATTTTGTTAACTAAAACTATAACGGACGACGAGAGACGAGAGCCAAATGTCCAAAAGTGTGGTTATACTTCAAAACAGTCGATGCAGACAATGCTTGTTGCCACAGTGCAACAAGTCTTTGAATGTAAGGGCGGGAACACGAGCAATCTTTCAAAACATCTAGCGTAAGTACATCACATACAGATGGAGAAATGCACAGTTTTCAACAGCTAGGTCGTAGTTCTTCCCCATTTCCCCATCTATCTCAGGTATGTTATGTTAGCAGGAGCCCACACGGAGTTAATTCAATTATACAGACATGGGTTGATAGCCGTTAGGAACCATTAGTCAGCTGAATGTTTAGCTATGCGGTCATGAATTCTGTCTGACAGGGTGAAAGCAGCATCCAAACTGTCCTTCAGACTCAAGTATAATTACACCCAGTAATTAAGCTACTAATTTAGCTATTTTCTGAAAGACAGCTTGATGCTTTCACCATTTTAGACAGAATTTATGAACGCATAGCTAAATATTCAGCTGGCTAATAGTAAAGGTTATTAACCCATGCATGTATATATATATAGTGTAGTCATGCTTCAGTCTGAAGCATGTTTTATGTTGCTGTTGTGAGTAATAACTTAATTTGTTTTACATCTAATCACAACATTGTAGAGTTATAAATAGAACATATTTTGACTGAAAGCAATGACTACAAGTTGACTTTTCTTTGACTAAAATTGGACTAAAATGTTTTGGGTTAAATCTAAAAATAGCTGCCAAAGTTAACACTGTGTGACACCCATTACCATGTTGATACTGAAACTCTGCCTTCATTATGATCTCAACTACACACCAGTAAAGTTTTGTGATTGCATCTTGCATGGTTATGATGGTAAAGACAGACTTACAAGCATCTGGCAAAGTACTTAAAACTGCCTTTGTGCTAAAATAGGTGTCTCCATTTCCAATTTTTGCCATGATGACACACAAGCACACACACACACACGGGAGGAAAGGGAGGATTGATCAAAATGTCCTCACTTTCCCAAAATGTCCTTACTCCCAAGGTCTAAAACTCAAATTGGTTCTCACAAAGACAGCTGTACAGGTACACACACACACACACACACACACACACAGTCGCAAGGTGAAAGTAATAACAGCCATGCTGATGCAGCTGGTAAACATGCCACTGTATGTTGTATAAATTAGTTTCTTGTGTATTCCCTGAGAATCATTGATGAGACTTACTTCAAGCTCTGACCCAAAACTCTCACTCCGAAAGTGTTGATCTCTCAAGTTATTCTAGACTTTCAAGATAATCTTGTAGAAAAAAAAGTAGTTTGACTCTTTAGGGGATATGCTTATTCATTTTCTTGCTGAAAGTTAGATAGAAACACTGCTCTCAAGTTTTTACACTAAGTTTGAAACTAAAGCCAGCAGAAAGCTAAAGGCTTACGGTTTGTCTGGGACTGTCCCGGTTTATAGAAGTATCTGTAAGACATTAAAATGTCACGGTTTCCAAATACACTACCAAAGTGTAGTTATTTTCACCACGATTAACAAAATAGTAATAATATTGTACTGTAGCAAGATATATAGATATATTACACATTCTCCCACCCTCAGTAGAACAATGTGTTCCTCCCATACATCTCACTCTCATTAAAACACAGCTGTAGATTCATCTATATCTCATGCACAACAGATATGTTCATGTTAGTCCTCACATGCCATCCATCTTGGCGGGGCCATCACACCTAAGTGCCACTGAGAAAGCCTGATAGCTTACAAGGGACATCTGCATAAATACATTTCAGGCCCCAAATGTACATCCAGGTTGTACATAATGATTTCCCTCTGATTTGTCCTTGCAAATGCAGAAGCGGCACACCAACCTGGCTGGCTACAACTACCCCATGAGTCATGATCCCTGGATGACAACATACTGTGCCTCCTGTCCCGTCACCATTATCTAAAGAGTTAATTTTTTTGGTTTTGCCCATCATGTCTATCAGTCAATTGCCCTCAAAGCAAAGACAAAGAATCACAACGTTTTTAAGGAATAAAAATATACATATTGTACTTGAGTAAACAACAAATCACAAAGGAGCTCAGCTTGCAAAGGATGAACCAGTTGGTTTCATTTCGCCAGCCTTTGAAATGTAATCAGTTTCATGGGGTTAACACACCCGCATGTGGGAATAATACACATCCGTGCAATCTTTAATCAAGCGAGTGTACATCTGTCACTCTTTCCAAAACCAATTCACGCCCCCGGGCTGCAGTTTTCAACCCAGCAGTGTCGGCCAGCGGTCCCCCACCGCCTGACAGCCAATCATAGTTGTCAGATTATATTGCCGGCAAAAGCATCAAGCGTGAAGTGCACATGACCCAGGGTGTGTAGCCTGATCAGAAAGAAAAAAAAAGAGAGAGATAACTGATCCTTACCCACGGCAATATGTCCTCATACATATATGACAAAAAGGCTGCATGTCAGTACCTTCCACAATGACTCAATCATTCTTGTTTCTGATCTGCCAGTTTAATTAATAACGTTTGGTTACCTACATGCAATCAAACTGCTTGGCTATGACACGAGACGTGACTGTGTTAGTTTGTGGACAGATGTTTGCTAGCTAGCTCCTATTGCTAAAATAGACTTTTCGTGCAAAAGCCTTCAGGTGCATTACCACTATAGAACTTTCTTATTTACATGCAGCCTAGGTAAACCAAGATGGATTGCAATTGGGTTCTTGTAAATGAAGTGTACATTAAGTATATAGTTCATATAGTTCATGCCTGATGGAAGGCAGCATGTGAAGCTGCTCTTCTCCCTGTGCACAACCAGCTGCAACTCCAGTCATCAGTCCGTCAAGTTGCTGAAGTTGAGTCATCTGAAAGGATGAGTCTACCTACAAGTTTGCGAGTGTGGCCGTCTAGTGACCTGGTATGGACAGAGCAAGTTGAAGCTGTTGCTTTACAGATAGTGAAGAAGAGAGTGGATTCCCAAAAGTCACCCTGTGAGACCCCTCAGTCAACACCGCGCAGTCCTTCTCCTTTCTAGATTGTATCTGGATATGAGACACTTAAAAACTTTGCAGTGCTGGAACAAGGTCACACTTTATCCTTCTTTGTTTCAGATACAGGACAGTCATAATTCATACAGTGCCAAGAGGTCCCTGGAGAATCAAAAGTCTTGTTAAGCATTCGAATGGACAGGCGATGAGACAGTTTTCCCACAAAAGCATCTGCATGTGTGTTTAATCTTAGACAACCTCAACTGCATTCATTCACCATCTTAAACTTGAGTATTGACTGCCAATTAATATTGCCAAGACATCTTTAGTCTGGCCTGACCTGCTCAGAAGGTAATTCATCTTACTGGTGAAAAATCTGAAAGGGCCTTGAGACCCAAACTTACATAACGATCTCTGATGACGAATGAACAGATCTCTGTGGTAAACTGTAAAATAATCCGTTACCAAGAGGTTCAGATTGGTAGACTGAATGAAATTTTCCCTAGTCAGTTTAATGGCTCTCTTTATCAGCTGTTTGGAGGGATAACTGCCTCATCATATTTTTTTTTTTTCAAGTTTGTGTTGGAGATGACTCGTTGCTATTCGGACAGTTTCAATTCCCTTGGTCCCTTTGATCTGGAACTGCTTATCAAAGCTATAAAGCCACAGTTATAACAACATTCAGGAAAGTAATTATATTACGGTAATAGCAAAGGAAGTCTAAAAGCAGCCAGTTCAGGGCCTTTATGACAGAAAAAGGCCACATGAAACACATGGAGAAAATTGGATATGCGTGTGTTGAAAACCAGGACCATGACACTCAGCAACCTTCCTTTAAAACCTGATGATTACAGGTCGACACAGGGACCTTGTGAAGATTTGATTCTCTAATATACTCTAGATTAAAAAAAAATGCCTGCATGTGGCAAATGTGTGATGCATGCATGTGGCAGTAGATAACTCCAGATATAACCAGACTGTGAGATGCTTTATTTCAGTAGATGAAGCAGTGTTGCCAAAAGTGATTAAAAGGTAAGGGGACCTGGAGACCTTTGGCCACACTTTCAACCAATTCCTCTGCTTCTACTTCTAATGTTGTGTAGTTGGCTGAGAAGAGGTGTGTGTTTGTGCGTACGGGAAAGTGTGTATGTGTCTAAAGTCTGTTTTAAGAATGTCCAAGTGGTCTGTCACCTGGCTAAATGAATTTATTGACTCCGGCCAGATATTGATTTATCGTCAGAAATATTTAATTGGAAACTTCATTTTGGTTAATGCTGCACAGAGAATGTTATATGAGGATAAACAGGCACTCTGGCTAATTGGAAATTAATCATTAGTACATGGTTAGAATGAGACAGTTGCCTGAGTCCATGTTGATCCTATTATAAATTGAGTCCTCGGGCTACATCAGTCTTCAAGCTGATTAAGTGTCACTATTAGTAGTTTTTAACAGATCTGAAATTGAATTAAAGGGTAACTCCGCAAATTTTACACATTAATGTGTGTTGGAAGGTCTTGAGCAGTACGACTGCATATGTGAGAACAGTAGTATAAAGTCTTTTGTGTGTCCAGAGGAAGCTGCATGTAATCTGATAAATTGCCTCCAGCGATGTAACTCAGTGGCTAAATTGCACTGTGTGTCACGTAGGCACTAGGTTTTCAATTGCAGTCCAATACTCAAGCGCTGCACCCCTGTAACACTGAAGGACTCATTAAAAACAAATGATTAAAACCGATAGAACAGACCAGATGCCGCATTATTTATTTAACACATTCTTCTTTTTTTCCAGAACCTGGAACCTACATTACCCATAATGCAACTAAGCTACCAAATGAGGCAATTTATCAGATTGCATGCAGCTTCCTCTCGAGCTACAAAAGGCTTTATAATGTTTTTTTTTTTTTCAGATATGCAGCAGTAATCCTCAAGACCTGTAAACACAGTTAATGTGTAAAATAGGTGGAGTTACCATTTAAGTTTGAGAAAAATCCCATGAATTAATTATTATAATCAATGAATTATACATCTATTGTTAACTGTCAAAAATGTGTGCTTCATTGTCTTAATCATCATTTGACATTTGAATCGTAAACAATAATAATTAATTATTAATTAATGAATTTACCAGTTAACTACACTGTCAATTTTAAAAGTTGACTTTACATTTAAAAAAGTCAGGAAACTGGTTTCCTCAGAATTACAGAGTAATTATACCACCAAACTGAAGTTGTTCAAGCTAAGAAAACATTTAACAACTTAAAATAATGAGTCTAGTGTACTTGGTAATTTTGACCCAAGACATGACTTATGACTAACCTACAATGCTGTACTGGGTTCTCTCCCCAGACAGCTTAACAACCATCCACACCTGGACTCACCTAACCCACATGAAGGCCGGTTTGACCAACGACCCACAAGTGGCCCTAACGACTCTGTAAGGACACTCCCACACAGAGTTTAAAAGCCAGCCAACTCCCCTCCAGTTAGTTAGAACAGAAGAAGCCTCTTGGATGAGAGGTGAACCGTCAAGAAACTGAAACAAGTCCTGTTGCCTACGATACAGCACTTAGAATAACCATGACCTGGATGACCGAGAACCTTCATCAACATTTGAGATCATCTTTTTTCTTGTTTTTTCTTTTAAATAAAGTCACTTTGTCAGATTTTACAGTGTAGTAAGCTGGTCAGATGATGACAAATGTGTGTTTTGGGGATTGTGTGTTCAGAGGTGCATCCAGCTTTTACCTGCATTTACTTAACTTCCCTAAATGATCTGCAAATCTCTCTGTACATTCTAATTATAACTGTTTGCTTAGTGTATTTTAGGACCTTAATGATGTGCTCAGACCAATTAGCAGCTGTGTCAACAACGATGCAACACTGTGCTGATTAGCCCAATTCTTCAAAGACACTGTTAGTGGATCCTTTGAGGTGATCAGTAACTGTCACCATGTAGTTTGGTTACAGGGCCTTGGCTTAAAGGACACATTTTCAAAAAAAACTAGACAATACAAATTGTCTGTAGTTCAGAAACTGTTTGCTGGTCGCTTTCATCTGAAATGTAATTACTCTTATGAGGATATAATATATTCTAAACAAGCAGGCAGTGTGGCTCCCCTTTGTTTTTTTTTCACAGCGGGGTGGGAGTTGATGGAGAGACTGCGCTGAAAGCATGCCTTTGTGTCAGAGACTCCGAGCTTAACTTCACGCTGCAGTAGAGCTTCTAGGGTTGTCTCGGAGGGATATGCAAACAAACAAAATTCCTAATTAGGTGCATAATATGCCAATCGATTTAAGTGTTGTAAATCCGGTCGGGGCAGACCTACGCCTCAGCAGCAATTACCACACACACCTGCAGTTAAATGGCAGTGTGGTGTGCTTCACAACCCCATCCAATTCTGAAGTAGACATTTTATCTGATCTTAAATGCCACACAAAGCTTTTGCGGGCTAGACTATCTTTAAAGCAGGCTATTTACTCAGCAGGTTTCCTTGTGGATATTAGCTTATGATCTCAGTTGGTATGAATGCTTATTGTGGTCAATTCACCGCAGGTATCTGATGGGCTGTTTAAACAGATTATTTTGAAATGCCTCCTGGCTGGGAGGAGAATATTTCTCATGAACCTGTTGTTAAAGGCTTACACAGTATATCAACTCAATGGGAAAGCCTTTTTATTATCCTATTCAGATCTTAAGTGCACATTTTTTTTTGACTATAACATTATAAACAAATGCAAAGCCACTTCAGCCAGTGCCTGTACTGCACACTTGGGTCTGGCTGCAGACTTTAAAAGCCTGTCCTCCCGGCACACATAACACGTTTTAGCACGCTGTGGCCTGACGTACAACAAAGACTTGTGCTTTCATTAAGAAGTCACAGCATGCTGCTGCTGCTGTATCAAAAGCTCAGTGTCCCAACCTTCAACCAAGCTATACTAACGTCACAGCGCATGTAGGGGTGGTATTCAAATGTCAGATATTGATTTTTTATTCCATTCATAGAATCCTATAATAGGAAAAATACATTCTCACTGTTTTCTGAGTGACTCTCAGAAAGCTGCACCAAAGCTCATGTTAACTTCGACAAGAGCCTTTTTCCCAAGTTCATTTAATGCTTGTATTGCTTTGTTTGTTTGTTTCCTGTGGTGGGCATGATTCACTGTAGTATGTGGACTGTGGCACGGCGGTTCATTGGTTAGTGTTTTCGCCTCACAGCATGCACATCCTGGGTTTGCATGTTCTTCATCTTAACATGGGTTTCACCGCAGGGGCTCCAGTTTCCTCCCACAGTCCAAGGGATAATGAAGCTTATGTGAGCTGGAAACTCAGCCAGCTGTACCAGAACATGTTTCCTCTAAGTCAAGAGAATTTTAGTGCCCCTAATTTAAGAAGTAAATAAGAAAGCTTTCTTTTTTGGTGTGTGGTGTTGGGTTCATAACAATGTTGTGTGGTGCCTGTTTCCTATTTTTGGCATGCAGTGTTTGAAGGATAAAAGATGATCCCATTTAGATTAAAAGCTTCTGTAAGGAATAATTTGTTATCTGATAAATCAAATCCATCAATTTACCAAAGTGTAGAGGAGTGTGACCAATTATGGTACAACTTAGGCTGCCCTAATAAGAAACTGGGTGGCTTTCTGTTTAGAAATCTGTTCTAATGGTGGTTTGTGTTCAGGGCTAATTGTCCACTTACACAATGTAATGTGACGTATAAGCTTTTTTCATCCCTAACTTAGTCAAAATACTTTACATTTCACAGTTTGCTTTGAAGCTGAACTTATATATATATATATAACTTATATAAGTGAAGGACTCATTAATATATATACTGTATATATAATATACTGTATATACAGAGCTTTTTAGGAAGCCAGCTTGGCTAGCTGACAGGCTAACCTCGCTGCTTAAAAATACCTACATGATTATCTTAATGATCAAAAGTGTAAAAAACACTTTTACAAAAAAGAACGGTAATCTAGTAACAATGAATTCAAATTGAACTGTGAGAAGTGAGGTTTTTAAACTAAGTTAGGGATGAAAAAGCACTAGCTAACTATAGACGTACTGTAGAGTTGGCAACAAAGCTAAAAAGCGGATATACATCACACTACATTATGCAAGTGGAGAATAGGATGCAATTACTTCCTCCAGTGGTTCTATATTTAATAGACTCCTGTTTGGAAAGAATCGCTGGAGAGGTGAGTTAGTCACAGAAGACAGCAGCAGGCAGAGTTTGGGTGTGAGTGTTTACTCAGATCGGTCTCCATGCAGCACACAGCGAAGGCCTAGTTTTTTCCCTGAATAATCAAGCCACCAGGGAGAGGAGCCGTAGCCTGATGACTGGATACCATTAGTTGTAAAACATAATTTATTCATGTCATTCTCTTGATCTAAAAAAGTTTAAGCGAGATTTATGAGAAGTAATGACTTCCCTGCAAAGCTACAAACTAGTTTTGAACCAAAATGTCTGTGTTATGTGTAGCTGTAAAGCCGAGAGCCGCTGAGCTGACAGATCACCACAAACATGATATAAAGGCATATATAATTTCTGTGCTTTTACACTGAACTTATCTCCCCGTAAACAAATGCGTTTTACCACGCATTTAAGTATAAGAACACTTGGATGTGATCTCCATAGCATGGTCAACAGGATCGTCCTTGAACCATTCCAGACAAAGTTTGGAGCAGTTTATTTGCAGTGAGATAATGAGCCAGCTATCTAAACACACTGGCCTGGGTAAACCTCAGCGGCTCAGGTGTAGCATATAAAAGATCAATGCAACACAAGTATCTGCACTCTGGAATTAAAGCTCTGCTGTGAAACAAATCTTTATTGACAACACTTTAACTAAGCTGGCCCTCTGCAGGAAACAATCTATTTAATTTTATGTGGGGAAATATAAATAAGATATTCCATCATTCCCTCGTTTTGACAGATTAACTACTGCTGTACATCATTTGATGAAAAGCGATCTCCCTTCAAGATGTTCTCTCTCATTCATACTGCTGTATAATGCTTCTTGTTAATGTTTCATGTGTTCTTTATTATTTCTTTATGATTGTTTATGATTTTGCAAAGATTTAGGTTTACGATGCAGGTTCCTCTCAGTGACTCACGGCCACGTTCAGCCACAGAATCACTGTGCCATCATACCTCAGCTGTGCTAAATATAGTTGCAGGGCGTGACATTCCAGTCCGTTTTATTCCCGTTTTTATGTCTCTATCAGTTCACGTCTTTATGCGCAGAAACCTTGCACACAGTGAGAACGATGTGTTTATTATTCTATTCATAGCAAAAATTCACAATAGTCTGAAATGGAGTTGTGAGGCAGTGAGGATGATTTTGTGGCCCTCTCACTTTTGGAGTCTATCCGATCTTGAAAACGAGGGCAAGAAGCCGCTTCGTACATTGAATCATTAACATATGTTGACAGTGTTTGGACGCTTTCAACTGGAAAATAAATTATTTTCATTTTTACCCAGTGACTCTTGTGCCTGGACGGTGGAAAGTGGAAGGTAAATGTAATTGTCTGAAGTACCTCAAAAAAAGTTGTTATGTAAGTTATGTTGTGTTGTCTTTTTGTTGTGTACAATGACTTTCAGAAGCGATGGTCTTCTAAGGTGAGTCCATCTAGAGCCCCCTTTGCCCAAAGCACATCGAGGAGCACAAAATGATTCTGATACAGGTCTGGGAATAATGAGAATAAAACCGAAGATTTTGCTCTTTTATGTAAGACCATAACTATCTCATTTCCTGTATGTGTTGTGTGGACTCAAAAGCAGAACACAACAGATATTTTTTCTGAAAGAACGCCAGCAACAGGCTGGCAATCAGAAAGGGGAAAAAATAGTCCATAAAAAGGTGGCAGACATGCATTCAAACAGGATGAAGGCTGCGCGCAGCAGCTAATGTGGCACAATATTAATATCTGGCAGAGGATGGGTGTTTGTGGGCAGGTATATATAGTAGCTGATTAAGGGGAATGAGGGGCAGGTGTACTGGCAGGTGATGATCGGGAAATGGGGAACAGCGGGGAGAGCTTGGGACTTACAGTATGACGGGTTGAGAGAGAATGGCAGGCACATGTTAGAGCTGACAGACACAAATAACGGACACAAAAAACAACGGTGTGCAAAGATGAGCTGTCGCCGTGACAGTAATGACGCATGGCATGTATGATGCTGTTAGAGTATCAAGAGTCAAGTGATTAACCAGACAGGATCACTTAACATGCTCCCAGACATTTTGCGCACCCTGCACTCTCAAAGCTCTGTGTTTTCATGTGACACATTGACAAAATAAATCTGTGTGCTCAGATTCCTTCCCGTCACACGCTGAACTCTTTCTGCACATGCACAAATTGTCTGCCTGCTCAGCCGCTGAGCTGTTTCTGTCGTTCTCTCGCCAGCACTTGGACTGTCACTGCTCACAGATTGTTTCATGCACTCCCCCGAGACTTCAGCTAGAACATCAGTGTCAAACATCAGCTAATAACAATTAACCCTTAATATTTGCTCAAATTCAACTGGCCATGTCTGCCTCTTTGAATCACGGTGTGTGTATACTGAACGGCAAAGGAGGTTTTCTGTCTTTTACACTCAACAGATGTATCCTATGGAAGCAGACAATAGTCCTCTGCTGAAAGAAAAGGTATCAATTAAGGGCAAGTCCCATTCCTTTTCAGAAACACACACAGTGCATACAAAGCAGCTAACATACACATTGAAAATATATATCCTCCGCAGAGAAACGGCTTTTGTGGAACATTTTCTGTGAGAGCAACACCTTTGCCTGCGCCAGCTGCTCCGATAAGGAGCATGGTTCCCTCGGGGTGGCCCCGTCGTGCTGCGCTCAGGCTTTCTTTGAAGCTGTTGTATGAATGTAGCCCTCCTTCACACACACTCAAACAAACAGCAGTTGGTCTCACCAGTGTACACCACACAGCTGATTCATCTTCTCACTTAGCTGGCCGCCACTAATCTTCCTGTGGCGGAGGAGTTCCCCCCCCACGGAGAGCCTTGATCATAGACTTCATCTTACAAAGGGGGCGGATAAACCATGTACACAGCTCAAGGAACATTTGTGAACTCTGAAGAACTTTAATCAAAAGTGCAAACACGCCTACAGAGGTGAGTTAGGTTGAATGCTAAAGAGCAGCAATGTACCTCAGGGGCAAGTAGCCAGTCAGCAGGAGGGAGAAGGGCTGGACTGGAGCGGAGCATCAGGAGGATGACTGTTAGGCAAGAACTGAGGGGGAAGCAGATCTGGAGGGTGACTCAGAGGCAAGAAAGTTGGATATAACCCCTCAGGAGTCAGGAGTTCTCTGACTGGGCAGGAGGCCGGCAATAAAGATGCAACGCCTCCGCAGGTCAGCGGTACAGCTTGAATCCCTTTTGGTGAAACCACGACGGGCAAGGGTGGGCCAGGTCGCTGTCAGAGAACCAGAAGCAAGCGTCAATCAGGCAGGCAGCCATCGGGAAACAAGGAACGTGTGTCAGCCGAATTGCTGGTAGAAAACAAGGAGCAGGTGTCGGGCTGGGCCAACGATGGGAAACCAAGAGTCAGAAACAGACTAGGTGTTGGCCGATTTAGGCTCAGGAGCAGGAGAGGCATTGATGACCCAGGAACAGGAGGCGTACCTGGTTCGGTCACCACAAACACCGACAAATTTTGCACCGACAAATGTTGAAACACAGTCTTGAACAGTGTCTATCCTATCTGTTCTGCACAACAATCCTCTTGTTCTCTGGATGTCTCATATAAATGTAATTTGAACCTGATATGACATGTATTGTAGGAAGATTGACATGATACATATGCAGAAATGTACAATGCCAATTTTTATGCTGGCTAGTGGGCTGTGTTATTTCTAACATATGATGGTGCTGTTGTTACGTACATCTGACCTGGAAGACAATTACCTTTAATGCTTCATTTAAACGCCGTCAATGATCCCTAAAGGTTTGCCTTATTTAAATTCTGTCACTCTGTCCGTATCAAGACTTTTCCATTCTCAGCCCCTCAGCAGAGTATGTTTGGGTTTGGAGCCAAGAGCACTTGGTCCATAGGTATTTCTACAGAGTTTCAAGTTATCTGAGTTTTGCAGACAGGTTTTCAGTGGCAAGCAAGCCACTGATACGGGCTATGTGAAGGTACTTCATTGATGTGCTGCGATAGAGGCTTTGCTTACCTTTTGCTGGCGATGCAGTTTGGCAGCTCGGCGACCAAGCGAACAGTCTGCAGTGCTCTGTCTGTGATAAGTATAATGAAACTGCAGAAGAAATTAGGTGAATTTCACGGATAATTCTCCATGAAAGTTGAGTGAGCAAACACATAAGCTAAGTCACTGCACAGTGTATTCCGAGGGATGAGTCTAATACGCATGAGCCGACAATCAATATTTTACACACAAACAATACATTTCTCAAGGCAGCGTTTGGTTTACATTAATGATATAAATAAGTTGAAAGAAACATGTTTTTCAAAGGAACCATGTACCATCTCGTGAATGACAATGACCACAAAAGTCTTTCTTTCAGTGGGGTGTGTGCTGTCATATCTTTTCATATCTAAATTAAATAGCCTAACTGTTGTTCTGATCTACTTGACATGATTGATGCAAGAGGTGAGCTGCGGTGTGTGTGTGTGTGTGTGTGTCAAAGTCATGGGGACGGGGCACATAATTAAGTGAAGTCGTTAGTAAGGGCAATATCCCAGACTCCCTTACAAACCGTGGGATTTTAAGAGTTGTGGCTTGACGGTAAACATGCAAAGTTTACATATCCAGTACACAGTAACTAATATACTGTAGGCTACTCTGAAGAAAGAAAGTGGAGAAAGTCACCAGACTCCCTTTAAAAAAAGCTTAGTTTTGAGACTTGATGCGTTTGTAGAAAGTTATACATTTCGTGAAGCGCTGTATACAACACGTGAAGTTTTTTTTTTCTTTGTATAAAAAAATATCTGCTTCTTCCAGTGATGTAGGTGTATATTTGCATACAGAGCTGGGACATGAGATCTGATCTTAAGTGGTCACTATGACGCATGTCAAGAGGCATTTAACGCCAGGTGTGAATTGTTTGGCTTCGAGCTCTCCACTTATGATTGGAACATTATTTTGATTAGTTATTTTAGAGACCCCCACAGCTTAGATTATAACTTAAACCCTGATGAATACCTTCTCTCCAGCCTTATACTATTAAAAAAAACTCAATAAAGAGTTGAAATACTCAGGAAGTCACATTTAGTCCTTTCGTTCATGACAATCAGGCATCGCGTTGGATGGTTACCCTTGCAATGCACAATGGGAAAACTTCCTTCCATTGTGTATACATCCCTGGCAGTCCTAAGCACCTATTGCCAAGCAACCAGCATTCAATACCTCCAGGAAGGACATCTGGTCATATGGATGGTGATCATACCTCCCATCTCCAAGCTGAGAAGAATTCCTGCTTTGTTCAAAAAAGGATAGTATGTGGAGTAAACAACAGTGCACAGCATTCATTAATGAGGCTTGAGCAGTGGAAGGCAACATTGTGCCAAATAATGACATACAGTCATGAGAGGCATCAGCAGCCCTTTCTCTTAAGGTGGAACCAGTCTTTCATTAAGTGCAGCAAGAAATGTTCTATATTGTATGGGCAGATAATTGGTATGTGTCACTGAACAACATCATTGGACGTAGCAGCCCACACGGTGGTATTTGCGCCCCTCTGACCTGGATCTGTAATAGTGGCCCTCTGCCCAAAGATGTTCCTCCTACATCTCCTCACTTAAGAGAGGCTGAAGCCAACTTCATCCACATTAATAAATATGTGGTGCCCCCTCAGCTTCAAGCTCCATTATTCACTAAGAACCAAGCAAATTCATAAAGCAAATTATCCCAGTTGTATAATACTGTGGAGTCTCTGGACAGCTGTTTCATTCAGACATGATTTTGTGTGAAGACTCAATAGTCCGTTGATATTTCTAAATGTGCTCTGATCTGCAGTCACTTCTGTCTGGATTACATGCGGTCTGATCGTACTGTAAGTCACCATAACAGCCTGCTGGTTCAGCAGTGAAGGTCATTCCTCTGCCACGAGTGTGTGCAGTCAGTAGATTTTATCAAGTAAAGGCTACCAGCATGAAACAAAATCACGTAACTAACAAATGGGAGTGAGTAAACAATTGCATTAGTGGACAGAGTTTGTTCTGCCAACTGGGCAATACAGTAAAGCTGATCTACACACTGGTACACAGTAACTTTGTGACCTACCTATTCTCATTCTGAAAAAAGTACAAGCAACTATAGATGCTCCGACTCAGAATGGGCCTGACCCTTTCTCCAGCATCTCTAAAGGACAAGCCATGATTAATGATATCTGTTGCCCAAATTGAACTGAGGACTTCTCTCTCGGGCCTCTCTGCCACGGCCCCTCTTACTCTTCTCACATGCCCTTTGCCTCTTTGATGTCAAAAAGATAATCTGCCCCAAACCCAAGCGTTTTCCATCCTCCTCTCTGGTGTTGCTTCCCGCTGGACTAAGTTCAAGGATCTCATTTACCGTCATTGCGTGCGGACAAAATGGGGCCTGTAAGAGGCGTACGCCACTTCCAACGCAAAAGTTGTGATCTATAAAATACAACTTGACGGGAGAATGTGCGCAACTGTAAGCAAACTCTGAGCCATCGAACCAACATTTTGGAAGGCAAGGGGAACTGGCGACACAAACGGTGGTGAATTGGTGCAGATTGTTTAAAATTAAATGTGAGAGGCATAATTCTGTGCATAACACTTCATATCAAACGTTATTTATAGAGCCGCGTTATCATAAACAATCAAACCAGTGGTGTCAATTGTACTTGCGCATGTAGTAAGGTAAAGTATAACTATAGTATAACTATGGCTACTCACTAGTTGTTGGAGCGCATTGGAGACAGCGCCGTGGCTGCCACACAGACACTGCCTTCTCCAGTCGGCTCACCCGGTACATCTTCACAACCAGCACACATGGACCGTGTAAATTCGGAACATGGGGAAATAAAGTCAGCGACAGCTCTTGTACAGTTGTTACACTCCATATATCCTCATTATGAGTACTAATAATAATGCAGACTTCTAAGTTACAATAATCCTGTAAAAGGGCAATAAAATAATGAACCCTCATGCAGATAACACAGGGAGCCAGAAAATCAGTTAAGAAAACTGGTGGAAGACGGGGCAGAGAGGAGCAGGTCCAGGGGGGCTGATGGTTGGGTCCGAGGCAGCGTGGCAGGAAAAGTGAATGAAGAGCTGGATTGGCTGGCGAGGAGGGTAAGGCACGGCTGGAGTCAGGGAGGCAGGATTCGGAGCAGCAAAAAAAAAAAAAAAACAGGGTTATTTGCAGACAAAAGAAAACTCACAATAGCAAAAATGGCTTGAACGTGCCTGCACTGACTGCAGTAGCAACAAGGACCTGGCAGGGTGGTGATGGCTGAGCAGGCTATTTGAGGAGATCTTGATTATGTTGTTGAAGTGCAGCTGCAGCTCCTCCCTGACTCGGGCACACCTGCAGACAACCATTCATGACAAGGAGAGGGAGAGAGAGCAGCTCCGAGGCAGACAGCAGGTTACTATGAAAGAGAAAATGTTCAAGGAGCAGGACAAATCGTGTACATCTGCTCCAAAGTAAGATCTCGCAGAGACTCCAGGCATGTTGCATTTTGAATCTGATAAAATAATAAAAGAAAACTTTCTCTCTGACAAATACTAAACAGAAAACAGAATCTGATTCTGAATGATCTTCTCTCTACTTAACAATCTAGCGACACTGAACTTTGATCAAACTTTTGGTTATATAACTAAGGAGCCATTTAATACATCAGTGTCTTCCCTGAGCAGGTCATGGAGGATATTTACAGTGTTTTTCTCCATTCTCTCACTCCCATAGTACACACATTTAGCACTAAACAAATGTGAACAAAGGTTTTTTTTTATTTTGCTAAGTTGACAAGTTTTGCTTGAAACCAGAGTGAATCGAGGGGAAGAAAAAACAATATTCTTCACAGTCAGCTTAGGGGAACAACTGATGAATATTACCAGCAATATTTGACCATAATATTAGTTATGAGCTGTACAAACCAACGTTCTGACAGAGTGCAGTTTCATCTGCATACCTCACGCAGAACTTCTACAGTGGCACTGAAACCAGGCTGGTCCAACGTGTGGTTCACCAGGTTATCTGAAAATAATGTCGGGCTTTGCACTATACTCAATGTAATCCTCTTCCCTGCCAAGAAATACTCATCTTCCCCGACAGCTGTTATACAGAGGATAGAGGAGGCACATACAATTAATTACTATTATATATAAATGTACAAGGCAATTAAAGGATTTGGAAACTTACAAGAGGTTTTTAAGAGTTAATAATTAATAAATTAAATGTACTTACAGTAAAATACACTACACAAATACACTACCTAAAAGATTTCCATTAGAACTGTACATAAGGTAGCTGCTTTCTGGAGGTCCATCAGAAATGGGGCGATCTTTGAGACGACTCGTCAGAAGCGTGAGGAATTCCTGCCTCAGGCCACCTGTATCCAAGCCCTCTTCAGAAGAGCCAACATCATTGTGAGCTTCACAAGCATGTCATTGAGTCACACTTAAACCGTCTGACAGCTCCATCCAAAACATTTGACCTCGCTACTGAGATCTTGACTCACACAGAAAAGCCTAGAAAAAATGAAAACATGTGTAAGACCTGCTGCAAGCATAATTTCAGTAGCTACAACTTTGAACACCACTTCATCAAATATGAACAAATCATACAGTCCGGTGTCACAGATATCAAGATAGCCCGTACTCAGTATGCCCTGGTTGTTATCTCACACAGAGCGAGACTGCATGCTTCCGCTGAAAAAAGGAGCCCACTGAGAGGAAAGCATTAGAGGACAGAGCACAGTTTGGCAAAATGGCTTTGAGATCAATAGTTTCACCAGGATACTGCAACCAGAAGCCCATCTCTGTGGGAGTCAGAAGCAGCTAAGTGCAGAGAGTACTGGTTAATACTGTTGTAATAACAATAATAATTCAGCAACATACGCAGGTTCCTCTGAAAAAGTGTAATGTCTTTCATTAGCAATCACACCATCACCATTGTCATCATCGCCACCATCAGTGACAGTGGGCACACAGGGGTCTGTGTGCGTCCTGCAAAATGAACACAACATCAGTTCCCCCCTGCACGTTCTTACAAAAGAAAATACACACACACACACACACACACACACACACACACACACACACACACACACACACACACACACACACACACACACACATAACTACTCCTGCTGTACTTTAAAGTGTTCTCTGTATCAATAGTATAATCTAAAATATGTAAGAACAACACAACTTTTTTCTTTGTCAAAACATTCAGTATATTGTATACTGTGCTTTTTGGCCTTTGCTTGACATAACGAGTGGTGCGTCTCTGGAAAATAAAGCATATTTTGCTAAATGCCTCAAGCACAAGTTCAATAAGCCAGCTAGCTCAACATTACAACTTTAACATTTGGCTACCCTCTCTTACTCAACTGTCCAAGTAACTTCCCAATAAAGACTATGAAATCTTTGACTTTGTCATTTTTTCATGATGGTTTTACAGAGAATGAGCTTTAAGTCTACAGTCCAAATGTGCTCTTCATTACATTTCTTGACGAAGACATCGGAAAATATAATAAAAACCAGATTTCCATAGATCCTTTTGCATTCATGCACAGACTGCAACAGCATTTAGACGCTCACTTTAAGAAATAATTTGATGTTTCACTTTCTACAGATTGTGCTGCATTGAAGTGGGCCCTTTGCAGGTGGATGTTGAACAGATTTTTTAGACAGAAGTCAGAAAGTCAAAGCTTTTAGTGCCTCAGCATTTAAAAACAGCAACCACTCAATCTGGCAACACGGCACCCTGCCCAACACCTGGTGCGTGGCAAAGTGAATGAGCATGAGAGGATAGCATCAGGGTGAAGGGGGAAAAAAATGAAAGTTGTGATTTTATATTCAGCTACAGTGGCCTCTCCATAAACTGGATGACTAAAAAGTTGGCGTCACTTGTGTGCTCATAATCTTTTATATGACAGAGTGTTATTGGAACGAATGGATGGTGAAACTGCAGAAACAGTGAGCGCGACCCCGGTTCGAGTTGTGTAAATGCTCAGTGCGACGTTGTAAAATGCTATTTCAGAATCGGAGAGGGTGTGTTCATATCCTCCACTACAGCCCTTATCTTAATGCAGCAGGCTCAGGTACAGTACATGGCTGCAAGACCTTTGTGGTTTAAGTTCACAATATGTGCGTAGTTAATAACAGGCCACACTTCTTTGTTCCAACGTTCATGAGGCTCATGAGTTACAAAAAATCATGGCTTTTTACTGGGACATGTAAACACACATCTCTCTGTTCATCCTCAAACTACATGACTTTACCAAAATAAATATGTATGATCCAATGACATTGTTATACTCATTATTTTGTCCATTTACAACTTAATTGCGACTGTGCCAAAGCCTTATCTGCACAACTGCCAGGAGAGAGATATACCTCACCTGGATATAATTCCCAGTCGTCAGCCCCCAGAGTTGCTGAGCCAAAGTGTCGTATAATTTGGACATTTTTTTTACCCTCTCCTGTAAATGAAAATATCCCCGACCGTGACATTTGCGGGAATGCTGTCCGCTACGGCACAAAAAAATGTGAGTAAACGCACAGCCCTCCGAGTTAATCAGGACACAGAGGAAACAGAGCCGCAACAAAAGGGGAAGGATAAAAGAGAAGCCCCAGTGACCAAAACAAATTTCACTGATGGATGCCTTTCAGAGAGGCAGGGACTGTCCAGACGGGCCGCATAAAGCAGGCTTTGTCAGGTACTAATGCACTGCACTATCAGCTTTTGCTGTCCAGCTTTATTATTATTTACTATTATTTTGATTATATGCGGAATAGAACATCAGCCTTTTCTGAAATGTTGTCTTTCAAAATGACAGAAAAATCTCTTCTCTTTCATTACATCACTGTACAAAACATTAAAAGGTCCATTTATGAAAAAAGTATTGGTATGAGCAAGACCTGATACAGAATTGAAACCAAAACATGTGACCTTACCAATCACTTAGAAAAAACAAAACATCCAACCTATATTAATTTCCTTCGATCTTAAAAATGTTTCACACTGTCCATTGCTGCAGCATTGTATTCCCCCTCTGTTTCAGCTGCTGTCTCTTTAAGCCCCCCCCCGAATACCCAGTCTCTGAATGGTCAGCCCACACACGCCTGACCCAGCACCACCAACAACAACAGAGCAGCTGTGCTAAATAAATTCTTATGTGCCAAACTAGCCATGAGGCATAAATTATACAAATATGTGATGATGTGACAGAGTGTGACGTCACAACGGAATAAAAGGCGGGACTACTGACGAGGCGTTTTAGGAGCAGTGCTTTCTGTGGGAGAGAGGAGCTTCTGTTGGTGTGGACTTTGACCTTTTTAACATTCAAGATCTTTGACATGCACAAGAACCTGTATGAAACACTGAAGGAAAGGGAACCATCTAAAAAAAAACAAAAAACATAATAGGTCTTTAAAATAAGTTGCCTTTAGGGAGCAAAGGAAATTACTGCATGCAGATAACGACAAAAACATAATTGTTCATTAAAAAACATCTGTGATATATGATCGCAATCTCCACACTGGATTATCTGGTAATGACAACAATGATGACGGATTGGCTCTGGGGATTATTGTTGAGAGTAAAACACCTAATGGCAGGAACCAGGTCCTCGTGCGTCTCATTCATGCACACTAAGAATAATATTCAAATTTATGTACATTAGTGTTTGATTTATTAGAGTTTGGAGGGTTTGGACTTCTGGTGGAGTTATGTAGTTAATAATTTACTGAGCAACTTTTTATACACAGAGTTGGATGAACTACTGTGAACTTGGGGTTGGCACTACAGTATGTGATGGTGAATGACAATGTTGATGCTGGTTTTGTCCTGAGGCTGATGATATGATCTGTTTATCCTAGAAGCCTTCCTTGTCTCTTTCTAGCCTTCATCACTGTGTTTGCAGTAAGCAGTAAGTTGTGTGAATTAAACAGTCCACAGAATAAGCATGGCTATCTCTTATTGCCTAAAAGTGGCCTCCAGTGTTGTATATACAGTAGAAGCTGCTGGTGATGCTGCTCCTGTGGTTCCTTGTAAAAAGCCTCTGCGTGGTTCCTATATTTGCCACAGGGAGAAGCAGAGTGTCAGTTTGACATGAGACCACAGGCTGAGATTACTACACTTTCAGACATGAATAGAATTACTGTCATTTTGTTTTTTCACATTCATTTGAGTTGAACCAAGCACACAGATCCTCCACTGACCGTGGTTGAGAGAAAAATTTAAAGAGAGGAAAAAGGGAGAGAGTCTAGCGACATTGTTCGGGACAAAATGAGAGCGAGAAAATGACTCATAGAATTTCTATGTAGGATAATGATTGTGTTAAGAAGGTCCCCCTGGGGTTCTGACATAAAAAAGCAATTGCCTAGATTGACTTAAATGAGCAGCGTTCATGAGAGAGAAATAAAGCCTTCAGAATCCATCACTGCAGGGGTGTTCACATCACGGCTCTGTGCTACAATGGATGGGAAAATCTACAGCACTGAACAGTGTCAGCCCCTGTGCATAAATTCAAGACTGTATGACACTGTGGAGTGGTGGTCAGCTAAATAAAGAAGGCCTCTGTGTAATATGGATTCTTATGCTGTTTCCTTTGCCACAATAAAATAATTACACATTTCCTTATAACCTCCACCATGTGGTACCTATAAATTCTGTGTACGTTCGCAGATTGTTACTCTCTTATTTCCTAAAGGTATATGTGTATGTATCAGTATGCACCGTATGGGTGTACAATCTGAATTGGAAAGCATTGCTGTATGTTGTGAGCTGTAATCTAAAGCCTTACTGAAAATATTTAATAAACAGCTGTAGTCAGGTGTTAAAGTCAAGTGACAAAGCCCTCCTGTAGGACTTATGAGTCTCATCTATGTGAATCCACAGTTCCTTTTTTACAGATATAATTCTGGTGAGTATCCAGACATGCACACACAAACATGCACACAGAAGCAACAGGGCAAATTAAGACAAACACAGGGATCCTCAGAGTTTATGGATGCTGTGTGATTTTGCAACTGCACTCTTCACAGCTTCATAAAATGAGCTCCATATCTTGTGAAATTGTTTTTCTTTGTTACTGTTCCCCGACACATTTCATTATGTGTTCCATTCTTTGAAGTGTGCGTGCTTCCTTGCTTTTACAGTTTCGCAATATAAGCTTCTTGCAAGCTAATGACGAGCAAAGAAGAATTTGCCATCCAGTTGGCCATCTTATTTTCCCAACATTTTTGAAAGGACAAGTTTTCGAAATCCATCTTTCAATATTGTAGTAAGTATTTCTGATATTCACACAGTACCAAAAGGCATGTGTGAGGGGGTCTCTGTGAGTGCCACACTTCAAACATCAATGTGAGGAATTTATTCTGACTCCACTATAGTATATTCTTGTCATTAATTTACACTGAATTAGACGTACATTTACGATAGTGGTAATTTTATATGTAACAGCCAGAATACACGCTGAAGAAGGGCGTCAAGAATAAACAGATTGATGGGAGTGCTGTCCTTTATTTTTCTTATGCGTAACAGTTCTTCCATTTTGTTTTTCCATCACCATATCAAGATCTTTATTCCATTTCGATTCCGGCACAAAAAAACACTTGGTTAGGGTTCGGAAAAGATGATGTCTACCTGTTACTGTCGCCACAAATTCAGCAGGAAATTGTCCCGAGGTCGCATAAAACTATCCAGTAGTTTCACACTTTTTCAGACAAGAGTCTGGAATGGCAGTCACTGATTTGGCAACCCTCTCCGCCACCATCTCCTCCACCTCCAAAAATGACAGGTCATAAACATGTAGTCGTGTTTACAGTTTACAGTGACAAAGTATCTGACACAAGTAGATTAAATAAAATATATGTGAAGAATGTGGATCAAGGGGGACGACTGAGCGGGCTGTGGTGCCTCCTCTCCATCGTGACGACCTGGAAGAGGACAGGCCAAGATAATTTGCAGCAAAACTATACTCTAATGTACAAAGATTTTGATTTTGGAAAGTACAGATATAAGAAGATTGAAGAACAGGAGTGAGCAATGATTCATGGGGGGGCCCAGGGGTATGACGATCCAGAGTCTGAATATGTGTGAGGCAGGAGAGGGAGAGCTTCCCTGGGGGATGATGGTCCAGCTGAGAGAAGCCTGAGTGAAATGAGAGGAGGAGGAGAAAGCGAGGGGGAGAGAGAACAGGAGAAGCACACAGCGTGCAGCTTGAGGGAGCAGAAAACAAAAACAGAAGTTAAAGAAATGCGGTGTTTATCAGAAGTTTACAGATTGTTGTGTTTTCTTGTCTGCAGGACACGAACTCTGAACACTGAGGTTAGGAGATGCACTGAGACTGAGACGACCCATTGGAAAAGGTAAAAGCATCAGGTGTGAGGGCTGAGCTGATCGAAGACGAAGGACTGATTAAAAGTTGAATAAATGAGTTTTAAGTTTGGATTTAAAGGTCTCAATAGAGTCAGATTGTCTGATGCCAGCGGGGAGGTTATCCCAGAGGAAGAGGGCCAACAGCCCATTTCTTCTTAATGTGAATGTGATATGACACATATTGTACAAACGTTAATATGGTACGTAAATCATGCATGTGCATTTCCTGTTACCCACCCTGGTTTCTTTTCATGCAATCGTTCCCTTACCATAACCAAACCTGAGCCACGTACTGCCGGTGTCAGATATAAAAACACAGCAGTGATTTGTCTCAGTTTTGGAAGGCGCAGATAATTACACGTCACAACTTCAGCCAACTCCTAGATCTCTTATTCTCTCGCCTGCTGCCATGGACTAACTCTCCTGTCGTTTCAGATTCGGCCACTTCCTCCTGCCATGCAGTTAACACATTTTCCCACCGATCTCTAAAACCTGACCTCCCCTGGCTACCTGCACACCTGTTCCCACAGCCGGGTGGTTTATACGTCGGCCCATTTCCATTCATTTCCTGAATTTGTCTCTTGTGCTTCTGCCTTAGCTGTCCTTCTGCTCCTGCCAGCCTTTAGTTTGGCTGCTTGACCCTTGATCCTCAGCCTAACCTACTTTGGAGGAGTTTGCCTGTTATCCTCTTGGCTTCTGAGTCTGAGTGCCTCGTTGGTCAGACCTGTTTCTACTGAGGTTTGCATTATGTAGTCCTGCCGATAGAGAGAGAGAGAGAGAGAGCGCGATCAGTTTAGAGCAGGCTTGTGTGTCGTCGTTACCGGCACTGTGCAATTGTTGCTATGATGCAAAGTCTGTCAAAACATAAAGGATTTGTTAGAGCTTATTCCCAGCCGGCAGCTAGGAAACAGTTTAAGTTGGAGTGTTCCTCTTTGTTTAATATCTGCTGTCTCTGACTGCCTTTGGAGATTGCTCAGGGTTACAGAGAGCAGGAACTAATTTCGCTTTCCCTTGCGTGCCTTTTTGCCAGAGCTCTGTTTGTGTCAATGACCTAAGCAGCAGGTGTCATTTAACATTTATTCCCTCTCTTCCTTTGTGACCTAGTTAAATCCTTTTCTCTGTCTTCTAAGTTTTATCTTGCACTTTTTGCTTCCACTCTCTGTATTACCTCTTCTGTCTCCATTACCTGCCCAGTCTCCTCCTTTTTTTCCAACGAGAATTGCACCATCAGTTTCTCCCACACCCATGCACACATACATACACCTCCATAAAGAATTGCGCAATCAAGGACAAAGCCCCTATTCTCCTCTAAGATTAGCAAAGGGATGGGAAAGGCTGTCACTGTGCAGACACTTGCAGACTGAAGTTAAAGACCAGAACCTCTTACAACAGCTATACCAGACCCTGTGGTTTCTTCTTTCACTTACCACTCTCAGGCGTCTCTCGCCAAGTGGGAGAATTTGAAACCACCACCAGGCATCGTAACCCAGCAATATGGAAATACGTGTGCTAAATCACAAGTTTTTTCCTCATCTGTGTTTTCCTTATCTGGATGCTTTACCATCCACCACATCAAGATTATTTTTTTTTATGATTGTATCTCGAGCTAGTAAAAACCTCCCACAGAGTCGCAAAAAACAGAGAGCTGCACATGCCTGTTTTACATTACACTTTTATGACTTTCTTTCTACTTGCTTGATTATTCTTTCTCTTGTGTTGGCTTTTTTTTTTGGAGGTAATAAAATGGAACAAAACTCATAAATGACATGAGGAATCGATGGGCCCGCTCGAAACGAGGTTACGGGAGGCTGTTCGCCGCACTAATTTCTGGCCACAGCCTCTGTAGCCCTTTAATTAGTTTATTCGTTTCTAAATGCAGACAGAAGATTTAAGAGTGCTCTCCTTTACTTGCTTCTCTGACCTAAATGGAATAAATTGGGCTGGGATTAGTTCTCGGCACAACACTCAGCATGTGATTGGTGAAAAATGATTCCTCCCACAGGACATCGCAGGAGCCAGGATATAAAAAGCCTGAGGGAAATGAGCCATTCTAGCATTGCAACTTTCATTTGTTCTGAATAACCCCAAATAACTATCATTTTGAGGGCGGATAATAGTTATACGTTAACCATCGTCACATTTTTTTTTTTACTGTATGTCTTCCTGAATTAAAGCGCTCTTATTTTTTTAATATAAGTATAATGTGCCATGTCCACCTCCACCGGTGTTGGTTTATTTTTGTTCATAAAGCAATGTGCTGCAGACCAGCAGATGAGACAGACTGGACCACTGTTGCTATGGTGCTGAACAGGTGTTCTAAAAAATGTGGCTACTGTGTGTGCATTTTTCAGTGCAGAAGCTCATGTTGCGGGTACGTATGAACCTCAAAGAAATAGTGTGAGTGTGTACCTACCTTAATACCTTAAAATGGTTAAAACGCTTTAGTTTCTTTCCCCCTGTATTTGCTTCTTCATCTTCAGTCAGTCACCACAGAGATAGGGAGGTAATTCATATGCAAATTGAAATGCAAATACATTTAGGTTCCCTGTGGAAAAATGGATCCGACATTTAAAAAGGAACAGGTTGTATATGTGCCTGAGTGTTTGTTCCCTTTGTTTATTCGCTCTTTGTATGCAGACAGGGTGCATTAAATGCGGTTGACTTGAGTGCTGATGTAATATGGTTGTTGCCTTGTGGTGTGTTGTAATTTGACAATGCAAGCAAACCCATCTTTTCTTTGTTATTACGACATATACCTATCCTCAATCTCTTTAAAGTGGAAATGTGCTTCTAAGCTTTATTCTCTGATCGTTGTTGTGTGTTGTGAAAAACTCATGAACAGTCTATAAGAGCCATACCTCAGATTCATGTATACTAGCTCAGTGCTCATTCAAAACATGCATTTCGTTTACAGATCCAGTCTTAAGCCTCCTGTATAGTGAACAGGCTTTTAGGGCGGCCCTGATAATATCAAACATGTCTAATATTTACCATTGAAAATGTAAATGATTACATCAGCGCAACCAATGAGAGAGGCAGCTGACCGTACCGCCAAGCAATAGTCAACATTCTAGCCCTTGAGGCTAACGTTAGCTAGCATACTTCTGAGAAAAACTTCTCACCTCCAGCTTTGGCAGAAGAATATAAAGCCTGTGTTGACTCTAGCTCCCCACTCATCCAGACTTGCTTAACCTTCTGCTTTTGTTTTCCTCTCATTGCAATGCGTTACTACAGCATGCTGTTGCACAATGCTAGTGTCCAATTTGTTTATGTCTGCTTCCCCATGAGATCCCATGAGAGGGATCATGTGTGAGCACAGCTTCAGTCCGCAGCGCTGAAGCCACGCACCGTCTTTTACAGAGATGAGCTTGTTGTGTGCCCAAATTGTACCAAATTTTGACACTTCACTTCCACTGGCTCCTCAGCAACAAACATCCTGCTCCAGGATGCCTCTCTTATCGGTTGTTGTGGTCCGGCTCAGAAAGTACAGATGCAATCATCCAGAGTGTGAGCAATTCAGGGGGCTTCAGAGTGGATCTGTAAACCCCTCACATTACCAGGTAATCTGTGCTGAACACCGATATTGGTTTTACAATTGGACAGCCTACGGGAACAGCACCATTGGAAATCAAAGCGTCTGCCACGCTATATTATAACACTAATGACGTCACCGGCAAAATACCTCTGCTAATTAAAGCCATGCTCTACTTTATGAACACAGTGGTAACATCAATGCATGCGACTAATACCCGTTTTGAAATTAATAACTCGGCTAAGGGTTAAATATACAGCATTCACAGCCACTCGCGTGAAGAGAACAGCATCTGAACACACGATGTGATCCTGATTCTGTTACTGCATTGCCTCGCTGTACTGCATTTGTCGTTTCAAATGTTTTTGAATCACATTTTTGTGCACTGTTAAGGTGCAAAAACAGAATGATTATGATCAGATGAACATTTTGGCTGCTTTGTAAGTTTCTTGAGTGGTTTTGGTGATGTTCAGGGTCAGGTTGTTGAATTCAGGGCCCCAGGCAAATGTCTGTTCATGGTGGAGCTTTAAATCTAATATAGTGAATAAAAATGAATAACGCTATATTTTTGAACAGGCACTGCACTAGTGTCTGTAATAAGAGCAACGCAGAGAGAACTGAATACTGAAAAAGTTTCAGACAGCAGAGTTTGCAGCTGAAAGAGTTTTAAATTATTTATAGTCAAGATTTGGCGAATTTGATGGATTTTGACAAAACTAGCGATGGAACAAGTACTTGCGCAATACTGAATACTGAATACTGAATTTTTTTCGGGGAACTGTTGTTTTTGGTACGCTTCAAAATTTTGACTTGTTCAAATAACCACCAGAAGAAAATCAGACACACTGGAATTGATGTCTTATTCAAAAAAGCAATCCATGTAAGCATTACCTTGCTGTGAAACATCGTGTCCCTTCAGCACCAGTGGAGACAGAGAAGATTGATGCTGGTTGGTCATCTATGCCAAACGCTTGAGCAGAATCTGATTTTCCTGCAAAGGAACTGAAAGAGGACATCAGTGGGATCAGTGTTGCTGAAAGTAATGGATGGAGTGGATGCAGCCTGATTTCCCTGGGCTTAGTGAAGTACATTCCCGCTGCCCTCGGCTCCAGTGCAGCCATCAACCTTTTGAAGGGCCCTACATAGAAGAGTCCTCAGAAGATTAGAACGAAAGGGGACGACTGTCAAACCAATCATCGGAGCCAGAAGGAGGTATAACAATCTATAGTCTGTCTTTACTGGAGTAATTACAAAAATTAGTGTGTTTGTGTTCGTCTCGTCTGTGTGACTGTGTTTGCCTCTTTAGGCGTGTACCATGCGGCCTGTTCCTGCTGTACAGCGTGTGGCGTCTTGTTTCCTTGTATTTCCTGTGGTGCAGCTGTGATGTGAGTAGTGTTGCAGTTTAATTGACTGGGCTCTGTGTCTTCTATGCTCTGTAGCAGACAGCAAGGCCCAGTCCTTTGGGAGGAATGTCATCTCTGCGCAGGCAGCTTTAAACCAAGGGCTCAAGTCTTTGGCAGCCTACTTTAACATCTTGACACAGCTCAGCCAGCTAATGAACAGCATTAGAGACCCCTGGGCCAGCACATACAAACTCATGGACAAAAACACGAGTATTACAGTCACCCAAGAAAACTGGCACTTGCTTTTCTTGCACATTTTCAGTATCCTCACAAAGCTGTTTTTGATTAATGTTCTGTCATTTTCTCTGTTAATACTCAGATTCCTTGTGAGTTTTCTTCACACACGTTTAGCTTTTGTCCCTAACTTCTTCCCTGATAAATGTACAATATGCCAGGGGGCTCTGCATCAAAACAAAAGTGTTGTGAGTTGGAGCGGGTGGCAAGATTAGAGCCAAACCCTGTGGAGAATAAACACCAGGAGTCACTTCAGATTCTGCTTACCGACGGGAGGAGAGCTCAGAGACAACGTTTAGATTTTGGGGGTAGAACGTGGATTTTTCTTCACTCCAGTTTATCAGCCTGACTGCAGCAGCAATTCACGGTGCTTACCTCCGTGCTCGGTACTGAAATGTTGACAGACGGCCGTTAACATTCTGTTTCGGCTAGTGTCTAGTAAACTGGCCAGTTGAGAGGTATAAACAACACATGGGTAATGCAAATAAGCACAAATGCCACTGCATCACTGTTGATGCATATTAAACAACCACCACTTCTGTTGAAAATCTGATGTGACTCAGGCAAAAAAAGATGAGCTAACGAACCTGGAAGTACTGGCAACCATATGAAACACAAATTGCCTTGAGTAAACTTGTGGATCTCTCTGGGTTTGAACATTGTTGGGACACCAATCAACAAAATATATAACAAGGATCTAGTCGCTTTCAGACATTTTAAAGTAGAATTAATTATCGTATATCTTTAAAACAAGTTCAATGAAGCATGAAAGACCTTGAATTCATCAAGGGGACAAAGACGTAATCACGCATGTATTGAATTTATTCCTGTTCTATGTGTCTCTCCCCGTCTCTCCCATTCGTTTCCTCATTCCCCCATTTGGATTCCACCAAGGTGAGTTCCGCTATTAGTCAACCAGCTTATATACACGGATGGTCATGTTTTATTACTTGCTAGGGCGGGCAGGGCCATAAATCTCTCTCTCTCAATGACCCCAAATCAACCTATCATGTGGAGCTGAGGAGAGGAAAAGTCCAAAATGACAGATGTGTCTGCAGTACGAGGTAAGCATGTACACAGGGAGGAAAACACTAATTCAATCACAGGCCGAAACAGACCTGTGCTACCTTTTCACCAGCAATGGTCGCCGACAGGACGGGTCCAAAGGGGTTTCACCCTCCACATGGTTGACATTAATTGAACCACTTTCTCAAAGGTTCTGCACAACTTGTCACTTGACTCCATACTTTCACTTACAGAAAGTGCAGAGTTATAGATTGGATTTTCTTTTGCTTTATGACTTTGACAACTCTCTTAATTTAATAATGTGTTATTGCCTAGAGCGGCATACTGCTTTTTTTGAAACCACTTACTCTGACACATAACTTGTAGATGGCAGGATGTCACCATTAATACCAAGCCAGTATTAAACACTTCCCCACAGTGATGCTGCTGACGCTTGTTTACAGCCAGCTCACCGTCTTTCATTGAAGTAGTTTGGGACAAATATGATGAAAACTATGATAGATGAATATAGCCAAATGGCGACAAAGTAGTTTGGCTGTCAGCTCCTGTGGACCATAAAACATGTTCACCCCTACAAATACACACTCAGTCAGGTGTTTTATAAGTTGCTTGACAGAATGCAAGCAGGTATTTACACACGCAGATATCAGATATTAGACATTTATAGCACTATATATTAAATCTGGGACATTACATTAAAGCTAAATGCGTAAACAGAACAAGATTTGTGTTTGAGTTTGCTGACTGTAAATCGTCACTGTAATCTCGTAGGTTTGGTCATATCTTTAAGGAATCAACATTTTCAGAAATAGTCTCATCTTCTTTCTTGGGAACAATTCACCCCAAAATCACAGATATGTATTGTTCCTCTAACCCGTCGAGTTTTAGATATTGGCCACGAAGATGAACACACTTAGCTTGTGGTGCTTTTTTGAAAAACTCAACAGCAACTTTTACTTTCCAGAAATTATGACCCGGTAACTCAAGATAATCTGCAGACCTTGGCATGAGTAGTATCATGAAATTCCCTGAAATTCAACTGTGGGACATTTAATGGTGTATGTTATGTTGTAGAACAAAACGTGTAAATATCGCAAGCCTGTGGTAACCACAGACCTCATTTCAGGCATTTAACGGAAACCCATTCAAAAAACTCCATTGGTCCACTGGTTTTCGTGTTTTAGGACTCATCACTACAGCACTCCAGATGGCGGCCGCCACAGCTCAGATGTCACGCACAGACTTCCACTTTCCCTTTGCCACCGTCCAACTCACATTGAATCTCCTCCGAGCTGTATGTTGTAACTGTCTCTGTGCCTGGGCAGACTACATCATACATACACATGTGTTTAAACTCGCATAACCTCTCCTTTCAAAAGTTCCGTCATTTCAAAATCTTCTTCCTCTTGTCCTGCGGTCGTGTCTCACTTGAAGTTTTGACTACACAGACCTCCTCTGTTGGTCCGGATCCAGAAGCTTTCAGAAAATGTGGTGAAATGCAGACGAAATGAGCGCAAAGTAAGGCTCAGTTCGCATCTGTATCTAACACTGAGCATAAATGAGCCTTTAGGAAAGAGCCAGGCTGGCCGGCTGTCCTCTGTTTTCTATCTTTACACCGAGCTAAGGCAATCACCTGCTAGCTCTAGCTTATTATTTAGTGTAAACAGATTTCCAACAAGTATAACTATTTCTGTAAAGGCCATGGTCTGACACTACACATTAGCAGGTTATTGTTGCTTTTTACATCAGGTTCAAAAGAACAGCAAGGGGCACACCTAAATGAAATGCAGCCACCATTAATGTTATTAGTAGGCTGGGAATGCTTAATTCACGCATTACAGATTGGATATTAAATTTGTTTTCCTGAATTTAATAGCTACTTCGAATTTCAGAGAGCCCTAGAGCAGGTATTGTGTTTTAAGATTATTGAGAGGACAGTAATGGAAAGCCCTTCGAATCCTGAAAGCCTCCATCTGCATGAATGTCACACACACACGCACACACACAGCGCTACACCCCACGGTGAAACCCGACACATAAATTATTATTGCCTCAGCTCGTTCTCTTGATAATAAAACATAAGCGTTCAGAGTTGGCTGCCATTATGTCTTCTTGATTGATTGGAGGGTCAGTGGATAATCCTTAGATGCAAGTCATTTAGCCGCTACATATTAACAGAGCCTGTCAAACCGAGCTAATTAAGGAGTATTAAACTGGAGATGACAGTGCTTGGCAGGACATCACCGATTCCGGTCTCTGTGGATTTTTCTGCTCTTGGCAGGAATTCTGTTTGTGCATGAGAAAGTAAGACAGCATATTTAATATCTCAATAGAGGCGAATTGTGTTTATGTAAATGTATGTGTGCATATTATTGTTCATGGTTATACTCTTAATTATGCATTTTTTGCACTTCACATAGGTCTGTTTTTCATATTTAATGAGTGTGCTGTGTATTTATTGACAGAAGTCACAAACATGCTGAAAGTTCAGACATTGAACTGCCTCTTCTTTCTATTTTTTTGTTTTGCTTCTAAATATGTGTTTGTATTTATATACCAAGTGTCCTCGTTCAAGAAAGTAGCTAAAAGTTTTTATATTTAATATCAATGGCATTATGTTTGTGCTGATTTATTTTGAATAAAGTGGCTTTCTGTGACAGGCAGACGATCATGGTCAGAGAGCGGACTGTAACAAAACAAAAGCCACTAGTAATTATGCTCCTGCTAATGTCTCCTCTTATCTAACTTTCAAACCTGAACATGTCTTGTTCTTCACCTCGGCCTCGAGCTCAAAAACTTTCCTGAAAATGTCACATTTACCTCCGCCAAGGGATCTAGGGCATTTTCATATATTTCCTAGGGAATAATGCATGGATCTTTAAGAAAAAATATCAGGCGCATTAAGGTGGTTAGTATCTATCAATTTGATGCAGATAAAAATATGACTTCAAGAGGACTGGATTGCTGATTCTTTGAAGATATATGTAACTGATCTTCTAATCTACGCAAAGTAGGGTGTTCTGGGTAACTGAAGGTCGCAGTCAGGAGAGGAGAGATGTTCCAGGATAATGAAAATAAGTGACGGTAACAGGGCTGTGCATTGAAGGACCTTTATTTATATTATTAACACAACATTAAAGGAAATTCAGTCATTTTGATGGAAAGCATTTAGAGTGCTTCAAGTCTCGTGACTGACATGCAATGTATTTACATGAAGCCTTGAGACAAGTCCCTGAGCCCTGACGTAAACTCAAATGACTGTAGCTCTGGCAGATGTTCTTGCTGATAGACATTTTTCTGGGACTCTAGTTATATATCTCACTTAAAATTCTCCTCACTATGTTTTGGGTTTCGATGCACAAAAACTGTGTTTAGAAGACTTCTCTCTATCTGTTTCTGGCTAACGACTGAGCTGTGTGGAGCAGAATTAGGAGTTCCAGGCAGCAGCGGCAGCAGCCAGGAGTTACAATGAGGGGCAGCCATAGCCGTGCTGAATAAGGTGACCCGAGGCAGATTATTTGCAGACAATGAGCTGTGGATTCTGGCAGCTTTGCCTCTTTGTCTCGTTCCCCCCTCTATCTATCATGACAAACTCTTTACTGCCATGAGTCCTTATCACATCCTACCCTTCATATCACTGGCTGACACCCAGACTGGATGATGATCCAACCCCACCCCCTCTGTTGCTCCATTGTTTTCTGCTTCATTTATGCTTCTATGAATGGCGCACCTGTCTCATCTTACCACGATCTCACGGAGCCTCTCGCCTCGTGTCCTTATCTCCTTTGAACTCCTCTCCTTCCCAAATAATTTCCCTTCACTTCTTGTTCAGATTGTGTTGTTTTTCCTCCTTCTCAGCATCTCTCTCCTCCTCTCTTCAAGACTTCTCAACAGTTTTCGGGGAAAAAAGATGCATCTCCTCCTGGCATTGGGGCAAACTTTCAAGATGTCAGTCCTAATTTCAACTCTGACTCTCCCTCTCTATTGTTTCATTATCTCTCCCTCAGCAAAAACACCAGATAGTACACAAACAGAAAGGTAGCATCATCCCCTTATCTCCTCTGCAGCCCTGTATTTCTCCTGGACACTTAATCTTCTTGTAGATTTGTTTTTATTTCTCTCCTCTTTTTCTTTCCTTGCCTTCTACACCTATTCTGCTCCTTTCCTCTTCAATTTGTCACTTTTCCTCATATCTATTATTTATTTTCCATCCGTGTCCCTCTCTCTCTCGCTCGCTCTCTCTCCATCTCTCTCTTCATTTATTGCTCCGTCCTAGCTCGATCCCAAGCCACCGCAGAAACGGGGAGTGATGACGAAGATGATGAGGGTAGAGGATGGAGAGCGAGGAGATAAATATAGAGTAACTCCCCCCTCATGGATGAACGAGGACAGTTTTAGTCATTATAACGAGTGTACCCTGATTAAATCCCAGTAACACGCTCATTTTTTTGTCACATGAGGACATTTATGAAACCTTACTTTACGCTGAAATGATCTTATCTCGAAGTGAACTCTAGACTTGATGTAAGTGATTTTCCTGCTGGTTTTTCAGGGGTTTTGCAGTATGGGATGCATAAAATATGAAATATGAACTCCACTTTCGTCTGCTAGCAGATGTCTCCATGGCTCCTTAAAAAAACACCCAGTTTTGTCGCCACTAAAACGTATGGAAATGTCTTCAGGTGTCCAGTGGTTGCCCGTTCGGCAGATTTGTTGGCGTGTAATACCACTTCTGGCCAATCAGTGGGATCATTTCTCCAAGAACAGCTAGATAAGGAGAAAGTGCACTAGACAGACAGAGAATATTGAGTTTGCCAATAAACCTTTGAGTCCCGAAATAATCCTTTTACAAGCTAAATCTAATGTTTTAAACTTGCTACTTGGCCTGACTTCCTCCTTTGCTTGCATAATAATTACTACAACTATTAAAGGTCACTGCCTAAATGTAAATACAAGGCTTAATAAGCTGCCTTCCCAGTCTACCTATATGGTAATTTTTGTTTTTACAGCTCAAATTATATCAGCATAAAATTAAGATTTCAAAGTTATGATAAAGTTCAACAATGACAAACCTTTAATTAACGACTGAGGGAACATTTCCAGTTGATGACTCACGTAACCTTTCATTAGTAAGCTGTCAAACTGCGCCATAAGGCATTTAAGTTGACTGACATTACATTTTTTATAATAGAGCTTGTGGCTGTGATTCACACAAGGGGCATGGACACACTGGGCCGGTGTTTTAGCTGTGAGAATGGACTAAGTCTGAGGGCATCTTCATTCAGGAGCATGATGATGCTATCCCTGTGATGCAACTTGTGTTGTTATAGCCTGACAGTCCTGAATCCATCACTACCTACATGAGTTCAAGGAGAGTTTCTAGCCTTCTTTTCTATGCTATTCTCCACCACTGCCTACATCCCACAGCAGCTTCACCCACAGCAGTGCAACGTGAGTTTGGTTGTCAAGGACCAGAGTCAGGGAAGGATGCGTCATTCCCCAGTCTTTGTTTGACTGCTCAGCAGCAGTAGGCTGGAGTGTTGTAACTGAACTTGTCTGAAACTCTGTAGATACAATAAGACAGGGAGAACTGAGCTGCACGTGGATTTTACTTTTAAGCTTGCCTGTGACAGAAAGTCAGAGTTTACATTTCTGCATGTTTAGCTGACCTGGTTTGCACTGACTCTTCTGGTTACATAAGCAGTTCATCAGAAATAATTAATTAGACGTGTGCCAATTGAACACTCCATTTTCCCTATAATTAGAACAATTTTCAATGGTCTACTCCAGTAACCTTCATAATAAATTTCAGTTATGATCAGGCCTTCTGTTAGGAAGTCATTACAAAACCAAATGTTTCTTGTAAATGTCAAGTATTAAAATCATAATTGTACTGCGTGTGTGTGATGGTTTGAATTCCCTGAAATAGGACGCACTAAAGTGTTCTGATATTAAAGGTGCACTATGTAGTTTTGAGGAGGAAATTGTAATCAGAAGAGAAAGATCTTCATGAACTGATTTTTCTTTTTATGCCTAAATACACTGAATAAACTAACTCTTTGTTTTCATGACTGAATAAACTGAATAAACAAACTGACCTTTAAGGACAACACAATTTCATACTGTTTTACTTTGTATGTGGCGGACCCTGCCACCTCTCTAGCTTCAGACAGTGTTCTGGGGCGTTATTTTCCTCTGAGAACAGGATCTTTATTGAGTCATGGAAAGGATAAATTTTTCTGAGTTCGTATTATTTCCTCATCAATATTGTAAATATTAAGATTCAGAGTTTGAAATTCTTCTCCAAAACTACATAGTGGTCCTTTAAATATCTTAATTTTGTAATAACAAACTCAAACTCAAATTAGCTCAGGGGCACTGCTGGAATTGTCATCTCGTCAGAAGGCCACTACAGCGCTCAAGTGCTACAAGAAAGCGCAATATTTCTAAAATTGTCATTTTTATTTCCTTTATTAACTAGTAGTACAAAGATGATTTGTATCAGTTTTATATGATAGTTTTTAACAGATCTTTCTTCCATACTCTTAAATAACTTATTGAATTCTTGCACTGAACGAACAAATGAAATACATTTGTACTTTGTAGCCTCTTGCCAGACACCTGGCAGCACTACAAATCTGTATGCACATAAGCTTTTAACAGTGAAAATCTTTTTTCCTTATAAATTACTTATTTAAACATTGCACGAGGCTTTCTGTGTAGTCAGTGTTCCAGGCATTATGCCAATTACATTTCTTGCCCACCGTCCCCACCATCATTTTACTTAAAAAAAAAATCAATAGTCCGACGACGGATGCTGCAATTACAAAATGCCGGAGGCGTCAACTACGTGCAGCAGCAGGGCCAGCATGAGAGTCGCAGAACAGAGTAACAGGAGTCACATTTCACTTTTAGCATGGAGAGAGTTTAGAGAGCTGACTGACAAGTTGAGGGCGGAGGAATTGTTGTCAAATCGAAAAGCAAAAGTGCCCATTTGGCAATATGTCGGATTTAAACTCAGTGATAACAGGTAACCTGATAACGATAATGAGGGAAAAGGATTACCTGACTGAGAAAAGTTGGAGGTGTTCAGTCTGTTGCCTGCAGCTCTTCATCCAACAGCTCCTTCTCGGTCATTACTCCCGCCAACTTAAAATTGATCTGTCTGCAAATGCCGGAAATGACCACTGTTTTTCTCTGTCGACACATTCTGGTGAACGACAGTCGTGCAAACTGACTTTGAATTTCCTGCGATTAGTTTACTTCAAAATGAAAGTCAAAAGCGTTTTTTTTCTTTTTATTCAATTGAAGGTGTGGTTGCAGTAATTGCCCAGGGCCGGCACTTTGAGAACCCCTATACAGGGTTAGTTTTTCATTGTTACGAGTATCAGGTGGTGCACTAATCTAATTTGAGCAGACAGTGGTACGATTGGGTAATTAAAGCCACTTAGGAGTAGACGGTTAAAATTAAGCGTTAAGCCTGAAGGCGAAGGTTATGTTGGATAACTTCACAGTTTCTTTCTTTTTTTTATCAGCAAAAGCTGAGTAAGTTTTTTCCTCTGCAGGAAGAGGGGGACAGTATAATTAGTCTGATTCCTAAGGCGTCTTGCTGTAGCTGGATTCTATTTAAGAGTCATTTTAATAATACCAATTTTATGTGCAGATTTGCAGTGACTTAGTCATATCTTACCAGATACTGAAAGAACAGTTTAACAACTGCGGGGCTGTCGGTATAACCTCTCCTTGGGAGCACAAACAACACCAACAGCTTGGCACACAAAGTTGCTAATGTGGCCCATGTGTCGCACTAAAAATGTTTCAGTCACTACAAATCTCTTGGACAACAGAAAGTCTTACTGACAGGTGGGGTGGATCCAAAATTGAGAGGAAAAAAAAATCTGATTTTGTTGAATTTGTTGTTGTTTTTTTAAAATTTTAAATCAATATTTTATTGCGTCCATCCACCACATCCTTCCTTTCTGCCTGTCTACATAAAAGACCAACTACTTCCTTCCAACTGAACATTGGCTCTGAATGTAGCTCCGCAGTTTGGAAATCATCCGATATGGATGTATTTCCCCAGACACTGGGCTGCTTTATTAAACATGTTTAAAACTGAATGTCTGTCATACAAAAATAAGTACTTTTTTTGACGGATGTGGTGCTTGTCAAAAACTGAAATGTGATGTTTTTCTTCATTTTCATGAAGTTATTGATTTACACAGTTTTTCAGCAGACAGTGGTAAAGTATTCAATAAAGTTTGCAAGAACACGCAAGTTCAGAGCCCTTTCAGTCTGTCATCTTTACTAAGATGATTCTTATCTAAGAAAGAGGAGGACTTCTATTTCTATTTATATACAAAAATAAACTGTAAGTTATTAACAATATATACAAAGTGAATATCCTAAGTAAAGGAAGAAAAAAGTCAAAGTCAATTCGTGAGAAAAGAAGATGAAGGAAATTTGACCAAAGGCTTGAATGATAATAATAATAATAAAAATAATAAACTTTATTTATATAGCACCTTTCAAAACCAAAGTTACAAGGTGCTTCACAGAATATAATAGCATAAAGTACAAGAAAGACAAATTAAGCAAATAAAATGCAATAAAATCAGTTGCTTCACAAAATACAATACTGCTGCAAAGAGCAGTAAACAAGAAATATAAAACACAGAGGTAAGACAAAATATAAAAGAGCATGAAGAAGATGTTTAACACTGAGGTCTGAGGATTTGTCTTTTTGGAGCACGGCCAGTAGAGTGTGCGCTGCTAATGGCCGGTAAGTCAAAGCCAAGTGGCCAAATCCTTCTGTGTGCTTCACTGATGGGTGGAAGAGGTCTCACCTGGGACATTACAGCACGTCTACAAGGTTTCACTATGAGATGGAGCACAGTGTTCTTTAAATTGGGACAATTCAAATTTAACAAATCTGATGTATTTTCAGTTCCGTAAAAAGAAGAGTACGATTTCTTACAATCTCAAATAAACGATGGCAGGAGGAGCATTAACAAGACAATGAACAGGAGTCTTGGTTTGTGACTCTCGGTGGTTATTAGCTCAGGGACATGTAACGGGGCATATAATGTTCTTTTTAGCAGATCATTTACCCTCAGGGATCTTTTGTCGGACCTAATTGTCTCGGTTTTACAGGGAGCAGTAATATCAAATGAAGAGAGGCAGACGTGATCAAAATCACCAAGTACTGCGACAGAGCTGCCGAACAGATATCACATCATTTACATCACTTTTCAACTGGGAGTTGTGTAATCTTCAGATGCAAAATGTATCTTTGCCCGAAAAACATCAAGACAAAGCAGAATATACAGTAACCCTTTTAATAGCCATTATTGATCAATAGAAAATTTATAGTTAATTAAACATAGTTTCCTTTTCCCAGGTTCCAGGGTTAGGGTTAGAAATCAATGTAAACGCCAATGGTTTCTATTGTTCTATATCTATTACCAAAAGTACCAAACTGAGGACAAACCAAAAAAACCACGAGGAACAAACCAGGAACACACAGGGCTCGGGGAACAGGCACAGGGGATGCATGGACGGAAACACACAAACCAAAGAGTGAGAGAACACCACAGGCTTCAATACAAACTAAACTAACGAGGGGATGAGGTGAAGGCGGAGACACTGGGAACAGGGCAGTGCTAATGAGGCTGACATCAGGCTGGGGACAAGCACAGGAACACTGTACTTCCATCATGGTCAAGTTAGCGGACTGCAGGCGGTATCCGTCCCCTGATGATCCACCTTTGAGGTGAGTCACCCTCACCTCAGACCCGACCTCGAGTGGAAACACTGCTGCCTCCCTCTAAAAGGGCGATGCATGCTTGGCTGGTGTCATTTAACACATTAATTTTATGTTCCCATAGCAGCCTGTGTGTCATTTGTACTTTTGATACTCGACTAAGAGTGAATGTCACGCATTTGTGTGGTGGGGTGCTACATTTACTGATTTGTTGTAAGCTGAGAGTCCTCACCAGGACTGCATCAGCGCTGACGTTCGTCTGTGTGAGCCCTTCAAGTACATCCAGTGGGGAAGACTGGATACCTTTGCCTGGTCCATTGTAGCCACAACGGTGACATGGACTGGTGGGGGCCTTGCATACGAGGTGTCTGGCTGATGATGACGATTTCTTCTGTCAAGCCATTCTGGAATAAATAAAGAAAAAGTGCGTCAATATAGATAAGGTACTATTTTTACTGCATCTAAGTTGAGCCCTGTTTATTCCATATTCAATTTAAAATCCAGAATAGGAAAATGGAAAAAAATATTTATCCAATTATTTGTTAATACATCACTTATTCATGAATGTGATGCCAAAAAAACCAAACAAATACCACACAGTAGCTCTGGTAGCATCTTTTTATTGCAATTCATGAGCTGCAGCTTGCCTGTAAACAAACCGATCTCTTCGTCCCACTCTCCCCTGGTCTTCTGCTGCTGCTCTCTGGGTCACTCATCCTCTTCATTGTCTTTGACAATTTTGGCTGTTGCACGTGCAGTGTCTCTGGGCTCGTTACCAAAGACAAACAAAAGCACAACACGAACACCAGACAACCACTGAACATAGAGTTAACACTGAGGCCTATTTATTCCTCACAGATGAGCAGAGTCACACACACACACAAGCTGAAACTCCTCAGCAGATCATCGTACAAGTTTATGGTCCTTTTAACTTTTAACTTCAATTCTTCTGGTTATTACAGAGATCAATTATGTGCGATTACAAAAGAGTAGTGGAGCAGAGGAATACGGTTCTGCCAGGGTACCTCGCTACACCCTCATCCTGTTTGTCTTTCCATCCTAAAATGCCGGTGAGTCCGGTGACCCACACACAGGTTTAAGTCCTCCTCTGTCTTACAATTACATCTCTTTTCAATACATTTTGAATTTTGGTCTTGTCATTGCTCCGAAGACCCACATGGCGTTAAAGCACACCCTCTCATATTAATATTGCTTATTTCAGCCATCGTAATTCCCTGTTGGAAAAAAAAATGAATTAATTAATTGAGCCAGGCGGATGGGAGTCTCAAAAAATCACACCGTTCACACCGGACATTTGAGGTCGTTGGTGGAAAATGAGAAGCCAACTATTCATTTGACTAAGGTGGTAACTCGTTAGTCTAATCTAGCAACCCACTGGATAAGCTACTGTCTTGGCTAGACATTAGCTTTCCTTGGCTAGTAACTAGCATTCTGCTAAGTAGCAGTACTTGTACTTTAGTTGGACATTCTTCTTGTAGCCTGCTTCCACCACTGTTAATATTAATGCATAATATGTTATATTTATGAACAATATGATCTGAGTGGGCTCTGCACTTGTTAAAATTAATAGACTAACAGAATCTAGGTAATCCTGTTTGTGTACAGTTGGTGGCAGTAAAGCATGCCACATTTGGCTCCTATAAAATAGAAAAGAAGAAGAAAGCCTAAACAGCAGCTAATGTATCTAGCCAGAATGCTAGAAACCAGCCGAGGAAAGCTAATGGCAGTAACAATAATCACTTAGAAAATAATGTGAGTGCTAACACATAGATCAAAATTGAACTATGATACATAAAGTCATAAATATGGCCAATTCAGTTTTTTATTGCATTGAAATCACCTTCAAACAAATTGAACACAGCAGCACAACTGCAATAGGTGTGCTCTTCGGAGCCAGGAACACGGCTTACCTTAAGTATTGTTGCCTGTGGCCCATTTTGAGATTTTTCTTTTTAAATGCTTGAGAGTGGGGCAGCCAGGCAAGGGCTAATAGCCCAGTTAATTTTAAATTTACTCGTGGCTGCACTCGGGGATAAAAGTTTACTAGAAAACTCTTGACTGGAAAAATGAGTTAAGATCTTGTGGTGTTACTTGTAAATTTTTTTTGAGCTTGTAGTTCAGGTGGAATACAACCCCCTCGCCCACGGAGTGAATAACAATACCTACATATGTCACATAATGTAACTCTAAATGCGTGGATTTTTCATGTTGAGTTTAAATTTAAAATGCATACAGGGCGCTCCAGTAGTTCAGTTGATAGAGTTGCGCCCCATGTACAGAGGCCTTGTCCTCGCTGCAGCAGCCCAGGGCTCGAATCCGATCATCTCTGTAAGCTGTCCTATAAATTAAGCCATGAAAAGGCCACAAAATACATTAACCCTCTATGGTACGCATTATGATGCGAGTTAGGAAAAAAATGTTTGGAGTGTTTTTTTGTCCTAAAATAGACTAAATAAACATAATCTAAAGAAATTTTATAATTATTTAATTTTTTTGGAAGTTTTTGGGGTTCGTTGCCTGAAGGCAACATTGTACCATAATGGTGCATAAATAATTTTTTTAAAAGAGTTTTATTTTCAATTTCATCATCATTTATTTCATTAACATGTGTAAAATATAAAAAAACTTAATTAATTTTTCATTTTAAATGTAAAAGAAACATAAAAATAACTCTTTTAAATGGTTTCTGGTCTAAATGTTGCCTGTAGGCATTGTGGAACAACCCATATCCTCACAGGGGCATAGAATAATGCTGAATTCATTCTGTAAATGGAGGAAAATATAACACATAATAATAATATTATAATATAATAATATATAAAATATAAAGATTATGATGAATGGCATTCTTTTGAATATTATATGTACCTAAACACATACTACCAACATTTTATGCTGCCATGGTGATTCTATAATGGTTCACTGTTGCCTCAAGGCAACATAGGCAATTTTCCATAATGGTACGTTGTTGCCTCAAGGCAACAGTTGGATTTTAACAAGTTTCCACTATTTAATGAGCAATTAAATTGCATTTAACAATAAAAAGTTAAAGTTTACTCATCTATGAGTGTGCATATATTTTTTTCACGACCTAAAAGGGCCCGAAAATTATGTTTTCAGCCACTTTTTAAGGAGCAAAATGGCTAACCTGTTTTCTTTGAAAAAGTCTGGGAAAATGGGTTTCAAGATGGCTTCCTGAAGGTCATGTGACAAATTAAAGCATTGTTATTGGTTCCTTGTGGTCTTCCCATTCTTTTAAAGTATAGCATCATTCAAAGGGATGTATGGTGGAGATGTGACGGGCCAAAAATGGGTATGTTGCCTGAGGGCAACACGGTACCATAGAGGGTTGAAAAGAAAAACCCAATTGTGTAAGATGCTTTAGCCAACAAAATGTTTTTAGCTAATTGTGGATTTCGAACAAGAATTTAGTGACACAGAATTGTACAGGAAATATGCACAAATGGAAGCACTTCAACAGCTTCACTTTAATTCTGCCATCTGTGGGTTATCTCACTTGCTGTACACACACATTCTCCTCTCACATCCATTTCCTCTTGGAAATTCAAGCCAATTTGTCATTATCAGTCGGCTGTAATTATGCCCACTTTACGGTGCCAGTCTGATGATCCTTTGAGTAAATTCTACAGATGGGATCATCTGAGCACCAGGTTTTAAAACACTTACAGTATGTGAACTAGCCAGAAATGAAGAGGAACGAAGGAGGAGGCTGTCTTTTATTGCACATTCCTCCTCCAGATTTTCTGTGACTTTCCTTAATGAAGTATTTTCCTTCGGTCCTCAGTGGATCTTTATCTCTGTATCTCCCTGTCCTTGCTGTTTCTATCCATCTCCCATCCTCTCTATTCATTGATCATCCTATTTTTCTGTCCGTCCGCCTGTCATTTCTTCTCCCTACTTGTTAGCAAAGGTTAAATGAGTGTGCCCTTTTTTTCACTCCGCTGGGCAAATTAAAAAGATTTTAATATCAGCTCAGATCAGTCTGCCCCTTGTTCAGTCACCCTCTCTTCTGTCACTCTGTGCTTTTTTTTTTACAACAAGTGCTCGGACATGAATAAAACGTAGGCCTAAGTGATCAGATCAAAGTGATCCACACAAGGGAAAAATGTATTATTTTGTTTTATTGTTTGTCTTCCATTTTCCATCACTCTGGACAACGTGTTGTTCGATTAAGGCAAACAACACAACAGTTGATGTTTGAGGAGGTTTATTGGACATAATAGGATTGTTTTTGTCTGTGCATAATGTGCCAGCCATAAAGTTATGCACGGCAAGGTGTTAAGTATGGCTCGATTTAAAGACACATGTACATCCTTATGTGATCTCTGAAAATTAAGTTCTTCTTTGTTCCTTCCCATGCCCTTTGTTTCCCTACCTGCCCACCAGATGTCTTCCCACATGCCAGTGTCTTCCTGCTCTCTCCAGCAGCTGTGTCTAATTAGTGATTAGCTCCTGTATGTCTCTCTGTGGGTTCTTTAGCTGCTGAAACTCTGAGAAAGTCTGTTTCTGTACTTTCCTGCGAGCAAACTTCCTATTTCATCACACGGCTAAAACTTTTCAGCGTTTGTTCTGCTCCATCCCTTCGTTTAGACAAAAGGCATCCTCACTTACTAGAAAAACTTTATGTGCACGAGCACCTTCATTGTCTTCATTTATCTTCGGTTAATGAGGACTGCTGCAATAAAAGTGGGGCAGCAGCCAGGCTCGCAGTGAATTAATATCCAGAGTTTAAACCCAATGAACCGCCACTGCACCTTTGGGTAAAGGGCACATAGTTCAGTCAGGAACTATTCCTATTGCAGTAATGTGTATATATATGTATATATATATATATGGGTTAGGGTTAGGGTGGTGATGGTGGTGTGGCTCTGTTCTGGGACCTCCCGGCTCTTCCGTGTGCATGCATACATGGAAAGCCTAAGGCAGGGAGAGCAGCAGCAAAGACCCCCAATAGAGTAAAGAACAGAGCAGGCATCAATTACATTGATTAGTCAGACACAGCATGAAAAGAAGGAGCTGGGGTGGAGGTGGGTTGCAAGCAGTTTGCAGAGGAAGCAGCAAGGGTAGGCAGGCTAAATCAATTTAAATAAGGCGCCCTGTGTGAGATTAGGCAATTGGATGCTTAGAAGGGAATCAGCTGATGGACCAGCTGATCCATCAGCTGATGTGGGCTCGCTTGAGATCAATTTCCATCAGTTGATGTAGCTGGATTGTGAGCTTGTGATTGTGAGACTGGCTTTATCACTCTGCCCTCAGAGTCATTACTGGTGACTGTTATTCCTCTAATCATTGTATTATATATGAAAAAGTTGGGTGGGCACCTTTTACAGTAAGGCGTGACAGCCATTGGTCTCTGCTTCTTTCTAAAGCCTTGAAGGGCAGTTCTTTTTTAAACTGGTCACAGAGTCACTATTCAACACTCTCGTGTGATCGTATTATGATCGAAGTTCCCCAGGAAAACACTAAATTTGGGAAAACTGCTTTCAGTTTCAGTGCTCTATACACTTGGAACATTTTACAACGTACATTTAAACTTGATACAGTTACACCTGTAGGTCAGTTTAAGACTTTGATTTGAAACTTCTCGGCATTTGAATGTAACTGTTTTTAACTACGCGCTGTCCTGTATGGTTGTCTGCCATTTATCTTTTATGCCCCTCAGTTTTATTTGTGTTTTGTCATGTTGGTTTGCTGCAGTTTCTTATCATTTTCATGCACTTTTTTCTGTTTTATTGGTATTCTGTCATAATGCTTCTTATCTGTTATCATTTTATGTATCCATTCTGTTTATTCGCTCTGATTACGTTCGTCGTTTGTTTGTTATCACATTTTTGCACCTATTCTGTTTTTTATTTGTGCTCTCGATATCATTGAAAATGAGGGCTTGCCCTTAATGATATTTTGAGATTTAAATAAAGGTTGAATGAATTAATGAATGCTATGCTCAATTTGTTGGGTTAAACATATTAGTAATGCTGTCATACAAAAATCTGTGTGACACCCCATCAGAAAGGCCAACCAATATCAAAGTAGAAAGCACAATTAATGACATTAAAGTCAGTGGCATTTTTTTCCGTAGGCCACTCGGGGCGAGTCATTCCCCATTATCCAAGCAATCAGCCTTTTTCTACAGCAGACACTTTGACTTTTAATTGCAGGAAAAGCTCCAAAATGGAATTCAGACATTGTTTTCTTTATTATCTACCGATCCTTTTCTACTGTGACATGTCGAAATGTCTGCTATGAAAAAGACCTGTTGTCATTTTGTTACTTTTTTATTTGTCTAAATGTCGTCCTGCAGTGGAAATACTGAATGCAGTGTAACTTGTTGAATTTTTCTATGGCGCTTGAAATCCAAATTAGATCAACCTTGTAAAATAATACCAACAGGAAACAAGCCACAAATTTTAGAGGGGGAGAGACATTTTCCTCTTCTCTCCATCCCACACTGCTGAAAAATAACTGTTATAAAGACCATTCAGGACTTTGTAAATGATAATGATGATCTAGCACAGTGTTTTAAATTTCTGGACACCTTTAACTATTATATAAATTTTGAATAGGTTGCGTTTTTGAGATAGAAACAATCATTGAGACATACAAACAACAGTAAAAGAGACATACACAGAACATAACAAAATAACAGCGTGGCAGGGGAGTTGGAGGAGTGAAGGCAAATGGGACAGGTTTGCAGTGCTTCGGCCTGGCCACATCACAAAGGCAGGGAGTGCAGAGTAATGTCATACTTCAGAACAAATCATCAGAATGCACATCCACACCGGCCAGCAAATCATCAAGGTGCATGGGGTTGCTTGTACATCATGCATTCGTGACTTCAATTTCACAGTGTTTCAAACAGCAGACAAGGCACCAAAAAAACAAAGAAGGAAAACACAAAACAGCAAACTCCTGGAAAAACTGACATTAAAATATGAGATGACCTGAAGAGTATGGGTCTCAATATGAATGAATGGGTCTCGATATTAATGGATGCAAACATATGAGTTCATAAATGCATTTCATGATTTATATATGAATTACTTTTCCAATGCAGACAAAAATATTGTATATAAATGCAAAAAAAACCCACACAAAATAGAGGGTTCAGAAATGTGTATCTGATGCAATCACACATATTTATTGTTTAAGAAATATAAAAGTTTTGACACGTTTCATTCAGATGTAGTTATATTTATTTGTGTTATTTCCTGTTTTATTTTGAAGTTCTGTCCTCATGTGTGATGTTTTGATTTTACATTTCCTCCCTTTGTCTGGTTTCCCACTCGTTTCACTAATATGTTCTATTAGTTAATAACCCCCGTGTATTTAAGTCCTTGTCTTCCCCTCTCTCTGTGTCAGTTTGTCTGTTTTAGTCATCATGCCTCTCCTGTTCCTGTCTGTATCCCAGTGTCAGTCCTGTTCCTCATGTTCCCAGCCCTTCATTGGTTTGTACCCTTTCGTTTTTTGTCATTTTTTTCCTTTATATTCCTGGATTTTATACCTGCCTTTTTGTGTCTTGCATGCTAAGGTTCTTTTTGTTAAAACTTTAACAGATTCTGGTATTGGGGAAAGAAACAATGTGGCTTGTTTGCATGTCTTTAAACCATTCACAATCATCACAACCCCACATGCAGTGATGGTTCACCTGCAAAATAGAGTTGGGGGAAACTTGATTTGCACCTGGAGAAAGGAGCCCTGACATTAAAATGGCTAAATCCCTGCAAATAAAAGGTAACAGCTGCTAGCTTGTTTACATTTGTTTTATGTTGGGGGTTTTGGAAACAGCAAACACAGATAACAAAAGGAAGTTCAATTAAATACTTTATACTGTCTACATCCAGTAAGTTAGACTACGTAAGCCGAGACTTGAAGAGTGATTTAATGAGATTACATAACATCACAAGGTGAAACTGCTTCCAGTAAATAAGGATTAAATATGCTTGAGGCATGATTTTTTTATCATTGACATTGAATTTAACACCAGTTTTGGATAACAACTTAACAAGTCATGATCCTCCAACTTCTGTTATCATTATATAACTAACTTGTTAGCTAGTTTTAAATGCCACATCAGTAACATGGCACGTTTTCATAACTCAAACCAACTCTATACACATTGCACCAAAACAAAATTGGCAGCCGCTGGATGCTGAATTGATTCCACTGTTTGTCACGTCTTCAGCTGGCCCCTGCTGTTTCCCTTGCCATACAATAAGTCTTCTGCCATGTCAGAGCCAGCCAGTTCCTCCTGCCCTGCAGAAATCACCTGCTCCACCTGCTCACCTGTTCCCCATCTCCCTCATTGGTATTGCAGTGTGTATATATACACCAGCCTACTTCCACTTTCTTTGCTAGATTGTCTACTTTGCATCTGCCCTAGCTTGTTAGCCTTACCCCTAATTCATCCCTTTCCAGAGAAGTTTGCCTGCTCTGACTGCCTACCCAGCTCTGTCCCTTGTCTATTAATTGATTTGAATATAAGTGAACTTTTATCTTAGCGTTTCTGCCTGTAAGTAGTGCCTTTGGGTTCAAGCTTGCTGTTTTTCAGATCTATTACAACATTATCTCCTCATGTTACGAGAGGTGAAGGAGCCGACAATAAAACCCACCTGATTTATATGAATTAAAGATGGCAATTGTCGCTCAAGACTTATTGCATCTTTGCAAACCTTTAACTCATGACTCAACAGACTTAGTGGACCAAAATTATTCATCTGCAAATGATGTTTTGGTAATGGAACTCATACTGTTAAGCACTGGTTGATTGAAAATAATGTCAAAGTAAGGAATGAGATCAGTATATCTTGAAAACAATCATAATCCTCAGTACCGCAGCCATCCTCCCCCGGTGCTTTGATTGTAGCCTTGATCTCAGATGCTGGGACACTGCTTTCTATGTATCCTGTCTTAAATGTTAAAGAGCTCTTTCATCATGGTTATCATCGCACGAATCAAGGACTTGTTCTCAATTTGTTTCGGTCTTAGGGCTAGCATTTTGCCTGTTTTATCACCACTCATAATACTTTCATTAAAATCCAGTGCTAGAAGTGTACTCATGGCACTTCTCACAGATAATCTTTTCTGCCTTCTAGGTTCTGGTGCTGACTCATAATGGCCCTACATATGATGGCCCTTTGTTTGACACACTAAAAGTAGAGAGAATAGAAAGCATCCAGGGATTCCACCTCAGCCTGATGAACATCGTCTTATTGAAATGGTTGCCCCCTTGGTTGAAGGTGCAATTTGTAAGATATTAGTAAGAGACTTTGGGTCAGTGGACAGTCCAACCTACCAACCAGTAGTTGGTTTTACCCCTGCGCCTAGTTTTTCGCTGAAATTTCCCCTTTTGAAATGGGACAACCCTTCAAGACCCTCATACGTCATCAATTGACATTGATGGTGTTGGCGTCTCCTGCTGTGGCAATTTCAATTTGTTACTATGGCAGTACCTGTATTATCACAACGCCATTTGCCATTTATCTGATGGAGATAGAAAAGCATGGATGCTCACAATTTGTTCAAGCCATCAAATAGAAAAAAGAATACTGCTTCATTACCGGCCGCAAACATGTACTTTACAGGCTAATATTAGCAACCCCTGCTCCTACCCTGTTGGTTTCTACTGATATTAGAGGAAAGATACCATGTGCACCAACGTCGCTGCTGGATTTTAGTAAAATTTTGGGCGTCATATACCATCAAACGGGGAATGCAACATTGAACGACGTTGCAATGTGGGACTGTTATGCACAAATCAGCAATAACAATGTAACATTAGCGAGCCAGCTTGTTAGCTATCAGCAAACTGTTCATGATTGTTTTACTAGCTTGTTATAAAGAAAACGACCATAATACAATGAAACGACAGGAAGTTATCACAACCCTCATTTAGAAGTGTGCCTCTGAAAAACCCCTGTTTTGACGGCCATGTAGCCCTAACAATAAGCTCTACCCCTCTATGCCAACAAGAATCGGAGCACCCTACCCCTGGATGTAAATGCACAAAACAGAGGGGTAGGGCTAGAAGGTAGGGACAAGGGGCATTATTAAGTTATTGACTTTGAATTTAACACAAGCTTTAGATAAGAAGTATTGGGATTGGGCCCAAGTGTGACATTGTGAAAGGAAAAACTAAGTCATGCTGTTCATCCTTTATTCAACATATTCAGGTTATCATTGCATGAATCAAGGACTTGTTCTCCATTTGCTTCAGCCTTAGTCTTAGTCTTCTCATGTGACTCAATGAAAAACTGAGTGCAAAGTGAACATCCATTTCACACAAAAATATCATAGCCATGAGCAATTTAGATTTTTGTTCTTCCATGTACAGCATGTAGGTAGCAGATTTACTCATTTTTAGACGAAGCATAAAATCATTAGCAGCATGTGGCTGTTTAACACCTACACTGCCTACTTAACTGGAAGAGGCCTTGAAAGACTCAATAACACTTAAGACTGGAATTGATGCTAGATAATTAGAATAAAGTCAGTGTTATCTGACTCTCAGCTGTAGTAGGTGTTAGTCTGGTGAGATGTTTTGGATGATTTTATTATTCTCTATCACAGATGTTCTTCAGACATATTGGTGCCTGCTCACGCTCACCGATAGCCCTTAAGCTGAACCGTTGCATTTTGTCTGGAACAAGTTGTGAAAATTCATCTGCTCCCAGCAGATTGAATCTGGGATTGAATTGGACTGAATCTTTCTGCGGCATTGTAAATCAGCTGAATCTTTATGTGTTGTGGCATGTTCTCCTTGTCAAGGTTGAAAATTAATTTCTGAGGCTCCCGAGCTGGTGAATGCCTTGCAACTTTGACTGTGTCCTAGTTTTGCATGCATCCAATTTTCTTTGGAAATGAGCCATTTGGTTGGAGCATACAAAATTGAGACAAATTCGTTTGGCTCACATTCAAGAAAATCACACCATGGTATGTTGTTTTGATTATTTGAACAATAAAAATTAATGGGTAAAAATAACACCAACTTTTTTGACATAAAACCAATACAACATGAATAAATGGCATGAGAAAGTCTACATAGGATAAAAACAAATTCACATCCAGGGCACTGATTACAAAAGAGAGGCTTTTCACTTTTCATCCCCAAGGTAAGAACGGAGGTCTAATGCCTCCCCTCACACGTATCATTGTACTAGCAAATGATGGTATATAAGTTTTGACGGCTCTGATGACACTCACTGCATAATAGTGTTCCTTCAGTTGTTGCTGGAGAGGCATAATAATCTTAGAATAATCGAGGGACCTCCACTGTTTTGTGTATATTCTCTGGCACTAATGAGGATGTTTTGGCCAGTGGCCTTTCTGGTGTTAGGCTCTATGTGAGAAAGTGTTGCAGAGAGGCAGAGAGCTGTGTCGAATCGAAGCATCCTTGCTGTCCTGTATGCGTGTGCTCATTGTGACAGGTGGGGGTGTTTTCCTGCTGACCAGAGCTGGAACAAGGCAGGCCAAAGTAAAACGCTGACCCATAACTCATATTTGTCTGTGGAAATTGGGATGGTCTAGCTCAACCCTGCTGCTGGCTGTGGTGAGGAATTGCTAGAAATCTAACATTACTATATTTCACTCGGCTTGGGCCATGGTGCTAATGGACCCTGCTCGGATCATTGCGGCAAGAAATAGAGATAGGATCCAGCAAAGAGAAGTGGAATATAAAATAAGCCCCACGCAAACATCGCATTACTGGTGCTCATAGTGTGCTTTTTGGTGACTGTCCCAAAAAGGTCTGACTGTACTGGTAGTTCTGCTGTGATTTTCAAGGAAAGAATCCAAATAATGATCACATTTAGAGTTAATCCACCCGTTCCATCCATCCATCCATCCATCCTTAATGTCAATTATCCAGGTCGAGGCTGCAATGGCAGCAGACTAAGCAAGAATTCCTGACACTGTCCATATTGGTGAGCCAAGAAAACAAAACAATTTTGTTTGCCTATAACCACAATCTCAGTATTTCAGTCAATAAGGCTCATGGCCATCATTGAGAGTTAACAAAGAAGATTGACTGATGTGATTGATTTAATTGTTCCTTGTCTACTACAGCACAGACCACTCAGTGAATCACATGCACAGTGTCTCCTATTTTTTGTATGAATTTGATGGCATGTTCTCTGTCTGCAGATGAAAAAAACTGTAACCATCCAGCCAATCAAATCTTGACATTGGCTACGTTGGCGTTATATCTCAGGCAGCTGAGGACAGTGAATAAAAGCCAGACAATAGCCTGCTACACAACACAAGAGCAACAGCCTTCGAACAACCCACATTAGTTTAGGAGCGAGGAACATTCAGTGGGGAAAAGTGCACTATAAATGTCAGTTTGCCGGCTAGCTAGCAAATTAGGTAGCCATCTGCGTCTCATTAAACGTCATGTTAACTGCAAACCTACCTGCAGATTTCACTTCAGTCCATTTAGATGCCGGTGTGATCCTTACTCACATCATACTTTCTGCCACATGGCTTGAAGGCTACAGCACAAGTTCATTCATCTTTTCCTGTTTCTTTGGTTCCCCTGCTGTGGTTCAGCTTGCCAGCATCTGCCAATCACACTCAGACAACCAGAGAAACTACATGCCTAGCTGACAGGAAACATGGTAATTCAGATATTTCCCCGATTAAAAAACACATTTTAATATTGTCTCCAAAAACCAATTTTGACTGAGCTTATGAGCTTTACTGTACATAGGGATAGGCACAATATTTTTGCAGATATCTGATATGCTGATATTTTCCAGCTCATTGGGCTGATTGCTGATGTCTATACTATACGCAACAAAATGTTTCCACTCAGTTGCAGAGAACATCAACAAATCTTCTCTCCACGCTCTCCTCTGTCCACAGTTATTGTGATGGCCCACTGGCAGATACAGACATACAGATTATACATTTACTGGGGAAAATAATAAAACTACTTCAGGTTACTTAATTTCAAAGCCTTTACCAGCCGTTACCAATGACGTGCTGATGTTATTGTGTGTCCTTAGTTTTACAATTTATCGGTTAAAAGAAGTGATGCACATCCAAAAAGCTTTAGTGCTCCAGCTGAGGCCAACAGAGTGTGAATGGAGTCTGTGTTTGGCCCCAGCAGGCCTGCAGCACCAACCACTCAGTGAAAACAGGATCAAATTTCACTTTTACAGATGGAATTTGGAGCTTATTCTCTTCTGGCTACGGGTCACAGCATGAGCGTGTTTATTGTATTTGTGTTTTTACGTGTGTGTGTGTGTGTGTGTGTGTGTGTGTATGCACAACTTGTGTATCTGTGTGTCTGCATCTTTCCACTTGTTTAACTCGCTGCTTCTCTCTAGCCTCTCACTCATCTTTGATTAAATTGCCAGTGTCCACATGAAGGCAGCTTTCCATTTCCTGTCGCTCAGAATTAAGCCAATCATACCTTCATGAGCGACCCTGTTTTGTACCTGAGTCATCTTGGTTCCTAGAGTTAAACTCCCTCTTTATACATTTTATTAAGGCTTATTTGAAGGTTTTCTTCAGCTTATCCATGAAGACAGATTGCTGAATTTTTTCTTGTTATTTTTTTTCAGCCTTGCGTAACTGATTACATTCTTATCCTGCCTCGATTTTTTCCTTTTCATTTCATCTTACTCCATCTGGTTCCCCTCCCTGCAGCTGAAAAGCAAGTGATAGCATGCAGTACAATAGCTTCTGTACGTTCTTATCACCCAGCAGGTCATGCCATTAATAGCGCCAAGGGGAAGGGCTCTTTCTTCAGAGTAGCTGAATGGTTACAACATTATATTTTATGGCTCACACAGGGCGTACAAGAAGAACGCTTCTGGCACAGGTATGTATTTTGACCTAACTAATACAATATGCTATTGCTGAACACAAAATACAGTTTTTTTTCCCGGACCTTCAACAGATTATCACTTCTGTAGCCACCCACGCAGTAATTTCATGGTTAGAGAAGTCTTTCTCTGGAGACCACATGCATGCATTGCAGGCGCAGTCTGATTCACACTCGGGTGTAAATTATGTTGGTTTTCTTTTGTGTTCGGTTTTTAGAGCAGTTTTTTATTTTGATCAGATGAGCAATAGATGATTTATGCCAATTCAAAACAGAAAGGATGCGTTAATGTGGCAAAGGAAATTGGCAACCTGTTTTTGTAGGATTTAAAACCAAGAACAAAACAAGTTCAATGCACCTCACCTAGAAAAAAAATGCTGCGAAAGTGCTCTCTTGGATGCCCCTATGCTAGATAAAACATGATCAAATGGCCTCCAGGGGACTAAACGTGTCGCCTAAGCACATCCAGTTCAAGTTCACTATTAATGTATCGAAATCTGTGCACTGGCCCCACTGCATACATCTGCCTTTTTCTCCCCTGCCCCCCCAAAGATCCACCACTGATATGGTGTCCCTCAGGGGTCAATACAGGGCCCAATATTTTTTTCCTAATGGTCTTCCCGTGTTCAAGTCTGTTTTGTTGACCTAGCCGCTCACACACACAAACAACTGATGGTGTTGTTTTACTTGGAAGGATGATCTCATATTATGGAGGGTTTAAGTTATCAATTTTTTTTTTTTTTTTTTCTTCTTTTCTTTCTTCTTCTACATCTGAAAATGTAGCCATTACAGACAACAAAAAGACTTGTGCAAAAAAAAAACAAGAGAAAGGTGATAAATCAGCAGCTGTTACAAAAAAAGAAGCTGCTTGTGTGCTCAGGAAGGCAGAGCTCCACATCCAGAGAGGTGACACCCCGACTGAATGTATAAATTCACGGGGTGACGTGAAGTTGCACACAGACAGAGTTAGCAGTTTGTGAATAGCTCAAAAATGAAAATGAATGTGTTAAAATGAAAGATAATGCAATCATGAGTTATGGTAACATTTGGATTACTTCATCACAGGTGCGATGTAATACCCAGCAAGCTAAGTGACCCTAATCGAAACACACCTACAATGTTGCTTGACTAACAGTTGCCATAGTGGCTCTAGGTGCCATAATCATGGTTGATCCTACAATTACTGAGGAACTTAAGCTGTTCCTCAGTAAAACAAGAGAAAGGTGATAAATCAGCAGCTGTTACAAAAAAAAAAAGCTGCTTGTGTGCTCAGGAAGGCAGAGCTCCACATCCAGAGAGGTGACACCCGGACTGAATGTATAAATTCATGGGGTGACGTGAAGTTGCACACAGACAGAGTTAGTAGTTTGTGAATAGCTTAAAAATTAAAATGAATGTGTTAAAATGAAAGATAATGCAATCATGAGTTATGGTAACATTTGGATTACTTCATCACAGGTGCAATGTAATACCCAGCTAAGTGACCCTAATCGAAACACACCTACAATCTTGCTTGACTAACAGTTGCCATAGTGGGTCTAGGTGCCATAATCATGGTTGATCCTACAATTACTGAGGAACTTAAGCTGTTTTTATGCTATGTGTGATGATCACTGTTGTGACTGCAGAGTGCTCATTCAGCTCACTGTTTGAAAACTTATTTAAGGAGCGCAGTCGGACGAGAGAGGCTGAGTGGACTGGTTGCATTATGCAGTGAAAATGAATGAGCAGAGAAGTTGAACCTCGAGCAGATTGTGAATGACAAGGTTCAGAGTGTGTGTGTGTGTGTGTGTGTGTGTGTGTGCACTCAGAAACCTGCATGCTCTCTGTTTGCTTTGATGTGTGTCTGTGGGCTGTGGCAGCTGTGAAGGCTCCCTTGTATATTATCTATACATCTGTGTTATCTGCCATGATGATGCTTGTTAAAAAGTGTCAGCTTGCTAATGTTGCCAAGTAGTGCATGGTGTGCAGTATCACGGTGTCCATCTTTTTTTAGTTATTTTCTGTCATTTGTGTTTAATTCTCTGCATATTTCCTCTTTTCTGGCCAGTTCTAGGAAAAGCCGCACTGAAGAAGGAGGCTGTATATTTATAATTGATAATCAGTTGCATCCACAGGCTGCTACAGATAAGCACTTTAGTTTGGATATAAGGACTTGTAGTATATACATTGACATAATACACTTTTTTTGATGTCCACATAACATTTCTTTCTAGCAGAAAAGTGCCCTTATCTCACATACGGATGAAGAAAAATGGTGTCGGAGTCGGTGATGACTCTAGCGCCTTACTGAAAAGTTCAGGGATTTTCAACTGAAACTGCCAGAGCGGCCACACAAACAAAAAAGGCAGAGTGCTCTAAAAAAAGACACAGGGTGCAGCTCTTTTTCTCTAGGTGGCCGCATATGCTCTCCCCTCATTGGGGACAATTGTAGACACCAGCCCTACAGGTGTTCTTTAATTTAACTGTTCCATCATATAGCATTACCACCATCAAACACCCCCCCACACACATTTTACCTCGGTAAAATATTCTAGTGCTCTTTCCATCCCTGCACATCTCACCCGTCTTATATTTCCACTGCTGGACAAACACAGCTGTGTCCTGCTAAACTGCTGCCTGCATGACTGATATTAGTGCGAGGGACAGTAGTTACCAAACATCCTTTATCCTCACAGTGGAGCATCTTAATTTGCTTTTACTTAGTCCCCTTGGGCATGAACCACACCGTTAGAATGATATAAACATGAATCATTCTTTCATGAAGCACAATAAAACACCACAATTTCCATCATGACCAGCAGAGAATTGCATGTTCAAACCAAATACTTATACGTATACTTATTCATGCATTTATCTCATTATTTTTTTTCATTCCAGTCCTCTGAGTCGGTCTTTTTCCTCCAGCAAAACGCTCTGCATGGCTTGTGTCATGTCCCTAACTAACTGTTACTGCTGTTGAAAATCACCTGTGCAGTTTTCACCGCCAGCTCCATATTTCATAATTTGGAGGTGTTGAATATACTGTGCACACAAAACAGAAGATTTGCTCGGCGATATTACAAACAGTTGACCGATGAAATGTCAAAAATATGCTCATTTACAATGTAACTGTACAGATTTTTAATGTGGCAGATTCACATAGACTCTTACTGAATATAACTCAGGGACTTTGTAATTATCACAATAATTTGATGTGTAAATAAGGCTGAAAACAATAACCTAAGCATACTCATCCTTCTCCTGCCTCTCTTCTCTTCACTCTGCTTCGATGTTTTCCTCTCCCTGTGCTCATCTTAGATGCATTTCATCTGGAGCCTCAGCAGCTTCATTATGGGTATATCATGTCTTGGGCAGCGTTGTAGGCGAGAACTAAAGAAGCTCACCTTTAAGTGGAAATATCTGGTTTCATACCTGACTGAGAAAACAGCTCATCAGCTGCACAGCTGACATGTGTTTTGGTGCAGAGAATTTTAAGTAGGGTAAATAATTCATGCCGTACAGAGGCTTGGATCCTGTTTAAGAAGAGGGATTCTTATATTCTCCCAAGTGATAATGGCATTCTTTGCAGTATTGCTTAATTGTGAAGCTGCCATAGGGCTACATTGTATCCCTCTATTAAGGGTTGTACTTTTTTTTATTTCATTTCTCTCTGCTGTTGTTTTCTCTCTCCCCAGCTGTCTTTCTCTTCAGCACCTCACTACTTTCACATGTGAATCTGTTATTAACATAATGTGTTTCAACTGCTGTTGAACAGCCTTTCCTTTGTGTTTCATGTTTGTAAGCCACTGTAGCCACTTCCTTATGGAAAAAGTTTCAAATAATGACAAAAGGGCAGAAGTTTTGATTTTTGTTTTTTCCCTGTGAGCTGCATTTTAAAAGGTGAGGGATCATCAATCTGATCTAATTAAATCCATAGTGATTTATTGTTGACAGGTTCTTACAGATATTGCAGTATCCAGATAATGATCGAAAGGAAATTGCTACTTGTAGCTGCTCTCGACGAAGACCTTTCACGTTGCACAATGTGTTTGGAATGAATAGAATCTAGATAGCGTACTGTTTGCTGTCCAGAAGGAAATGTAAGGTAAAACAGAAAAGAAATCAGGAAATGATGTGTATCATAGATACTAGTTGACTTTCAAAAAATTCAAGTTCATTCAATATTTATACTTAAATAAATGAAGCGCTCAGATGAGGTTAATCACCACTGCTTTTCTTGCTGCACTAGAGGCCTTTAGGAATTTTGAAAACAGAAAATATCTTTGTCCAGACAAGTGTTTCAGAAATAATCTCAGCAATCATTGTATAATCAATGTCTGTTTAGTCTTTCCAAATACAACGTTAAACAATATAACATCCATTCCGTCAACATACAAACTCAATATCATACGACGTACACATTTGCCAATAATGCTACGAACACTGATGAATCTGTGTGTCTGTGTCATCGTTTCCACAAATCTCCATTTCCGTCTGTCTAGACGTGAACGCAGAAAATGGCGTGTCTGATGGTGTATGTTGACTCTGGAAGGAGTTTTCAGTAACAAAAACGCTGTTCACGTGTGAACGCAGAGAAAAAGCTTTGTTTTAAGAAATACCCATGTCAGTGTGGACAGGGCCTTGTTGCACCTGTACATCCATTAATACTACTACTAACTATACTACACTTAACTATCAAAATACTATCACCTTTTCTTTCACATACAAATGATACTGTAGGTGATGATGGTTTCCTGACTATGGTTGCCTTTGCTGGTCAAGTGAAAGTCTAAACAGTGGTACTGTTTATATTTCTTCCTGTAGATTTGGCAGCCCAGTCACTAGAATAACATGTCGGTATTTTATATTTCAGTTACATTGGCATGCCCCGAACCCTACAGAGCCAGAGAGCAGGGGTCGAGGTGGTTTCGACATCTGTAAGGGTGAAACCGTCAGGACATTTCCCAGCTGTGTTTATGGCAACAAAACCGATATTTGTCATGAGACGTCAGAAAAATTTCCAGCTGTGTTTATGGCGACAGAACCAGTTAACGTTCTGTCTATTCTGGCAATTAGGTTGAGATTTGGTGCACCCACATTGCATGTCAACATGGAGCACTAAGCCTCCCACAGGCACCCTGAGAGGACACTCATGAAGCCTTTCTTTGTGTAAGGCTTTTGTTTTTGGGCCATTTTTTCAGAAAGAGAGAACTCTTCAGGGTTGGTTTTCCCAGATTACATGAAAACACTTCCCACCTTTGGTTGTTTCTAGTGTATGTAGACAGTTTGGGTTTTAAAATTGTCAGGTTAGGCAAGGCAAGTTTATTTCTATAGCACAATTCAGACACAAGGCAACTCAAAGTGCATCAATGTAAAAGAAATCAAGATACACTTTAATGTCCCGACATTGACCTTTAGAACTCGGGTTTCGACTGAAACACTGTATCTCTATCAGACATCATTTATCTGTACACTTGTGCCATTTAAGGTGAACATCGACTTATCCTTTCTTCTGCTAATCGCCTCGAGACTCAGTTTTTATCTTTATTTCAGCATTTGAATGAAAAAAATGGAAGCCTAGCACTGTGTGGAAAAGGTCAAGGCAGAATAATGTTGCTTAAATCCAGTTCATATTCTTTGTCCGTGTACAGTCACTCTTGGGTAATCTGCAGTGGCACAATAACAAAGGAGGAGAGATTTTTCCACACTATTCAACTGGTCAGTGAAAATCAAAGCCTGCCTCGATAACGGATTTCTATCTGGCTGTTTTTGGACTGAAACCCTCCAATAATCCTGAAGTGCATGAGATCACAAAAGGCCTAATTTTTTGGCATTCCTTGCTTCCATCTGTGAGTGTCTTGCCTTGATATGGAATGACACATGGGTCAAAAATCCTGCAGTTTTCCTGGCCAGTCCTGTGTATGTGTGTGTGAGAAGAGTTTCATTTGATTATGATTGGCTTTTATCTGCCGCTACAGCTGTGCTGGCTTTGATAAAGCAGAGAAGTGGGGCTTTTTCAGTGCGTTATTGTCCACGGCCACTGAGGAATAGATGACTTTGAGTCAAATCAAGCTGAGTGAGGAAGCGTTCTCACAATGAGCCCATATCCTTTTACCGCTGAAGCAGATATTCTTAAATCAGAGGTTCTTTAATATGCATGTGTGACGATTTGTGTGACATTCAGCTCTTTTGGTCACTGTTCCAGATGTCAAAAGCAGAGGGGGGAAAGGTCACTGCTAAGTTAATTACTCCAGGATACCTGCACCAGGTGGCAAACGTTTAAATGCCACCGAGAACTAAAACCCAGAGTAAAGCTGTAACGTCAAGATTTATTTGTACAACCCCTCACCACACTTCCTCTCCCCAGCAGCTTCCTCTCCACAGCCTTTCGTCTGGTTTTAATAAAGTCTGATGACAGAGTTAGCTGTGCACGACGATAGAGACAGACTGACAAGTGGGGACCTCTGATTTTACCTTGTGCACTTTTAAACAATAAGCATTTCTATCATTTAGTCTTTTAAAGGACACTTCTGTCGGTTGAAAAGGTTATCACTTTAAGGAAAGGGATACCAAATGTTAACACTAATGAAATAAGTGATTTTAACCGCGTGGTATGGCAAACTGGTGAGATAATATGCACAGTCCCTCATCCTGCTTTGTATCAACATTGAATCCTGTTAACTTTTTCAAAAGAACACTTAATGATTTATCACATTAAACTCCATAGTTTCCCAAAATATCAGTCAAATGAAGCAAATTGTCCTGACTGAAACGACCATGCTTTAAATCTCAAAAGTAACTACTCAACTGTAGAAACTGACTCTACTCTGGATTGCTGCATGGCATTTGCAGTTTCATTAAATCCCTCTAGTGAAGAAAGTGTGTGTGTGTGTGTGTGTGTGTGTGTGTTTGTGTGTGGTGTATTAATGACATTGTTGGGACATGTACCTGGTCAAATATTAACACTTCTTACCTCATTTGTTTAACAAGAAATGAATGACAAGCTGTGGTTTTACTTGGACGTGCAGGGACTAAGTCTTTGCTAGGTGCGGTGAGTTCTTGGGATCTTCACATTATGGTGAGGTTGCTAGGAAACCTGTATGTGTGTTTGTGTGTGTGTGTGTGTGTGTGTTCTCTCTTTTACAGATGCAAGGGTTTTCAATTTAACAACAGTCTTGCTGATCAAACTTACCATAGCAGTTGTTAATTAAATGTACACATTAAAGTGTGTTTACAGGTCTGAAGGAGTAGTATTGCATATGTGAGAAGAGTAGTATAAAGCCTTCTGTGGCTCCAGAGGAAGCTGCATGTAATCTGATACATTTCCTCCAGAGATGTCACTCAGTGGCTAAGTTGCCATGTGGGTAATGTAGTCCACTGGGCTATAGCATTGCACTCCTATAACACTGTTGGACTCATTATGGACAGCTTAAAAACAAATGATCGAATTGATACAGCAGAACCAGAGTTATCACCTTGTTTATTCCACACATTATTCTTCCTTTTCAAAACCTGGAGCCTACTTTACCCAAAATGCAATTTAGCAACTGAGTGACATCACTGGACACAATTTATCAGATTTCATGCAGCTTCCTCTGGAGCCACAAAAGACTTTATACTCCTTTTTTTCACATATGCAGTTGTACTCCTCCAGACTTACCCTTTAACCACCTTGTCCAGGATTTACCCCAAGGATGGGCTCTATCCCTGAGCATGCTCTGTACTATGCTCTTATTTTCAAGCTAAAAGTGATGTCACACATGATTATGTATTGTTGCTGTGCACTAGAATCTCTTTTTAATTGCATTTTAACCCCAAGATGATGAATTTCAGATGGAAAATAATACAAATAAATCAAGTAAGGTGTTGATGAATGTGATGAATGTTGAATGATGAATGTTATTGGGTTGGTCATTTTGACCCCAGGTGACTTATGTGTGATTTATGTTGCCAGAGTCTTGACATTCTGGTTTGACTCCTGGTGTGCCTTAGTTCCCAAAAGGTTAACAATAATCCACCACCAGCATCTTGAAAATTGGGGAGGTGAAAAGTGTAAGTTGCTCGAGATGGCTGTCCGCTAAGAGCCAAAACTAGAACTTCTAGAGGTCTGGAGAATGGTGGCTGACCTGGTGAAATAGTGCAGTGCAGCTTTAGTTTCAGAGGGGTAGAAAACACAAGAAGGTATAAGACAGAGACGAATTATTGCTTTAAACTAAAGAGATAAAACACAGACGTATACAAGGGTACACAGTTATGTTCACTAATCACCTTTATACATGTTTTCTAACATTTGTTCCTCTGTGCCCCTGCTCATTCTCTGAAGTGTTAAAATATCTGAGTGCCTTCAAGTGCTCGCCATGATTGTTTCACTCCTCTTAGCGGAGCAACACAGCGGGGCCACATCATCCCTGATGCTTTTAAAACCACTTACCAACTAGTGCGCTATATACACACAGTGTTTAACTTTGCCATTAACTTCAGCCCATCACATTCATGTGACGGTGCCACAGTCAGCTTGAGCTTGAGTTTTTGTCTTGACCACCCTCATCATCTTATCTCGTCGCCAGTCTTTGCCTCCCATCTCTCTTTTTGTCTTCCCATCTGTCTATTTCTGTCTTGAATTGTTCCCCAGAATTTCGTCCTGTGGTTGTTTGTCATAATCTCTATTTTCCTTTAGAGAGGGAAAATTTAATAGATGGGGAAAGATAGAGAGCGGTGACAGAAGGGAGACAGATAGGGGAAAAATAGAAAATCACAGAGTGCACACAGGGACTTAGTCATACATAGATAGAGAATAATGATTTCAATCCAACCGGCGTTTGTACTGTATATGCACTGGATTGGTTTAGTGTTGGTTTAGGTGAACGTTTTCCCTGGAGGTCTGGATGTTCTGTGTTTCATGTAGGAATGCCAACTGGACTGTGACAGAACACTGGGGAGGAAACACCAGAGCTTTAGCCCGAGTCAGTGGACAGCAGCAGCAGCGATGGTGGTGGTGTTCCTCCTTTATCCTTCACATGTCCTGCCTTTTCTCTCCTGGTGTGTGTTGCAGCCTCTTGGTCTGTTCTCACAGACAAGCAGCCCTGCTTCTCTGGACTCCATGCAGAGTAGAGCAGCAATTGTTCCCTAAAACACATTCACATTCATTCTTTCGGGCTCCAAACTGTGGAACTTGGGCTGAGCTGTTTAAACAATGGCCCATGAATTCCTGTTCCATTAAAAATGCAGGCCGTTCCACTGTAATTGGAAAGACCTCTAATGAGTGAGGCTGAGTGCCTGACCGTGGGCCTCCGAGCCTGACGCCCGAGAGTTTTCTATTGTATTTCTCTCAGAAGAGTTTGGATTGGATAAGTTTAGCATTGTAAGTGCACTGCATTTATTTCAGTAGTCTTATTAAAGTGGAATGTTCCCTAACTTCACTCTGTACAAACCTCGCCATGCTGAGATAACCTCGAGCCCATCACAAGTCAGTTTAATTAACCCTTTTATCCTCAAAGAGAAGTATAGGTACAGACATTTAAGGAGACACATTCTGCATTATACTTTCCTTCAGTGTGTTACATAGGTTCTTGTGCATGTAAAAAGTCCACACCCACTGGGCCGAGACCTATCTTCCATCCAAGTTTCGTAGAAATCCAGTCAGTAGATTTTGTGTAATCCTGCTGACAAATCAACCAACAAACAAACCAACGGACACGGGTGAAAACATATCCTCCTTTGACAGAGGGAATAACTCACTGTTGATGTTTGGCCTCGTGTGGGATATGAGGAGCGGTCTCCTAGGTCGAAGCCCTGTGCTTGTTTGATCCATCTATTCATCCTGACGTCCTCTATCAGTAGACTTCCTCCATGGTGTCTGTAATAATTACTACGGCCACTAGAGGTCAACGAGACAAAAAAACAAAAGTATAGGTTGTACTAAGTTGTTTGCACAGACGACCTATACAGATGTTTTATTGGTGAGGACCAGGACATCCATGGCGAACATTCAGTGGAAACCAAACACAAATTTTAACACTACCTTTCACCTTCTTTTGAACTCTTTGGTAAAGAAAGTTCTAGTTCATAGAAAGGACAAATAATGAGGTAGTAGTTTCTGTCTGCAGTGGCTCCAATTCTGTTCAAACCTAATTGGTGGATTCTGTGTTCCTGTGACTGGCATCTTACATAATTTCACTGCATTTCCTTCCTGCCAAATGGTGTAATTGACACATCGAGTTTTTCTTGTATCACTCTCTTTATAACAGAATCCTTCTCTCCATGATACCCTTCTTTGTCTGCCAGCCCCACCAGAGCAGCACTGGTGCTTGCTCTGATATTACACGCCAGCCTCTCCACATTTAACAAAGAGTGAGGTCGTAACCTGTCTGAGCTTCATTCTGACTGGCGTCTGTGATGACCCCGTTGGGTTTCCCTTGGCAGCAGTAGTCTGCATTTAATCTGCCTTTGACAAAGAAAACCTGGCAGTACACAATTTCTGACCCAAATAAGAAGCAAGCGGCCAAAGATAGCAAAGCAATTACAGCACCATGACACTGACCCCTCAGTGTTTTCCAGGGAAAAACCAAACAGTGTGCTTTTTCAGTGTTTTGACAGTTATATTGCCCTGTTGACCGCTGTGCTCTATTTATTTAATAAATGTATAAGTTTCCCCGATGCAGTGAAATCTATTTAAATAATTCTTCTTGACAAATTCTTGTGTCAGTGAAACAGAGTGAGGCAAGCTTCAATACCTGACCCACATTTAAGGTAGTAAGTGCTCTCATGCAGACTAGTGCTGGGTTGTGAAGAGTTTGTCGAGGATATGTGCATAACCAGTAATTACCAGTGACTAAAAATAACTTTTTTCAGCTTTTCAGGAGTTTTATTTTAGTCAAAGCTTTAAGATCATTGTAGCCTCATGTTTTGACTTGACATTTGTTGAAATTCCATAATTCTGTAAGAAGTATAGCCATTAAATTCAATGACAAGGTTTTCACATATAATGTAGACACTATTCTGACATAATAACACTACTGTCAAAGTTATGGGATCCAAAAAAATCGAAAAAATTGAAGTAAATTTGATTATGTAAATTGAGACAGAATCCACTGTTTCAGTCAATACCCCAAAGTGACAAAGGTTTACATGAAAAAGCACTTTACTGGCCGTGGGCATTATGACCCTTGTCAGTCTGGAGCAAAGGAGGAAGTCAGGTGATGTCATTATAAAGCGAGAAAGTCACAGTAGAGAGAGCCAGGGTGGATGGACGGGTCAACAAAACATCAGACAGTTTGTCTCCTGGTTTTCAACCAACAACCAACATGGGTTTCATTGAACCGTGACCACAGTTGTTCCGTGAAAGTAATAATTTCAACCCAAACCACTTTTTTCCCCCAACCATAACAAAGTACTTACGGTATTTTAACCCAAACCCCAATTTTTTCTCCCTAACCAAGTCAAGTTTGTGCCTGAACCTAACCAAACCAAACCAGAGCACTGTTTGGAGCAGATTTATTTTTTCAAAAAGAATTAGTAATGGTTATAGAAAACTGAAAAAAATAAGAAAATGAGATACTTGTGTTTTCTGTCCTCTCCTCGTTGTTTCTCTATTCACTGTTCCTTCACATCCTATCTCAATCACAATATTAATACTTACAGGTATACTGAGAATCCTGGCGTTTGCAGTGTTTTTGCACCAGTGTCAGCCAGAGTACCTTGCATTCATCATTCATCAGATTCCTGCACACTTCATTCGGATGACGTTATACAGCAAGGGAGTTGAGAGCAAAACATCTCCTTGCCTGCTTTAAACTAGTGAGTCATATAAAAATTTCACTACTAATCAGACACACTTCTAAATCATAATGATTTTTTTGGACAGTGCTGGGTAAAAACATTTGCAAGCATTGTGATTTATAACAGCCTTGCTCACAAAAACCCATACACATTCAGCTTCCAGAAGCTCAAAGAGAAACACGCCAGCCATTACTAACCATGCAGTGTAACGATCAGGTACAGATTTAGTGCCTCCAGCATCCATAAAATACCTTCATTTTCATTAACCCTGAACTGAACCTGCAGAACAAGAAAGAGGGACTTTACTGTGACAGCTGGGCGGACAGGAAGATTCACAGTTGTGCCTTTTCCGATGTTTTATGGCTCATCCTTTCCCTCAGACATCCAATCGTTGCATTCATATCTCATCAGTTTCTCTGTGTAGGATGGCCAAATGGAGCCCACACAGTTATGCGCACATACAGATACAGGCATTAGAGAAAAACATGAACACCTAATATATAACCTGAGTTCATTTACTGTCGTCTCCCAATGACACTCCATTTAACTGTCCCATTAAACACAAGTGGGCCGGCAAAATCCACTGAGTTATTCATAACCGAGCATCACTGAAGCACAGTTAGAAACCTGCTCTGAGCCATTTTTTTCCCAAACTACATCATGAACATACTTAGTCAACATCTCCGTGGCAGAAGAGGGTATTTCAACATTGCACTACTGAGCAAGTTATTATCGCCACTCAGTGCTAATCATATAAACTATCTGTCTCCAAGAATGTTAGAAAGGATTAATACGAGTATGAACGAGGATCCGTAGACATTCCCCTTTTTCAATTTAACTGGATTACCATCATCTTCTTCAGCTCCATGAAATTTCCCAAGCTGCGCCCTGATACACATTTGCCTGCGGACACTTCTGTGGCCTGAAGTTGCAATAGATGAGAGGAGCTGTTAGTCCTCCCAACGCAATCCCACAAAGGCCACTACTAGTCCTTTCTTGCACCCAACGCATCAGATACAGCAGCCTGCTCAGTGGCCTTACAGATCCAAGTTTGGCACTATAGGTAACCCTCTAGCAGCACTTCTTGATGCGTCTCTCTAGTGCAGCAGTATGAACAGCGAGAGAAGTCTAATTCAGGCGATGGTTGGGGTGGTCATTCACAGGCCTTTCCCTCCAGAGACTGGGATTTATGTTGTTTTTTCTGACCAAGAGCGTCTATGCACACACTAGAGCCTACAACAGCCAACTATCTCTTTTTTCTCCTCTCTACTGATTAGTGCATCATGTAGCCAATGATATTTCAAATCCAGCAATGTATAGTTTATATAAGTTTTATATCAGGCTGTTTGCATTTTGCTCTTTGAACAGGCTGTTTTGTTTTCATGTTGGATGTTGTATGTTATGCACTATTGCTAACTTCAGCCTTTATTTTGAAAGTCTAACCGGATAACTGATGCTAGAGGGGCAGATAGAGCGTCATAGATTAAACTGACCAGTCTGACCAAGCTGCCGTATTTCACAAGATTGAAGTGAGAGCGTCTTGCCCTTATTGTACCTCCTACTGTATCTGATATCACCTTGTTGTTCCTACAGCATCATAATTAATGTTGCTCCAGGCCCGTCATTGCAACTGACCAAAAAGCGACAAAATCAACATGGGGGAAGGATGTGATGGTTGAATGGGTGAAGCACAGTTTGTGGTCTGTGTGGAACTCATTGTTATATTGTTGAGTTTTTATTTTGAAATTGAGTTAACTTATTATATTCAGTTTTCTTTTTCCAGTTTTCTGGCACCATTTGGTTAGGTTTAGGCACCACAACTACTTGGCTAGGTTTAGTAAAAGATCATACTTTGGGTAAAAATAACTATATTCAGTCATGTAACATATGTGAAGTCACTCACATTAACTTATTTACTTAACATAAATCAAAAACAAATCATTCTTGGTCACAAACAGGACATGAGCCCTGGGTAAGACCTGGGAATGACACACCCAACCACCCTCTGACTCAAACTTTTTCTTTTTCCCAATTTGCAAAATTGACATTACAGAAACATGAGCGGCGAGTTGCAGTGATGGTCCTGGACCAACATAAATTATAACGTTTTTTCAGATTGTGCATCACCTCTTTTGTTCATTCTTCCCGCTCTCTATTAATCATACTTCCCCTTCTCCAGCCTGCCCGTTCCACCAGCAACCATCCTTCCATCTTCATCCATTCTCCAAAATTAATCTAGTAAATGGACTGAGCCCATGTGCAGCTGAGCAGAACGAGGCGCTCTTAATGTGCCCAAATGTGCACCAACAGGAGCACACTCATGCAATCACCATGGACTCATGGCCACACTCGAATGTAACACCTGCACACAACAAAGCACAATTGAGCATCAGAAATCACATGTTCCTAAGCTGCCATGCAAAGATCTGAGAGCATATCCCTGTACAGTTTACTGCATTGGTTCTGCTGCTACAAAGAAAACAAATTAGATTTATGTGCCCTGTGGATGAACTGGGTAACCCTGTCAAAGCACTCCCTTAATTAGCAACGAGATCCAAGCAAGTGGCAGGGCGGGGCATTATGGGATTGACTAGTTGGGGGGGTTGAGGCTTTCCTCTCTATTACTCATCTGCTAACGCTTGTATCAGGGGACAATGCAAAGGGGTAAGGAGCAGTGCAGCTCACGTCCTTCTCCTTCCAAGATTCACAAAGCTTCCTGAAAATTCTGTATCTTGTCCACATCTGTCTTTCAGTAGTGCTGCAGTAGGTTTTACTAAACTGTTATGACTTTTTTTTATCAACATTTTAACAGTGAACTTTTATTTGCTATAGATAAACATAAAAATAAAAAACTTTATTTATATAGCACCTATATAAAGAGTTACAAAGTGCTGTACATACAAACGACATATCAAACAATGTAAGAGTCACAAGAGTAACAAGTATTGCAAATATAATTGTTGAGACAACAGAAATTATAACACAGGGATATAAATAAAAGAGGAAATAAATACAACCTGAGTAATAAAACAAAGATAAAAGCATCTAAATGAAGGGTTAAAGTCGACAAAACAGTCCATAAGAACAATACTGTGCCAGGCAGTCTTCATTTAACACATAAAATGTAATAAATGTAACCGGCTACATATAGTATACATGTGTGTATCATAATTCTCTCCGATATATCCTTCGGAGCTATTGGAAACTGTCTTGATCCTTTACACCCTTACAGAAAGCGTGTAAGGGTGAGATCACATCAATCATTGTATCATCTGTCTCGGTGTGATCTGTGTCTAATGAGCCTGGAAACAGCTGCTCACACACGCTTTTCTGAATAATAGATGTGATGGGCTGCTGCTTCCACCACTCATCATCTCGTAGGCTTCGACGGCACCCGGACTGAATCGGCTGGCGAGAAGAAAGAAGAAAAGGAATCAGCGCAGTTCGATAGATGCTTCACAGCGGAGCCGAGTGATTCTTCCTCGGTCTGCGGTGGTGTTTGACGTGGGTTTTGAGGTACAAATGCACATTTCCTGAGGAACTGGTTGGCTGGGAATCAATCTATGAATGGATATAATGTCTGAAATGAACCTCCAGCTGCAGCAAGCCAGTTGCGTTCAATCTGCTCTGTTTGGTTAGAGCTTTTACAGCTTTCATTGAGATTCTTATTTAATGGAGTCTGTTTCAAATACTGTCCGACATCCATCCATCCGTCTGTGTTATCTGTGCGCCCAGATTATTCAGCACCAGTAACAGTTTTTGCTTCACTGCTGGCCTCAGAGCAGAGGAGCGCTTTTGGTTTCTGTGTCCATCTAGCATGAGCAGTTGGTTGGTTGATGGCCGCTTCATGCTCACATGAGGATACAATGATCCACTGGAGGATGAAATGAGCAATCTCAGAAAAGAATTACATTACAGCAATGACTAGTTGACTCTGCACTACATTCCTGGAAGTCGGACATCATGAGCATCAGTCAGTGTAATCTAGGAAGGGTGAAAAGTGCACATGAGGGATGCTGCCACATATAGCTGCTCACCCGTAAAACACACAAGAACATCTAGTGCTCTATCACACTGCTCAGAAACACTACATATTGTTTAACGTGTATGAACACGCGTCACGCCTTGCCTTACAGGATACGTACGAGACATTTATGACGTATGGACCATATTTAGATCTGTACTTTAGGAATGGAGTGTTCCTACATTTCTACATGCCGTTTTGCCCACAGGCTCTGAGGCATTCAGCGTTCCTCATCCTTTCCTCCGGCCTTGGCTCTGCCGGCATTACTGACTCACCCTGCTTCCTGTAGCTCTAATCACTGAGCTCTGATCATGTCCCTTTATCCACTGTCCTCCAGCGACCTCAGAGCTCGAGATTTCATCTGCTCACACACTGCAACGTGAAGATGCCAGAGGTAGCTGGTTAAGTAGATATAAAACTAGGGTTATTTCCAGCTGTGAGTGGGTTTTTATTAATGCTTCTATTTATGATCATTTTACAAATAAAACAAAAAAAACTAAAGCTGCTCTGATAAAAGATATTGTTAATTAACAACAGTGAAAAAATGTGAAAGAACTCTGCACTTCTCAGTTACATGGACAATTTTAGTGTCTTACAGCTCATTGTTTTTGTCTCTCATCAGCATCGTTTCAGCTGCCACAGGCAGATGTTTTCAGTAAAAAAAGCTCTTATAAAACCACTGTACACTACCTGCCCAGCACCATAGACAGAGTTATTGACTAGCTGGTGAAGAAACTGGAATATCTAGCCACTAAAGAGCCAGATACTTTTTTTTTAAAGGTCCCATGTTATGCTACATTTTAGGTTAAGATTTAACATTAACTTTGTAAGAAAGTTGATTTTTGAGTCTCATTACCAACTCGTCAAATGATGAAGCTTTGAGATTGTAGGACGGGTCAGGCACCATCCCAAAACACCAGTCTCAGATGATCTGGGAATTAGACCACTTACAAAGTTGCTGATTAATTTATCTACTTTTGAAGAACAGTATTTTGCCAAATAAATACATTTTTGTTAACAGTTATGTCACTGTTATCAAAAACTAAAATGCTTTATAAACCATTTATTAAGCAACTGTTTATTGTGAAGTTGCAACTGATGTTTGATACTTTGTAAATGGTAAATACATACTGTGTAGTTCATCTTTAAACATTATCTAGATGGGCATTATAAAGTTGCAACTGATGTTTATAAACTTTTACAATTTTTTTATAAGTTGTTTACAAAACATTCCACTGTGTGTTAACAGTGGAATGTTAACAATAACAATAACAATTAACTAAAGTTTAATTCAATATAAATGTACAATTTATTAATAATGCTTACAAAATGGTGTTACAAAATTTAGCCCAGAAAATCACTATTTCTCAGTGGCTTTGTATGTATATTTAAATGAGGTTACATTTACAAATGAACAAAGAAAAGAATCCAAATGAAAAGTGCAGCACAAACACACTCCCGCTAAATAAAGGCACTCTGTTTAATTGACAGCAGTCAGTGATTTATGTCTCGTGTCGAGCAGCATCCTAACAAACATCCCCCTGCCTGGCATGAATAAATTGTGCATCTCAATCAGTATTTCCACAGCATCAGCAAACAGCAATACACTCCTTCTTCTCCCCAAAGCTCTACATTATTTTGTTATTGGCTGACCATGAGAGAGTCTGCTGGCGTCACTGCAGCATCAGCTGCACACAAACATCCTCAGTCTGCTTATCGTCCTCATGATGTTTTTTGATCATTTCACCTAAAAATGTTCTTTTTTTTAAGATTTTTTAAAAATGTTCTGCCTTGTCTTATCTGTTTACGGTCTATACTTTTGATGTAAGTTTGTGTAAGATATGTATTTTCTTATAACTACGTTTTTCAAAGAGGGTAAAAACACGGCTTAAACAAAATTATTTGATCCTTCACTGCTCACAAGTCCATCGGAGCAATCTGACAGAAGTCATTTAAGTGATTCTGCTAAGTACATTTGATCTATTAAAAAGTTGATGGTAGCATAACAAGCCCCGGTGGAACAAGGGACAGCTTTAATAGTCCTGGAGTGAGCGAACACATGAACAGCCTCCTCTTAGATAATTGCAAACTAGGCATCCCCTCAGGACTGACACTGGCTCCAACACTTCTCTTGGACAGTAATGATGAAATAGAAATATTTGCCTTGTGTTGAGAGGGGTTTATACTTTTTCATGCTGAAGCACATACACAAGAATGTGGATGAGCTAGAACACCATTATCTGTATCTGTTCAACCAACTTAATTATCTGTATCCTTATCCATACCCAGAATGGGTGGAGTTTAGACAGAAAGTGTGCAAGGCTTAAACTGGAGGAGGTTGTGGCTTAATTAATTTAAAGGATAAGTTTGCCCCAAAATAAAACTTACTAAACTTACTTACTAATTTCCAATGACAATGGAAAGTAAAAAAAACTAGGGAATGGTTGACGTTAAAAAACAACCGAAAAAGAGAACATGAAAATGCTCCATACAGCTCAACTGGCACTTCCTGGAAGCCTTGAGATCCCTAATTGATTTGAAAAGACGTTATATACACCATAGATGCACGGTCTGGCTTGTGCACCCACTGAATATGCTTTATGCTTAGCAGCTACAGTGGTGTAAATAAAATCTTTCTGCTGAGCACTAGCTACACCTACACGGTAATATAATACAATAAACACTGGAGGAGCTGAACCAATTGTTCAAGATTTAGATTTGAATGTTAAAAACCATAGCAGTCTGCAAATGAACAAAAATGGAACCAGAAATAAGAAATGATTTTAGAGGATATATGTGGTTGATCCTTTGAAGAATGACATAGATCTGCTGAAATTAATCATTCATTTATTTTGTGTCAGCTTACATAAACTGTCACAAGCACATACAGTACACTGGCATTCACACAACAACATCACACACACGTAATTCCCACTCAAACAAAGGTTCAAAAAAACACAATCATCCATCTTTCTTCTTAAAGCTCTCCAGCTTAAAGTGGATTTATGAATGTATACTGCAACACAATAATGTAAATCAAAAGGAAGCAAACAGAAGCTCATCTGTACTGGATGCTTCAGCCAGGCTGTAAAGGAAGTAATGGAGAGGAAAATGTTTTAAATACATGTCACTGTTCTGAAAAATTACGGAGCCTCTGGAAGGCCAATGAGAGATCACTTACTGAAGTAATTTGTGTTCACTTGCAATGTGTTTGAATGTTATGAAGATTCTCTTGAATACCCTAACATCACTGTCAGTGAAGCCTTTTTAATTTCATTTGTCACCTTTTCCATTACATCAGGAAAGTTTTAGCCAGTTTCAAACTAAAGAGTAAATTCGGTTGGTTATTACATTATTTCGATGTATTTCTGGGAGCTGCAGGCAAATTTAATTGATTGAAACATGAATATGAAAAGTGTTGTGTGGGCATGAAAGGGAAAGGTGGCTTCAACTGCAGTTACATACAGCAAATATCGAAAAGGTTAAAGTAATGAAGCAAACCCTGTTGAAATTATGATTTTAACAGTAGACAGAAAAAACAGCTCTTTGAAAAATAACAGACTGCTTTGGGTCTGAGGATGTGGAGCTCTGAATGCTATTGATAAGCTGTACGGAACTGACTGATGGTCGAACCCACAGAGACAGACCTCCTGGCTGAATTTGAAATATTTCTCAAGCAGCCTGAAGCGCAGAGTCTGATTGCTAAAGGTTGAAAAGGTCGGCCAGCCATTAATGTAAAGTTCTGTCCAGACCTGAGACAACCGGGGGTAATGACCCAAACACCTGACCCCTGTGAATCAATCTTCAGAGAAAGAGGTCCCTGCACATTGTTCCAATACCTTCAGCTAGTCATCCATGATGATTCACCACTTTCTCGGAAAGTTCAAATCCTTAATACCTACCTACCTGGATCCTAAGTATGTTCAGCAGTTGATGTACCAGCGAAATGTCACCGCAAATGAGTGCAACACAATTGTGTGAACAGCACAGTCCCCAAGATAAAATGTTGGCAGTTAACTCTTCTGCAGACGACTGATACTGTATGTTCACATTTGGCCAACGTACCGTATTTACATTGGAATGTACAACATTTTCACAATACATGTTAATGACCGGACGGAGTGTGGCACCACTGGGTATCTTTAAGGAGACCTCAGGACAGTTTCCAGCTGTGTGAGCCGACCACACCGGGTATATTAAGCCAAAACATGATCTTTTCCTGAACCTAGCCAAGTGTTTTTTGTGCCTAAACCTCACCAGACCATCAGCACAGCGTTGTCACAACATAAAATATAAAATTGAACCTAAAGATATTCTATTGGGTTGGTGTGAAACTTTCAGTTTATATCCTGGTCATTTCCTAAGTCAAATATCTTTTTATGGAAGCATAATTGCCTGGGATTTAGTCATTTTCAAAAAAGTTTTACAAATGGCGTGTTTGTGTGCACAGTATGTGTGGTGAGGAAGAGGCTGTCAACTCCGCCCTTTCCACCTCTATCTCCTGGAGCTCCTAATCCAGGCAGGAGTCACCAGAGTCTGATTTGTGGAGTCAGTTTGGGCATCCCTAATCCCATTCACACTGCCCTTTGGAGGCGGGAATCATGCGCCGATACTCCGCCTTGTCGTCTGTATTAAAGTTACAAATGCACATGCTTAACTTTGTCACTTTCCTCGATGCATGGTGGGTCAGGATCTCAATCACAACACTTTATAACAGCATCCATATGATTATAAACAGTCTGCCGATACATGTTTAGATTAACACTTGGAAACCGGGGAAACACATGGATGTCAATATTGTGATGTGCACCGTCACACCTCTTTTGGTTCCGCAACGGCAGCATGCTGTATGAGTTGACACACTGGAGTGGCTTTAAGCCGCCGCTGCTTGGTTTCAGTGTGAACAAACAAAGGCGTCAAGGCAAGCTTTCTTTGCGGCGATAATGCCGAAGTGTGAAAAGGGCTCCTGGCTCGCTTCCTGGAGGCACTGGCAGGGGCAGAGATGGAGGAGGCAGCAGAGGTGGGGCAAATGACAGCTCATCTTCTCGGATTGGAGCACATTCAGGTCAAGTGCGTGGGATTGATCTGCCATGGATGTGTTGTGGCCAATAAATAAGTTCTTTTTCTGACAGTAGAAGAGGAAAGAAAGAAAAACGCTTGTACTGTTAGTAACACTTCCTCCTTATCATTGCGATCCATTAGGACAGAGCATAAAGCACAAGTTTAATGGAATACAAGCTAAAGGTTGAGTGACTGAAGACAGAGGGCCTTTTCTGGAGTGCTCTCGTATCCTCAGCTATATCTCTGCCTCTACATCCAATTTGTGCCACCTCGAAGTCTTTCTTGGGTGTCTGGCCAGCCTTCAGTTTCTCTGAAGGGACGACATGGCAAAAGAGAGAACACAAAAACGGTTTCAACACCTTGGGGAGAGACTCACACACACACACACACACACACACACACACACACACACACTGGCTAAACTGCCCATTAGGATTCACTTTGTTTGGAGGACGACAGGCTTCCCATGAGGGCATGTATCTTTTTGGAAACTCCCTGTCTGTTATGTCTTTAATGAACAAAAATTTCCCCTTGGGAAGACTGAGGTACTAATTCAAAGAGGACAGTTGCAGCTACTTAGTGGACAGAGGGATTTCTGTCCACTCTGTGTGGGATATACACATACACAGATCCTCCAGAACTCTATGCACATCCGCAGCGTTTCCCTAGAGACCACAAGGGACATTTTGTCTGTCTTCACTTTCAGCTGGTGCAGGACCCTCAGGTGCAGCAGCCCTGACCAGACCTGTCAGCCGGGCCTGGGAGAGGCAGCAGAGGGGTAGTGGAGTCTGCTTCATGTACTTAAGGAACTGGTAAACTTTCTTCAAATGAAAACTCACAGTTGGTATTTTCTTGCCCACCTAGCCCCGGCAGTTCAACCATCTGAAACACAAGGTTTGGTTTCTTCCCTGTTCACATCAGGCTTTTGTCATAACTGATTAGTAACAATTAATGAAGCAAGTCAGACTCACTGCAGGATGCACTCGGTATCATCCAGGAAGAGCCAGCAGCACAAGCTTTTCTTGCCCTGGGATTTATAAAACATGTAAAACAGGACGTGTTCCTGCTCACCATGGACCAAACATTTTCCAGTTGTTTTTGAGACGAACAAATTAAATAGAATCTTACAACACACATACAAACACACACACGCATAGACACACAAACTGATACGATAGTGGGAAATGGTAAGAAAGATGAGGGGTGTCCCTTTGACACCTCTGCTACCCTGAAACAGCTTCCGGATGACTTTCACCAGTTGAGGCTTGGTTTACCCCCCTGAGACATCCTCCTGCACCGACTTGGCCCTGTTACTTCTCCATCTTCTCCTCCTCCACCGCCTCCGGCCCAGGTGCCTGCTGCCCACTCCTGCTCAGTAGTGACGATAAGGTGGTTGACAAAATATCATGAATATACAAAATCAAGCAATAAAACATATATCATCCAATCTAGTTTCACACTGATCACCCTCACAAACGTGTAAAGGGACAGTTCACCCCTGAATCAAAAATGCAGATCTTTTCCTTGTACCTATAATGTGATTTATTCTTCTGCTACTTGTCACAATGAAGCAGAGAAGGTGCACCCAATTGCACGAGGCAAGAAGTGAAATGGAAGACAGGTGTGGAGGGAAAACCAAGCTGCGAGGAGCACAAGAAAACAGGAGGGAAAACAGCACTGGAGACAGGGCAAAAGACACCACAAAAACCTAAAAAAAAAAAAAAACCTCACAGAATACACATCACTAAAATGACAGGACCATGACACTACTGAGTTTTGGAGATATCAGCTGTAGAGATCTCTGCCTTCTCTTGAATATAATGGAACTAGATGGCACTGGGCTTTTGGTGCAAAATTGAAAAACTGAAAAACTGAAAATCTTTGTGTCTCTTTATAGCTATAGCTATAAACAACAATAGTTGATCAATGGCTGCTGCTCTAATTTCTGTCGGATCTATTTGAAATCATCGTGACATTTCCTATGAACAGGGTCAACATACACAAACATGACTACATTTCATAGACCCAATGTGCACAGATAAAAAACATAATGCAGAGTTCTAGAGGAATCCAAGACTGAATTATTATTGTCACATAGATTGTTATATGGTTTAAGTGCAATTTTTCCACTTAAACCATAAAACAAACTATGTGAAATGGATAAACACATAATTAGGTTGGAGGGAAATTTGAGGAGTTCTCGTTCCACAAAGTCTCTGCTGCTACGAGAGTCTGAAGAAAACTTGTGGTTTTACTTAAAACCATCAGACTTCCAACAGGGTTATTGGAGAAGAGAGTACTGAGGAGAGGAATACAGAATCTGATTTTCCAGTCAAAGATCAAAGAAGGAGGCGGAGAACGGCAGCCAATGATGTTGTACATGGACGAGGTCTCACCACAAACATGATCAATGGTAGATATAGTGCCACAGAAATCAGGGTGATGTTTTCCTCTCTTGGCTGTGGGATCAGTCAGTGGGACGGTAGCCTCTCAAACCAAAACCACTGTATTTTGAGAAGCGCTTGCTGGGCCTGCCTTTAGGGCAAAATAAATAATCCTCTTTCATTTGTCATATTGTTGAAATCTGAACCCCAAGTTCAGTAATGTTTTGAGTTCAGCTCACACAGTCACTTAGGCAGAGAGAGATTAAGTCAGCTGAGTTCAGGGTTAGGGTTAGTTCTAGCATTTAGAGATGTGCCAACATATATTGTTTCCAGGTTAAAGATGGTGCATTGTAGTTAATGGATTTGAATTTGGAAATTATAGATCCAATATTTGCTCTTTGTCTGTTTGTAGATTGCGACTGGATTACGTATATTTACATGTTAAGACTGACAAAACACGAGCAACACATTCTTACTCCCAACTCAACATGCAGAGCTCTACAGTCAAGTAAGCCTTAGTACATATGCAACGTCCAGTTAAACAACTTTTGCTGGTTTATGCACCAAAACTACTTGGTTAGTTTTAAAAAAAAGATCATGCTTTGGGTTAAAATAACAACTAACTCACATCACTTGCGTAACATCAAGTCACTTGCGTTACTTACGTCATATTATTTACTTTACTAACTGGTCACACATTGGACTCAAACTCCACTCTCCCAGGGGAGTGTCCTATGTATGACTCAACCAACCACCCTGACCACCCCTCCAAGAAATCTTGCTAGATGGGTAAGTACAGCATAGCAAAGCTACCTGGCTGCTGTATTTAATATATTGGGAGTGTGAACAGGCTGCCAAGAGACTCTTGGAGATGTTAAACTTCCTCGAAAGTGTGTGTTTTGAGAGCTTGGATGAAAACAGTCATTTGGTATGTAATATGCGTGGAAATCTGAAATGAACATCACATAAAAGATCTGTTTATTTATTCAAAATGTTTGCGTTATACTAATGAAAAAAACTCATTTCCAACTAAATTGTTATTCTGCTTGAGAAAAAGACGAGGAAAATGTTGTTTACATGTCAGAGATAACAAGACCAATTCTGCAATCATTTCTGTGTCAATTGTATCAACTTCCAAGTGGGTTTGGAGCAGAATTCTTTGCTCCATGCAAAAATATCTCTTGTTATGATTGACTGAATTTTCATTTTGATTTGTTTCCGCTCACAGACATGCATATACACATAGAGTCTGACAGACAGTGTTGAAAATGACAACAGGGTGACTGGAGTACAGAGTGGATTTTCTTTTTCTTCTTAAACAAAGTAAAAGGTAATATGAGGCGCAGAGTTGATGGCTGGTCGGTGCTCACTGTTTCAAAAATGTAATCAATTATCACCCAAATTATGTCGCTCAGCAATAATCTGGACCGAAATATAAACACGAGGAAAACATAGTACCGCACCAAGTCCTCCAGAGCAGCATCACTGTGAAGTTTGTTTACTTGCACTCTGATGATTACATTAATGTTAATTTAACAGAGGAATCAAAGGGGGAAATGGAATATTTTGAAAGCTCAAAGCCAAGCACATTCATCTGAACTATCTTTCTATGAATAAGTAATCAGGAAAAAAAGGTTAAGACCAGTTATTAATAAAGTCATAGGACTTCTTACCCACAGCATAATATGCTTTAATGTTGAGAAAAAAAACACAATTAGATCCCGGAATTAAACTAGTTTTAGAGAAGCTACACCTGTGGTAGTCATTTAATGTCATGTCTATTCCATTTTCCTGCCGTTTACGCCCAATTAGAACTCAAGTCAGGCAGTTGGATGTGGATGCTCAATGTGTAGGCATCAGTTCATACAATCTCTTGGGCTTTTCATCATCTCTAATACCTTGTTATCTGCAGTAAGCCAAGAGCCAGCAGCAACTCTCTTCATATAATTACCATAGGGTACCAGATAATAGCAATGCACAGTTTCCACATATATGACGCAGGATACTATGAATTACTGTAGAGCCGTAAGCTTGTCCTGACCTGCAGCTGGCTGACAACAGTAGCCAACTGTGCATTGCTATTATCTGGGTTACCTACTTCATTAAGGATTCTATTGTTTATTGGTACTTAGTCTTTCAATCAAGTGTAATCACCAGTGGTATATTTTTGGATCCCCATTATCTCAGCTGCACATAGTAGCATTCTCTATATAAAAAAAACATGTTTAAAGCTGCTAGATCTGGATTTGTATTAGGATCTCCATAAAATAGTTCACACTCATACAGTAGATAACAGCCATCTAAATACACCTGATTGTTTTCGTCAAGATCCATGCATTAATGTCAAAAATGGTGCGTCATCGTACATGCTTGATTAACAGCAGATTTGGCAGGCTGAGCCCCAGCAGGGGAATGAGAAACAAAGTAAACAAACTTGAGCTGGAAACTGTGGCTTTCAAGCTATTGGAAGACAGTATTTTGTGAACAGTGAAACTGAAAATAAGAGCAACACCATGACAAACCTAAAAATGCCTGATCTTTTTCATCAAGACCCATGCATTATTCCCTGAGAAATTAACGGAAATTTCAGATGATCCAGCTACTTTTAAGAAAGAAAACATTTCCTGGATATGTCCCTTTATCCAGATCTGCACCAAACTTAGTGGGGTCCATTCTGGGCTGAGACCCATCCTCCATTAAAGTTTTGTGGAAAACTATTCAGTAGTTTAGATTTAACCCTGCCTCCAAAGCAACCAAATGGACACAGGTGAAAACCTCCTCAGTGGACGAAATAATGATTTTTCCCAGGTTGAGTTTTGAGGGTCAATTTAAGTTTTCCTTCCGGTAGCTGATACAGTCCCTAATGGTGGCCATGATAGTTGATTGGCCTGTCATTCCTTCCAACACTCTCCAGGTTAGCCCTCACTGAACCCTAATTGCTGTTCCAACACCTCAACCTTTTCTCTTCAGCCACCCTCAAGCCAAGTGTCACCTGTCTTCTCCCTTGAGATATAGGAACCATTACACAAAGATGCTATTTCTGTAGCTTCTGTAACATTGGATTAGGTTGCTGATCAAGGTATTACTTGTTACAGAAGAAAACTGGTGAAATAGTGTTTTCTGGCCAATCTACTTATTTATTTGGCATAGCCTGTTAGAACTGGTCCAGGCAGATGATGGTTTCTCAGTTATATACTTCAAAAACACATACCTTTATGGTTCAGCTGCTCCTAGGCACAAAAAGTCATTGTGATGCTGGTCCCAATACACCATTCCCCAAGGACCGCAAAGAGGCTACTTCACACTCTGGGGACTTATCGGTGTTCACAGATGCCCTGGGCAGTGGATTGAATAGGAGCCTCAAAGGAGAACCAGGACCTAATGGAAGTGACAGCAGCAAGGATGCAGACGGGGGCCGATTGTTCTGTGTGCCGCCCGCACTGCTAAAGTTGAAAGAAAAAGGAAACCACTGGTTATGGACATCAGATGCAGTATTCTCCACTACTTCAGAACACTCCAAAGTCTGGCCCCTGTTGTTTGTAAAAATTTCATGGCGGAAAAAACAGCTGTGTCTCTGTCCTCCCTGTGAACCCTGAGCTGTTGGATGAACAGAGGAGGAGGAACTGAAAGACACTGGTAGCAACGGACTGGACAATTGACACAGGTCCAACCATGAGACATGCAGAGTCACACAATGGTTCTTACACATTAAAGATAAATGTAGAAGCAGCAACTGAACATTAGCTTTCCTCAGAGCCCATGAAATCTTTACCACATGTGTCACTGTAACAGAAATAATGCATTTTATTAATTCATAACTAAGTGTACAATAAAAATAGGCATCAATAAATTTGTTTCCAAAATAATTTATCAGTCTATAAATGAATAGGCAAAGTTACAATGTATTTTTTTTTGTATGTTAATTGAGAATAAATTGAATGAATATAAAAAGGACTTCCACATGAAATATTAACAAATAGTTCAAATTAAAAAAGGGACTTCCAAAGACAACATAAAACAGTCAGTAAGTACATCAATTAAAAATACATTATTAAAATCATTAATAAATAATCAAATTTAACAATCTATTTGAAAATTCTGTTTGAAAAGAGAAATAAGTGGATTCGCAAATTGAATTACAAATACAGATATTAATCTTTCCTGATTGCATTTCTATTTCCTTGCTGCTTTTACTTTTCCTATTAGCTGTTTGATTTGTTAAGTCAGTTAGTTTGTCCTTTTAGGCTCTACATTCAGAATTTCCCTGATACTAAAAATTAGCCATTAGATGTAACAAGCTCTCAGATACGTGTTGGTAAAAGATAGCTGGGATATGAGGTGAACGTGGCTCCCCCTTAATACTTTTGATTTCCAGCATAGTCAGAAAACATGCCGTATGAGCAAGTTCTTTTTGAGCATAACACAGACTCGAGATCAAGACAGTGAAACTCATCATCCGAGTTCTCAGACCTTTGCTTTCTGTGTGTCACAGACTTTATAAAGCAGTGAATGACATGGGGACAAAGTTGCATTTTTAATCTGCTACTATCTATCTCATAAGCCTTTCAGCCCTCTCAGGTCATCTGGGACAATAAGTCCATAGGGTCAAAACTCATGTGACTCTTACACCTTATATCTGCAATATCTGCAACTCTTAATGAAATGCTTTATAACAATCTCAGTGACACTTTTGGTCCTCCATAGAAAAAATCACTCAAAGTGAAGGGGTTGGTTTGACCCAAGTTATTTTTCATTCCTGGATCAAATAACCAGAAGTAATCTAACAACACCAACACTAACACTGGGTCAACTGGCCTAAGGAGCCCAATTAGCAGGGTCCAGGTATGTTCACGGAGCTTTGGTCATATTATTATAACCATCATTGTTGTTCATCCAACCCAAATGCTTTTGGGAATGACTCATGAATGAAACTAACGCCACTTAATGGGCCCTTGTCCTGTTTCGTCAGATCAGGGACTGAAGATTAATGGCTATCTTTGACCTATTAGTTTCTGGGCCACCTCATGATGAGGCATCAGTTTGCTTTATATCACTAATTGTCAACATAAGCTGTTTTTTTATGCTTATTCAGCCATTACTGTTGTGCAGAGGGACCCAAAATGTCTGTTGGCAGTGAGCTCTGCATCACCACAGAGGGGCTCGATGACAGCAGACTTGGGGAACACTCTGCCTTTTCTGATGCAAAATAAAAATAGCTGAGAGTTGTTTTGAGAGCCGAGGTCTTTTCATCCAAGGCTCCCTGTAATTACTCAAGAGAGATTAATGCGAGAATAAAATCCAGCGTCACAAAGACTAATTCTTCTGAATAAGGATGGTCCTGGGTAGATTATTAGCATCTTTTTTTCTTTCACTGCGATGTCAGTTCTTGTTGATATGAAGGTCAGTGTGTGCACGCTGAAAATACTGCGTGTTTCTTGGAGCAGAACAATGAGATGGGTTTGCTTTTTTGGAATATGCATTTTACCAGGCAAAATACAACAAATACACACACAATAATTCGCAGGCCTGCGTTGAAAACAATAACCATCCATAGAGAAAGAAAAAGAGAGGCAGAGAGAGGAATTAGTTCCTAAACTTGGCAAACTTTCAAGACTTAAAATGCCTTCCGGTTGCAACTAATATTAACACAACCTATGCTCATCATTGTGCATCTGCTGAATATTAACAATGACGGGGCATCATCTTTCTGACAAGCTTTTGTTTAACAGATCTGAGACTTATAAGGTACTTTTGGTCAGTGTTTGCTATCTTATACTGCAGACAGAATAAGCTCCTGATACTGTTAAAAGCAAACCCCCGAAACACTCTTAAAGGAAAGGTTGTGCACAGCTGAGAGTTTGAGAATATTTTCAGCGTGTTTCCTTAGTTGTTGAATATTATTTTACAGCCACTCTCGCTTTGTCAAGGGACTGGTGAAATTGTCCAGGAAGGAAGCAGAGTTTTGTGAGAGATTATGTCATTACTTGGCAGAATCTCTGGTCTTTCGATACACACCCTGGCTCTGACTGTTTCAAAGGGCTCACAGGAAGCTTTGGTTTAATAGTTGGATGACTACAAAGCTTTTTTGTCTTTTCCTTGCTTCCATCAATCCTTCTAATTGTGTTCCTTTGCATGCCTCAATGGCCTAATTTTGTCTGTGTGATAAGACGCACTGTGGTGTAGATAGCTATTTATCAAAGCAAACAATTAGTAAGTGTTTTAAAGGGCGGCTACTCAAAACCCCACACTTTGTGACACTTGTTTTTGAGGGCTTTCGTTTTCATGAAAAAGATGCTTTTTACATATTCAAATTAAATCATACGACAGTCTCTGAGAGAAGAGTTTGTGCATTTCTTCAATCTAACAATGACACATTTCTAAAACTTTTAAAGGGGATTGAAGTATGAAGTATTTTTAAACCTAGGCTTTATACTGTATGTATTTATATGCTTAAAGAAAGTTTTGGAATTGCTCTGGTAGATTGACTCAGCTGGAGGCTGCAGTGTAACCCTTTGGGGGAATTTTGACCATCAAAGTAAAGTAAAGTCTTGCTCTGAAATTTCATGAGAGGTGAGTTGTTACAAGAGGACGACTGTTGAAAGAGTTGGAGAGAGGAGTTTGGGGATTACCCCGAGGAACTGCCAGCAAGGATTTATTTTCTCTAGTCTAGGCTGAATATTTAACTAATTTTGACAATGTAGAGGAGGCAACAACTATAATAACTCACCTCACTTTTAGAGCAAGACTGTTTTTAGTTAGGAAAAGGAGTCCATCTTCCTCGTAATTGTTTGGAAATATTGTCACACACACACACAGTGCCATAAACAAGCACTTTTAATGGACATAACTTTGACAGTCAGAGTTGCCCCATAGGATTATGTTGAAGGCATTGCAGCTGCAAGCTGAGGTGATCTGCTGGACCTATTCCAAAACTTTTGGTAAGTATGAATAATGTACACACTAAAACATGAAAAAAGCCTTCTCCTTCAAAGTCCCTTTCCAATGAATGTTTGAGGTTTTACTTTAGCCTTAAAAGACTGTTGAAGTATATGAGACTGAAAAATCCTTTAAGGATTTGGCAATGTTTCTTAAAATGTGAGTGTGTTTGACTGGAAGTTATATCCAAAAAATATTTAATATTTTGTGGCCAACAATGAGATGTATCACATATATTATGTTCTGTGCAAATCTGCACAGGTACTCAGAGGATATGAAAAAGGAAACAGAACTAATCTTGGATAAAAATTAAACTTTGACTGAAAAATTATTTATCCTGGGGATCCTGCTAGGAAATTAAACGGTGAAGAAGAAAATGTATTTCTTTTAATTGCAAGTAAAAAAAAAAAAAAAAGGAAAAAAAAGAATATGATTTACAATAATGTAAGTCTCATGAAGGCCTTTCATGGAAGTTTAAAAGTCTGGAAATTCATTCTGCATATTACTAACAGGTAAAAAATTATCGCAATTTAAAATCCAGGCTGTTCTCGTCAGAAAAATCCACCATATACTGTGGGTCGACTGTGAATGCAAGTCATTACGACCCATATTTACATTCATTGTCAGGAGGCAACCTCTAGGGCTGTAGTGATTATTATGTCCACAGAGGGAGGAGGTCAGAAACGGATGGTCGGGTCAAACAAGCACAGGACGTTCATCTAGAGGACTGATATTCATGTCCAGTGTGAAAGTGAAAGTCTGAGGCGGTTCTTTCAACTTATTTTAACTCATTTTAACAGATTTTAAGTATTACCGTAGTTATGTTACATCATGTACATAACATAACGACTGAAGTTACGCATATAAACCAGGTACGTTTGAAACTAAATTTACATAAGTTACTAAGTTATTTTAACACAAACTAGGATGTTTCCAAAACTTAACCAAGTAGTTCATGGCCTAAACCTAACTAAACTGTGTGCTTACTATGAAAGTAATCTATTACTGTCACTGGTACGCTGCAAAGGTCACCAGTTTTGGGAGCGGTGATATGCTTTAAGTTGTTTTGGGAGTCACTACTCCACCTATTCAGTTGTTTAGTTCTGAAGATTTGTTAAAATCATATTCTGAAAATAGCATTTGCAATCTTCCCATTTATTTCGTTTGAGTGAGGTGTGCTCATTCCAGAAAGTCCTTGTCCACTGAAAACTATGATGGCAAATACCTTCTTTCAGCAGGAAACCAAAAACTGTACATAGTCATTTTTTTCAGCCTGTTTTCATGTGATTTTTTTCATCTCCTTGGCGGGCAAAGGCAGCAGTCCTTATTCAAAGGCTACTTAGTGTGATAACAAATGCAGACTCACAGCCTGACAGGTGATGTTCCAGCAGCATGTGTGAGGATGAGATGAAAAGCAGAGTTAATCGGGGAAAAAAGGAGGATGGCAGAATAACTGGAACATTGCTTCCGTGATGCATTACTTGGCTGCATCCCCTATGGTGCAGCTCTTTATTATCCGTCAGGGTCACAGCACCGTTGAACTGCGGGAGAGCAGGCAATACTAACTGGCCCTTCCTGTGCTGACACGTATTAACATTGGAGAAATGAAGCCAAGTAGCCCACCCTCGGCCCACACGTACTGTATGAGCAGAGAGGCGAGCCATACTAAACTAATACATAGGCTTCATGTAAATCTGTACAGACTCGCCCTTCTTTTAAAGTAAAACATACAGATGAGAAGCGTGCTCTGACCCTGAGACAAACACAAATATTCACTTGTAGAAAGATATCAACAATTTGCTTTTCCACGCTGCGTGTGCTGCCATTGAGTGCCGCTGCGAGGACATTGGAGCTGAGAAGAAAAAGATTACCGCTGGGCATGTGTAGACGAGCCCCAGGCAGAGTTTCAGAGAAGCACTTCCAATCTAGGACACAACTCTCACAGAAGCTCAGGGCACGAGGAAACATCGTTATTCCTCCCCGGTCTGATTAACATGGATGGAAGAAAGTTGCATATCTATTTCATGTGCAACCTTTTGGCCTCTCTCATCTCCCCGTCCAATATCTGTTGTTGTTGTTGTTTTTTTTCTCACCTAAGGGAACAATGGAGAATGAGATGGTCGATGATGAACCTCCAGACATTCATCTTTTTTACAGCAGTAATGTTGCTCGTCTGCATGCAGCCCTGTTCCAGCCCGGATATCAGATTTCATTATGCTGTGCTGCAGCAAGGCTGTTACAGGTTTAATCAAGGGTCTAATCTTACTATTGCCACTAATCACAAATACATCTTGAGATCAATATGCATTTCACACATGCACAGCCTCTCATCAGCAAACACTGAACACAGTCTGTTGCATCTTGTATAAAATCAAGCAGCAAGGGATCCATGAATTAAACATGATTATCATAGTGGCACAAGTGCAACCTTCTCTGTTCTTTTACATCAAATGTAACCTGCGATGAATAATTTATTATTACACTATAAATCCACTCCAGAGCCCTAATTGGATTAATTTGTTCATTAATTAAAGGGAGGATGATTGAAGGAACACCCTGCGTCTTTTCTGCTGAGCTACCACAAGATTTTAGGTCACTCATAAATCTATCACATTGCATTTGGATACAAAGCAGAGATCTCACGAGGTTGTGCACGGATCAACACGCAGCGATATCTGGCTAACGTATGATTGATGAGTTTAGCTTTAAATGGAAGTGTGGAAAAGAGGAGGGGTTGCGGGAGTAGTTGAAAACAGTGTTGATGGTTATAAATGTCTCCACATAGGATCTGGATGTAAAATTGACAGATTGTCAAATGGAAAACAGCATTCCTAAAAGCTTTTTAAATGGAGGCTTTTATGGTAATAGAAGTACAGTACTTCACACACTGAAGTGGCTCGTCTCCGGCTCTGCTTTCTCCCTCTGTTGCACTCTGACATGTTTATGCCCTCAGTTTTGTGTCTTATTTGTTCTTTTAATGTGCGAATAGAGTTATATAGCAGCTTTTAGCACATCTTAGTCAAACTGAAGTGGTTTTGGGTTTTGTTCAATGAAAGTTACCTCCCAACACAATCAGAGTGAGGTCAAGTGATTGAAACAGCCTTAGCTTTTCTATACTCTGCCATGCCTCATTAACCATGTATCAAATCCCTGAGCTGAACAGAATCTTCTAACAGGCTACAGAATCACCACTTATCCATATCTTTAATTCCAACAGTAATTCATGGCTTGTTTTTCAAATTGTATTTTATCAGCAATCAAGTCAAAATCAGATTTGAATGAAATTACATTATGACTGTTAAAGTATGACTCTGCATTTAGCTTTAAATTACAGTCCAATCAACCGCAAATCTTACACTACAAAAAAGAAATAAAATAACATGATGATATCCTGCTGTTACACACTAAGTAGAAAACAGGATGAGTGCAACATAACTGTGTTAGTAAAATAAAACAACTCACTGTTGAGTTCTGTATGAAAGTCCCGTGTTTGTTTAACCCGATCATCAGTCCCAGATCTCCTCCTTATACTGACTATTTGCTCTTTATATTACTACCCACTTCCTCCTTTGCAGCTGTAATAATTACTGCAGCCACAAGAGGTCGCCGCCTAACAAGAAATGCTTAATAAGCTGCTTTCATGGTCGACCTATATGGTTTGTTTTTTCTGGTGAGGACTGCCCGCATGCTAATGTTGTTAACTAAGATGGTGAACATGGTAAATTAGAATGACCATGACCTGGATGACTGAGAACCTTCATCAACATGGTAATCCTAAATAAACCTGCTAAACATCATCCTATTAGCATTATCATTGTGAGCATGTTGACTTTAGCATTTAGCTCAAACCACCAATGTGCCCAAAGATGGCTGGTTGTAGACTAGTCTTGTTGAATTCCCAGTATATATTCATCTGATTCAACAATGCTACGCTTTTGTTTGTAAACAAAGGTGACAATACTTAATATTAATGACATTGCACGTGAAACATGGGCCACAGTTGGTAGGGAAATGTGAATTAATGGAGGTTTTGGCATGTTTGTTCCACTTTGAGCTCTTTTTCCTCCTGCAGTGCTCAAACACTGATAGTGAACCTGTGACATCACCTCTTGATGTTTCAGTTCTTCTGGTTGCCTTGGACAATTTTGTGAAACTCTTTTAATTCTATTACTTTTCATCCAGAAAACAGTGCGTTCAGCTAATTAACCTTAGAGCACCTAAGGAAGTATGATACCGCTTCTTTTCTCTTTAGTCTTCGGCTTTAGTCTGTAAAAACCTCTGCTTGAATTCTCTCTGAATCTGCACTGGCAGAACATTTACTCGCTACTAAGCTGGGACTGATTGCAGCGACTGCACTAACAGTGACATCACGTGTATACCCTCTGAAGTGAACCCTTCTTCCGAGCACTTCACTTACAGTTACACCCGCAGCTGTGGAAGGCTCTCCTTTTTAAGGGGGTGGGTATAAATAGGCAACCTGTGGTACATTCTTGCTGCTCTCCGCCATAAGCAGGAAGCAGTCATCTTGCATGCTGTTAGGCATCCTGCTCACACAGCTGTTGTGTCTTATGATGTGTTGTCAAGTCAATTCAAGCAATCAAGCCTAGTACATTTTTTTTAGATTCAATATTTGATTAACTTTGCTGCCACTGTGACACCGTGCATGCTGAGCTCATGTGTAAGACCAATAAAGAGCTAAAAATGTGTTAAGATGGAGTTTCTCCATTTATGTGTTTATTTATTTATCTGATATTTCCTTTCTCCTTTATGTTTCCTTTAATTTAGGTCGTAAGTCAAGACAAGTACACACTCAATGTCTGAGGGTTTTATAGTTTACTTTCACACCCTACAGGTTCCACGAGGCCCATGAGGCTTTTTCATATGAGTATCTGTATCCAAGGGCGAAATGTTCAGCCAGACATCAGGAGGGACTAAGCTTAATGGAGGTAGTAGGTGGAACCCTCAAATGTTACAATAAATAAATCTGGTCCTATTTGTATCCAAATGCATACACACCTAACGGCAAAACATTAAGTATTTCTTTGTATTTTCTTTGAAATTACTTTTTTGCAGATATTTAGTCAAAGTATTGGACAAATCAAAGTCTTGAGCTTATGGTGGGGATACATGAAACTTCAAGATAAACATGATTTCCATGGCAATCCATCCACTTCTGTCATTGACAGACATTTTACTTAGAACCACACATGTCAAATACATGTTGGCGCAAATACGTAAATCATGGGATCACTAAACTCCGATGGCTTCGTCCTCTGGGGACCATGAATGGCTGTAATGGCACTCCAACCAGCAGGCGTTGAGATTTTTCAGATCTCAACAGCTATCAACTGATCAGCCAACACTGCAATCACTAAAGACATGCTGCTAGCATCCTGAAAAATGTCTTAAGTATATCTACACTCAGACCGCGACACCTTGCTGGCTTCATGTTTTCTTTCTGTTTATTTGTTTTTGGACACTTTTGGGCGTCTCCTGCCATCCCCATTTTAAAGGACACAATCATATGAATTATGGATTGCATCCCCGAGTAAAGTTCACTCAGTGAAAGTGAGCATAAAGGCTCGAAAAAGTCAGCGGGAGAGCACTCATATGCATCCACTGTAGATTTTATGGTGAGGCAGCCCCGAGCTGTCGTGGATTTACTAGAACTGTACATCAAAGTCTGCAGAGTCTGTGACAGAAAGATTGGATGGGAGAGAGTTTGAGAGGAAGAAGGATGCACTGGTGGAAGTGACACATGCACATACACCACGAGAGATTGATTAATCACAACTCGTCCTTTACCATCATTGATTGAACTGTCCAGAGTGACATTGACAAGCCCTCCAAACTAAATAAATGTTACTGGGAATGTTATTTACAGTACGGCTCATGCACACTGGCAGGCTAAATAGGGTTTACTGCATTCAAACTTCCCAGGGGTGAATATTTGCATTAAACCAATTTAAGTTTGCATACTATTTATGCATGGCGGTGTAGAGGGAAGTAAAGCTCTATGCTAAAAAAACCAACAAACTTTAAAGACTTTTTTTAGAGTCAGAAAAGGGACAGTGTCTTTCAATTGTCACCGCTGCTCAAGGCTGGACACGAATAGAGAAGCTGAAACTGCTCATAAAGAAAAACAAATGTGACAAAGAGACACTAATTCAAGATTTCAGTGAATAAGATTGATGGGATTTGCCTCGAGACTCTAAGTAGTTTAGGAATGGTCCTAAACACTGTGGATTTCTTGCATTTTCACAAAATGGAGAGCATATGGGAGGGAATGCAGATGGATGCCAGCCTTGGAGACTCTCTGCCAAACGATCTGATTGGTCAGACATGGTTTCCAACATAATTAGGAGGATTATGGTTATATAGAGAGATGCATGCCATGTTGATTCTTGCTTATGGTAATGAAGTGTAGCTGGTGATGGTTGTACAAAAGCTGTGAGAGCCCAGAAAGGGTCTTTTCCTTATTAATGTAGATGATGGCATTCATTTTGATCATCGTAACTTTCCACATTGGCTCGTTATCAAAGTGCAGAACACATACAAGGAGCTTTATCTGTGTGCCTTTTTCTCTATTCAGAGGCTGCATTCATATTCCACAGGTGTTTAAGTTTCTTTGTCAAACAGAGAATAACATAAAAGACAGAGAATAAAGAGCAAAGAGATTGAATGAATGCGGGTTTGACATAGCAATTAATGAGCCATTAACTGACTCCATGCCGTGGGTAAACTGACCATGACGTCATTGGTTTGTGGACCATTGTTTTGAAGTCTCGAGTTTGGTTTTATGGCCATTGCCATCTTGTGTTTTTGGAGGCAGAGGTGGCCATATTTGGATGAGAAGGTGAAGCTGGGGAGGATATTGGATCTGACAGAGAGCCCGAGGACACTCCAATATATTCATAAAATGCACGGCTGAGCCCGGCCCTCCACACAGAACTCGGCAGAGTCCCACGACAAAAGCTCTGTCCATATTTTATATAGACCATTCTTCATGTTCAAACAGCCCAATAAGTCACACAAAAACAGTTTTGTCACTCCTCAGTGTGATACTACTGTACACAACATTATGAAATGCTAAAGCCAGACATTCGATATTATTCATCTGTCTTTTAAGTTAATAATTCTCAGCAGCGCAGGAGGTCTGCAGCCAATTTGGCTCAAAATGCTTCAACAACTATTAAAATGCATGTGTTACAATATAGCAGACAACAAACTCAATGCAGTCCACGTCCACACTTGGCAATGGATTTCTCTATAATTATCCGATCACACCGAGGAAAATGAACTAAATTTCTCTGGGAAATAGTGTGAAGATGGTGAAACTCTCCAGGTAAAAAGTGCAGAGCACACTGACACGAGTAAATTGATGTTTTAACCTTCTGTTAATAAAAAAAACTGAATGACTTCAGGCTTATTCTGTCCAGAAGACATGCAGATGCTACAATTATCCTAATGTTGTGGCTGTGGGACCAGCCTGACCGGGAGTGGAAGCAGTAAAATTGAGAAGTTTTAAGCCTTCAGCAGTGACACAGCAGAGCTTGAAACATATTTTACATGCCTTTCTCCTGTGGACCAGTGATGACTGACTGTAATGGATCTGAATAAGAAATGGAAGTGTGTGTGTTCGCGCATGTGTGTCCGTTCTTACCAAGAACGAGAGCAGGATGAATTCCACAAAAAAAGAAAAAAAATCAGTTTCCTTTTTTATCCCGACTCGTTCACATGCTGGAACATCAGCCAATCAGTCAGCGTATTAACGGGTTAATATGCTACAGGGGCATGTAGCTCTTAATGACTGTTACAGTCATTACAGTGTGTTTCCTTATTACCTGGCGGATTTTAACATTATGCAACACAAAAGAAATAAATAAGTATATTAATCTTTTCTCCAAAGAAGAAAGCAGCGGGACGGTACAACTGTTTCATGTCGTAATTATCTCCGTAGCTCAGCAAATTGTTTTGTGCTTTTCCTCTGATGTTTTCTCAAATGTGGTGAAAATAGAAGTGTAATGAGGGGTACAAAATAAAACTTCTTTGCATTTCAGAGACATATGCAGCTTCCTCTACGCCAGTGATCTCACTTCTGCTGATATGTATATTTAATTGGGGGTAATTTAACTCTTTGAAAGCTCGCTGCCCGCATTTTAATTGAAAGTCTTATTATTACAGTACCAGTAGTGATAGTGAAGGTATTTGTTCTTGCTTTCTGAGCAGTGGATTTGATTGCCTTCCTCACATGTCCTTAAAGGGCACGCAGATGAAAGGGGTTGTGTATATGATACTGACTCAATGAGGTTTTGGATGAAAAATAATCGAATGACCTTTTGTAGCTATCTACTTTGAGATTTCTCTCTGGTGATGCAGTGAAAGAGCATAAAATATTACTTACGCCCTCTTTCTTCATCTCTCGCCTTTTCTCAAACCTTTCGAGGCCTTCCCCTCAAAATCCTTTCTCAGCTTGGACCAGGGCAAATGCAAATCTTACTGAAGACACACTTCCTCACGCAAGAAAGTTTTAAAATCACATATTGAAAAAACTGACTCTTCAATATGTCTCTCACTAGTGGCCAGTCGTAGCTCAAGGTTGATTCATTAAACTTAATTCCATCTGTCAATCATTTTACATAATTGTGGTTTTAAATTGTCCCCTTTGATATTATACGTGCATCAACTCTGCGTTTTGCTTTTGTGCAGGCAATTTACAATTAATGATGAAAATTGAGAATATTAAAGAAAACTCTGAAGAGCAAATTTACAAGGGGTGGATTGCGGCAGTTTATAATACCAATTACTGCGCATCACTTGCAGCCGCTATCTGATATTAGTGCAAGAACAAACATGCCCATAAAGTTTTACATTAAGTAATTACCATAAAGTGCATTTGCTTCTCCTACCGTCATTATCTACTCTGACCTCATACAATCCCCCCATTACATGCCCTTAAATTGCATATGTTGAAGACCATTTAAAAAGTTGTTTTTGTTTCATCTGAGCCCTTTTGCCCCCACCACTTTTCACCATTACCCAATTTAAATATGTGCCAATAGCAGCGGAGGACCAATGGTACAGTATATACTTGTCAGCGCAGTTAAAGATTTAGATTTGAGAATTACATCGATTCTTTTCATCTTATTTGTGCATGTTTAGCATCCATGAAAGTAGCATCCCTTTGCGAATCCACTGTTTTGTGTAAAATTTAAGCAAATCATGGATCCTATTTTATTCCCTACTCTTGAGTCTTGTACTGTAGAAAGGTGGATGAGCACACGGATTATGCCATGCTGATGTTAAAGCTGCAGTAAGAGTTATTTTCTTATCACAATGAGTGTTAAGTAACTCTGTATTTAATCCCTGTCCCCTGTTCGGTCAGTAACTCATGTCTCTCCTCCACCTGCTCACACAGTAAAAGAGAAAAGAAATGTTCTGGTATCCCTGCCCACTTTATCCAATCAGGACGGAGAGCTGGTACTGTATACTACCCTGTCACATAACTGCAGTTGTCAATATGGTCAGATTGTTTTAAGTACCTTTTCTCTGCCGAATCGGCGGCCATGTTGGGGTTGGGGATGTGGGTTGAGTGAGACTGTGTAGTTCAGTGATTGTTAACACAAAACTAGATGACATTTTACTTAAACTACGACAAACTGTGACTTTCTGACTTGGAAAATTATCTTTTTAATTGAGAAACATATTATATGTAGTTCATGGCACAGCTCAAGCGTGATCAAAAACTATTTGTCTCTCTCCATTCACTGTCATACTTTGACAAGTTTTTCCAAAATATCGTCCCATGGGGTCCACCGGAAGGGGCGTGACTTGGCTCTCTATTAACAAAAAAAAGGAGCACAGCTGAGTGAATGTCATTAGGAGCAAGAGGCTAAACAGGAGTCATAAAAACGTCCCTCTTATTTAAAGACATATATTCTGCGCTATCCGTCTCTATAATTCCAGATTGTGTGAAGCTACGTGTTGGAATAAAGTCAAAATAAAACTCAGGCTACTGGCTCGAAACTGGATTCCCTCCAAGACACGTCAAAGCCACTTAACTCTGACACATTCCTCATAAAACACTGACAAATTGCGTTTTGTGACTTTGGTCTCAACCCTGGAGACTCTCAAATTACGCACGACGCGCGTCATGAATCCAGTAGTGTCCAAGTGGGCTAAAAAGCCGCTCAACAACCCTCCTCTGCCTCCCCCTCCCTCCCTCCTCCTCTCCTTCTCTCCCTCCACGAATCCTTCGGGCCAAATACTCACTCGCTCTCGCTGCGTGTGCGTCAGCGAGCGGTCTCCTCCGCCGCTGCTCGGGACAAAAACCACACGCAGCCGCTTTCACTCCCCAGTGCTCGACACGGCACGATCAGGAGGGGAGCTCTCCTCTCCTTCTTCTTCTTTTTCTTCTTCTGCGCTGCAGGGATGTCACCTCTGATGCTTCTTCTGACATAGGACGAGAACGCACACGTTTTCCCTTCTCACTGTGACCGCGCAGCTGGTTGACACAAGTGCCGTGTTTTTTTTGCGGGGGAACAAACTTCCGAAACGTCCTCACCGGCCGCTGGGTTTCATGTGTTTTATGTGTTTGCGCTCAACAGTGAGGTAGACTTATGCGGGCGGATTTTACGCGAGTGTCGGAGTGCGGTTGATCCCGTGGATGCGGCTGTCGGGGTCGGTGTCTGAGCCCTGCAGGAGCAGCCTGTCATAGGGCATCATGATGTCTCTGGCTGTTCACAAGTGGATGAGGAATATTTCTCCGGAGATGCTGCCGCCGCTGCTGCCGCTGCTGGTGCCCATATTGTGGTTTTTACCTCTGACCGGAGCGGCTCCTTCTGCGACCACCGAGCAGCTGGACACCGGGGTGGTAAGTTTTCTACCTTTTTATTTTTAATTTTTTTTTGCACAAGTTTTGCTACTTATCACCACTTGCAAGTGCAAGTTTCCCCTCTGTTCTACCTCTACTTTTGGATGCGGATCCTCTCCATACTTGATCTGAATGTTAACACCTCGCAGCAGCAGCAGCAGCAGTGCATGGCTGCAGCCTGGCATCTCCGGCTGCATGTGATGCTGATGGGGGAACAGAATTAACAGCCTGTTATCCAAAGCAAGGATAAAGGTCCCTGTAATGTCTGGCAATAAATACATGTAAATGTATTTGCCTTGGCGGCATATCGACCTGCTCCGCAGCATGCTGACATATAGTGTAGTGCATACCCTGCCACTGATAAATGGCACACGAGGCTCACTTCCAGCCACTGTCCATGCTTCCAGCACACTGGCAAACCAAGCCATAAGACCTTATTGGCTGTTGCCTTTGAAAGACTGCTCCAATATGTCATCTGAAGCCGAGCTGAAACAATCACTGGGTTTAGAATGAGGTCGTTCAGATGGAGAAGTGATCAGTGAAATAAAACAGCTGAACAGTTTTAGTGAGAAGATATTAACATGTAGGCTGTGGATTTAGTAGTTTAATTTAGTAGTGCAGATGATTGAGACAATATGGAGCAGATCATTGTCTCACATTTTGTGAATGGATGTTTTGTCATTGAATCACCTTAAAGGGGCATTATGTAGTTTTTTGAGAAGTCACAATTTAAATGTTTGCAATATAAATGGATTACTAATTCAAATTCAGAAATATTTATCTTTTCTGCAACTGAATTAACACTGTTTGGAGCTAGAAAGGTGGCAGGGTCCGCCGAATATAAACAAAGTAAAATGGTATGAATTGTGTTGGCTTTTAAGGTCAGTTTGTTTCTTCAGTTTGTTTAGACATAAAAAAAACAGTCAATGAAGATCTTTATCTTCTGATTAAAGTGTCATCCTTCAGCGGACCCTGCCACCTTTCTAGCTTCAGACAGTGCTCTGGGGACCTCAGCTTGTTTATAAAGAGTGCGAGCTGTGAATTAAGTAGCTTGATTTATTAGAACGTGATGATTGTGTCAATGTGGAGCTAATAATTGTCTCTTACATGCACCAAATTTGTTTTCTGAGCGGATGCTTTATCATTCGAACGAGCCTAATCTTTCAACAAACTGTATCGGAGCAGATTAAAGATATTCAATCGTTCATCAATAGTTTAGAGAGAATTCTTCCACTTCTTATTTGATGAGCGGAGCAGCTGCAGATCAAACAAGTTATCTGCTAATTAGCAACTCTTGGGACAACATCCTAATTAATTGTTTGCTTTAATAGCTCTAACATCACATACTTTTCTCATCTGTTTGTGCTTTACTGAGCATCAATCTTCCCAAACAACTTCACATCTCAACCATGGATTGATGGATTGGTGTTGTACTGCTGTTCTTCAGCTGCACTGTTTCTCTGTTTGGTTTTGTTTTCTTTGGGGGGGGGGGGGTACAGAAGCTTGAGGATGACCCTATTGTCAAAGACTTATTGCTGAGGTATTTCTGTTGCTGGATCACGTCCCTGTGGATGTGTACCACCAGGCAACAACCACCATTCATCTTCTTAGCCTTAGATACTCTTAGCTGCAGACATGAATTGTACCGCAAGTCCACCAAGTTTGTTGAGAACAGGCACATGGTGGGACTCGGGGTTTGTGTTGGTGTCATGTGGCCGGTTACCTATCTTGAAAAAGCATTGTTGAGCTATAGGTCCAGTACAAGGTTGATTGTTATATGTCCATCACTGCTGAATGTAGTGGTTACATCTTTTGTTGTTAAAAGTAGTGATTTAAAGGATAAGTTCAACCAAAAATTAAAAACTCATTATCTTCTCAGCCCCATGCAGATGGAAAGTCAGGTGAATTTTCATAGTCCACAAAACATTTCTGGAGCTTCACAGCAAAACCGTGTTGCAGTGTTCTCCTAAACAACTGAAGGAGATGGGGACTTGTTTTAAAAAACACCAAAAAAATAAACTGCAATGGCTCCATACAGCTTGTCTGGTGTAATCCAAGTCTCTGGAAGCTCCAAGATCCCAGATTGATTTGAAAAGATGCAATTTACAACCTGGACGTGTGGTTGTGCTTGGTCACCCGCTTCAGATGGAGTGCGTGCTGACGCTTTTAGCTCAGCAGCTACAGTGAAGACTTGAGCTTAAAAATAGGTGTAAATAACCTTTTTTTCAAATCTGTTCGCAATCTCTGGGCTTCTGGAGACTTTGATTACACCAGACAAGCTGTATGGAGGCATTTTATGTCTTTTTTCGGTTGTTTTTCCCAGTTTCAAAACAAGTCCCCGTCAGCTTCAGTGGTTAAGGAGAAAGCTGCGACGCTGTTTTGCTGCGAAGCTCCAGAAATGTTTTGCTGACCATGAAACTTCTACCGACTGAGAGATAGATAATGGCTGTATTTTCATTTTAATATCTTTTCTACAGTGTTGGGTGGTTGGATGCGAATGATTTGATGTTTAGTCAGCCAATCCTTAAAGCTGCCTTGATACTATATTATCCCCCCATTAAGCTTCGTTTGAGTGTGTGAGCAAACACTTGGCTTCTATCACACGCAGCAGAGACTGAGAAACGTGGGCATCACTGGAATTCTTTTTCTCAGCACATAATCAGTGTAAAAGCAGTAATCCCTGCTGTTTTGTTCCTGGTTTGGTTCACCAACTATTGAGAAAACTATCTGTTTTTATTGCTCGTGAGCTATTCAACTCTGCTCATCAGCCGTGTGTTTACTGCAGCTCCCTGTCATTTCATGCCGTACTGCTGGTTTATATGAGCTCCTGTGCCGGGGAGCAGCTGCCCACCGTCTTTTATCAGCCTACAAACCAAAAAATTGAGCTGAAGAACTGGCTTAAAGCTGGTTGGAGGGTTATAGAAGCAGGGCTGCAACTGACACTTGTTTTCTTGATTGATTTGTTGTTTTGTTTATAAAATCTAGTAGTCCAAAACTCAATAATATTCCATTTATAGTGATATTAAACAGAGAAGAGCAGCAAATCTTCACACTGGAGAAGTGGGAACTGGCAGATGTTTGCAAAAAGAATGACTCAAGATGATTGACAGATTATCAAAATGGTGTCTGATTACTTTTCTGTCGATCGACTAATCTATGGGTTTGGCTGCGGTGTGTAGTGTGAGTGTGTTTGGATCAAAGATTTGAACGATCTAGGGCTCCCACTAATGATTACTTTCATTATTGATCACTCTGCCAATAATTTTCATGATTAATTGATTCTTCGTTAAATCTATAAAAGGTTAAGAAAATGACGTCTTTAAATAGCTTTTTTTTGTCCAACCAATGATCCAAAACTCAAAGACTCTTTATTTACTATCATCTATGACAAAGAACAGTAGCAGATCCTTACATGTAAGACGCTTAAACCAGCAAATGTTTGACATTTTTGCTTGAAAAACGACTGAAGCGATTAATCTTTTATCAAAACAGTTGACATTTAATTTCCTGTTGATTGACTGGTTGTGTAAAGGTACCCTGTGGAGTTTACTTGCAAACAAAACCGTAAGTTGAGCGTTGTAAAAAGTACCTAAAAGTCAGGCTTGAGTAAGAATAAAGGTATTCTGTTAAAATTATCACTCTGATTAAAATGACTCAGATATTAAATGTACTTAAGCAATAAAAGTACTTGTTAAAGTAAATAATATATATAATTGCATACATGTTTATATTGTATACTATGGGCTGACCGATTATTGGCCTTACCAATCATCGGATCTGATATTCAGCATTTTGTTTCAGTTTCTGCAAAGTAACTTATTTCAGACATCAAATACATGTAGTGGAGTTAATGTGCAATATTTGCCTTCAAAATGTAGTCGAATAGTGTGTATAGTGGCAGAAAATGGTCTAGTAAAGTACGAGTACAACAAAATCAAACTCATACCAACATTATGTAACTTGTTTAACCTTAAAATAACAGCTTCAGCATCATTTTGATTGTACAGTGTCTCATAATGGGGTGAATGGTGTCACTGTGTTCACTCAGAAACTGTGGGGGGCCCAAAAATGGCAATTTCTGCCTATATTTACATTTACTGTTTCTCACCAAGACTTATGGAGCATTTCATTTTGGTCTAGCAAACATGTGGAATCCATTTTATCTCCTCATAAAACATTTGCAAAGATGATTTTTCAAATTTTGTAGATGGAGAATGGCTTTGTTTTTACCGCTGCCAAATGTCACTCAAGCAGCGCAGCATGAAACCGGCAGCAGGATTGTGTATTGCATCACCCGTATTATCCCACGGATGCCTGTGCGTCCTCATACAAACAAAATGTAGACCCACGGGTAAAAGCATTGCTTTTTAGTGGTCAAAAACTCCACATGGTGCCTTTTTAATAGACTTGATCGTTGCAGCTCTAGTACAGTGAGTGAATAAGATGGTACACCTGAGTGTGAGAGCTGACAGACAGACGGACAGATGGGCACCCGTCCACAGAGACACTCCTCCCCTGTGACCGTCTGATTGACTTTTAAATATGACTTCCCCTGCATTGATTGAAATTGCTCTCAGCTGTTCATGGCAGGTGGATAATTGGTTGTTTCGAGTTTGAGAGGGTTTTTCCTATCTTGTGTGCCCAGTTGTGTTTGTAATGGTGATGCATTTGGGACCTGTTCCACAAAAACAACCATCTACCCACAGAACCGTGTCCTGATCTCCGGCTCTGCCGCTCCCTAGTCCCACTTCACTTCAGAGGCAGCGCGCTGCGTCACTTGGCTTTTAGTCGAGCTGGATTGCTGAACGTATCCGTCTCTCTTTGTAGCTGCTGTACGCTGCAATTAGCTGATCCACAAACTTAAGCACAGCTCTGAGGCATCCAGTTTCTACTTTTGCTGTTATCTAGCCCAGTATATCAGTGCAGAGGACCAATTTGCAATTTCAGCATTTCAGGGAAGTGCTACATAACAGCTGTAATGTAATCTGCAGTATGTTTTCCGCTCATCATATCATTTTACTCCTGATGGCTGTTTCCTGCGCTACAGAACGGCTGAGCTCCTTGAGGGACTATTCGCCTTCGGAAGCAGCGCTGTGCTTGCTTTAGCAGCTGTCATAAGATTGAGGTGACTAGATCAGCTGCTGATAAAAGCAGTTTAATTAATATTTAATCTAACAGAAACTGACCTTTTAAGTCTGCTTTCATTGAGTAAAATTGAATTTTCTGTCAGTTTTGATGTGTTGAAAGAAGTCAGACAAGTGTGCAGCGCTTGTCTGATGGGATAACCACACCCTGCCAGTCTGCTTCTTATTCTCATTTTGCTTTTATAATTTCTTCAATGAGAATACCATATGGCCTCGCGTCCGCTGAATTGAAAAGAAAAGAAAAGAAAAGAAAAAGCCTGGTAGACACCACCCTCCTCCACCTTCTTCTACCACTCTCGCTTCCTGCGAGGCCTCGTAATACTGAGCCTGCCCGGCACCACTATGACCACCCCTCATTAGCTCTCTCTTTGCCTCTCATGAGTGAGCATTTCAGCAGTGTTATACTCTGTCACCACACTTTCTCAGTCTCCCTCTTTCAGTTTCCCTCTTTCACTCCATAGGGGGCTTTCTTCTACCAGCACATCGAGGTTCTTCTGATTACGCCCAGCGGCGCAGGAGTAGAGGGGGCTCAAAGAGAAAACTGTATGCAGTGACAGACGCGGGAAAGTATGATGGAGAAATTGCTGCGCTGAAAAAAGTAATCAGCCAGGGTCAAGGAAGGAAAAAGCGTATGAAATGAAATGAGATGGAATACATAATTGAAAGAGTGGCAGACGTGAAGTTGAGCTTTTCTTGTTTTTTTTATTGTGTTGAGTTTTAAAGATTCCACTTGAACATGTTTTCAGGAAAAAACTCCTGCACACTGTTCACTTCACTTGCAATGAATTTTGATAACAACTGTTCGATACATCTCACTCTAAAATATTATACTTTTATAATAATAAGATACTTTTAAAGGTACGGTTCACCCCAAAATAAAGTACATATTTTTCTCTCTTTTCCTCTTACTTATAGTGCTGTTTATCCATCTAAATTGTTCTGGTGTGAGAGGCCAAGTTTTGGAGATATGGACCTTCTATCGAATATAATGGAGCTAGATGGCTAGATGACTTGTGGTGCTCATGTGGGAACTATGGTCAATGCGCAGAAGGAAGCGCGCATCTACTTATGGACGAGAGGCTAGCTAACTGAGCTGCGCTGTCAAATATTCAGTCAGCACCAATCTAATCAAGCAAGCTAATGTTAGATAGCTCATTATGCTGAGCTAACATGTTTGCTTACAGTCCATAGATGCTAACGTCAACTTTAACAACTGCAACCTGTCCAGGTTTGTTTTCAGATGTCTGATGAAGTCGGTTAATCTAGTGTCCTTTATTTTGATTCCACAGACGTTGCGTTTGGTGAGTCTTTTGTTAGGGCCTTGTAAGAAGTCTTCATAGTTAAAGGTGATGACATCAGCATCGTCAGCATACGTCATCATCTGTGGCCATGCGCTTGTGAAAGAGGTGGGAGGGAGAGAGGGACTTCAAACATTTTTTTTCCATGAGTCCCAGATCATGAGTCCAAGTCGAGTCTCAAGTCTGTGTGTGGCGACGCAAGTGCAACTCGAGTCCAGGTTGTATACATAAGTACTCCCCATCTCTGGTAGAGAGAAAATGGTTTCTACGAGAAACTGCTCACAACAAAGTGTGGATTATCTTGCTTTGAGCACCACAAGCCGAGTGTCACCTACTTCAGACCTCTCTGTGGCTGATATCTCCCAAACTCAGCAACTCAAATTTACACAGATGGATCAATAGCACTACAGTTAGGAGAAAAAATATGTATTTTTGATTCTGGAGTGAAGTGTCCCCTTTTGAGTAATCATCTCCAACATCTGTGGCCTGTCTGGAGGCCTGTGTGGATCACAAAATGCCAGTTAACTGGTATTTCTCCTCATTGCAGTGTCATGCTGGACTCGAAGGATACTTTTAGCACCGCTGTCCCACTTCCATCAAGCCGTGTGACCTTTTCTGTCTGTAGCGCTGTATCACGGGGCTCACATCCAGGGCGAGGACACTTTTATTTAGGGACGTCAAGTGGGAGATGACTACACAGTAGGACAGAAGATATCATTGTGTTATGATTGACGGAGATCACAAGAGACAGTTCAGTAGCACATTGTCTGCTTCTCAGGGAGAGAGAGGAAGATGCTGCGCAAACCAGCGAGTCCTTAAATCCGCTCCCATCCAATCTGTCATCGCAGCTTTACTAAGTGTAAAAGTTCTCCAGGGAGTTGTAGGTTTCTGAGGAGATTTTCAGAGTTTATAATATCCTTAGAGGCCAATTCAACGAGGATCTTAAGGGCTGACACTTTGTTGGCTCCCACTGCAGCATGGCAGTGTGGGACTGATGTGTGGCAGCTGCAACATTTCTGCTTGATGTTTCAGTCAATAACAACACCGGATAAATTGGGTGAATTCATTACTGAGATTTGATAATGCAGAGAAGGAAGCCTGCTGGTTAAATGGAAGATTCTGGTAGGAAGACAAAGATTTATAGACACTGTGATCGGATACCGAATGTGACTGATCTCGGGCCAGTTTCACAAAGATAAACTTTGGCTTTGGCTTGGGTGAACTAATAGTTAGACTTCATGAGGACATCTAAATCATCCGTTGCATACTCTGGGCAAATTAAGCCTTTTTTTTCCAAACTGAAAAACATGGCTTAGAGTGTAACCACATCATGCTGCTCCGCTTCGTTCATTCCAGCAGAAGATGTTTGATTCTGGGAGAATTCAACAATTACAGGACATTTTTCACTTGGGAAAAGTCAGATCAACTAAAGATCTTAACACATAAATGTGGTAGGACTGAGATGCTGAGGCTTTTTAATGTGGCGGGACTCAGTGCTTCAGCTATCCCATCAGTCAGGCTTACTGGGCCACTTGAACATGGTTCTTTATTCTAAGTTTGCCTGGGCTCTGGCTGACTTTTCAACCTTGAAAGAACTCATTTTTTCCTTTGAGTCCCATAATTAAATATGGGTTTTTGTACTTCTACCATATAGCAGCATCTCGAGTCATACATTAGCTTCAAATGTCTATGTACTGAAACATTTCTCATGTCTTCAGAATAACCAGGACCAAAACTTTACAATACCCTCATTATTCATTCATGATAAGGAGCTGCTGATTGAGTTGAGTTCACAGCTACACATAATTATGAAGATACATGTGGCCTACTTCACATTTGTCTTGCAAAGGAAATTATTCATTCATCAGATAAAAGAAATGCTTGCAACCGCTGCCTTTCTTGAAAATGAACTTCAAGATAACTCGTCGTGTGCAAGCTGTGAAATGTCCAAGTGCTGCACAACCCTCGTCAGTTCAGTTCCACCTTTTTCCTTCCGTCAACATCACGCTATTATTTAACATTTAGAAAATCGTCTTGCCACTTTTTTTTGCCATTTTTTAGCCACCCCTACTACTTAGTATCATGTATTATATAGCTTGATTATAATAGTACTTTAATAATGATTAAGTAATTAGTAATTAAGGAGTTGTCACTAGTTTGTGCCACTCATCGGCTGGTTCAGAGTTCCTCACTATGTTGATTCACAGATGTTACTGAACTAGTCATTACCTGCTGATTCATTAATATCATAAATTATCTTCCAGTCTGTTCTCTAGTAGCTCATTATTATCTACCATGTAGTCCTCATGTCACAGTTATTCAGTGATTACTCATTAACAATTATTTATTATTCAAGTGCACCGTACTGTAAAGTGTTGCCACCAGGACTATTTCAAGTGGATAAAAATCAGATGTGAATAGTTGCATTAATATGATCATCATAAGATGTTCATTACAGAACAGTACTCCAAATAATCAGTGAAAACTGTAAGCTTCATTACTCACAAATTAAAATAGGCATCACTTTATAAAGTAAAACAACACAGATTTAATGAAAGGGACTTTTACTCAGTCAACACTAAGACAATTCTCCTGTTGCTCAAGCCAAACAAACCATTTACAGTCACCGAATCTTCTAAACAATGCCTCGTCACAAAGCTGAAAACGTGGCTGTTTTTCTATCTATTCAATTAAGTCTTTACAACCCCTTCTGCCATTAAGTAGAATAGGACACGACCTGACTTCAGTGCTCCATGTGGATTGATTTTCCGCTAGGAGAGGTTAGAAGCGAGCATGGTGGTTCATTTTGCTCAGAAGGACCCGGGCTACATCGACCAGTCGGCTCGTGCAAGCCTCACTCAAACAGCAAGTGAATGACAGGGTACAGGTACGTTTATGTGTAACTGTCTAACTTGTGTGGGACATATCTAAAAAACACCAGCCATTGTTGCTGTAGGGAAATTTGTTCATGTATTACATGTGCATTTCAGATTAATATGCAAACACGCTTATATTCACTCTCTCCTGTGTTGTTGGTGAAGGTTCTCAGTCATCCAGGTCATGGTAGTTCATAGTGCTGTATTGTAGGCAACTGGACTTGTTTCAGTTTCTTAAAGACATTTCACCTCTTCTTCAGTTGAAGAAGCCTCTTGGATGAGAGTCCAGTTACCTACGATACAGCACTTAAAGTCTCTCCTGTGTTATTTATACTGCATCTTGTCAGCTTACTTGCTTTTCATTTCTTAACAAAAGTGTGGATCCAAAACATCAGTTCATAGTCACAACACAGCAGAGTTCTTCCCCAGCTATTTCTGCTTGGTTTTACAGTAGTGGTGGGTTTAATATTGTGGTCAAGTGAGTGCTGTTTGCCACAACAGAGCTGCACGCGATACAGTCTTTTTCCATTGGCTCAAACTGACTTCATTACTCGAGCAGGCCCACTACAGGGCTCCCCATATAGAAAACCTCAAATCAACTCCATGTGGACAGTTCTATTTTAACCCCAGGAGCCCCGCCTCTCCCTCTTGTCTTCGACCAGATCAAGGATTTGGTTTCCATTGCTATTCAAAGGACCGACCAGATCTTGTAATTACAGTGGTTTCTGGTGTTGCGCTGGCTCGCATGCTCAGACCTAAAATAATCTATAGCGCTGCCAGCCGAACTTTCAGTAGACGGCTTTAATAGCACGATCAAGAAAACCCAAAAGCGGCAACAAAGCTGCTCTGAAATTGCTTGCAGAAACTGGCAGAATTATAATAAATGCGGTTCTGTGTGAGTCTGTGTGCATGTCAGCTCCTTCTCTTGTGTCGCCACGAAATGTATGCGTGCATGATTGTATGTGTGCGTGTGTGTGGTTGTGTGTGGGCATCATTGCCACAGTGGTGATCTCATAGCTTGTCTCTCATTAGCATTTGTCATTTTTTAACAAGTCACAGCAGAGTGAATGATGAAAGCGACAAAGAAAGGAAAGGGAATGGATGAGGACGATCGCTTGTCGTCCATGGAATCAACTTCAAGACCGTGATGTGCTCCTGATCTCATTTCTCTCATGGTCCAAGTGAAATGAAGAGAATTAGACAAGAGTGGGGGGGACCAAGAGAGATTGAGTGGGTGGCAGAGATAAGCTGCGTCTTCATCCAACTATCACTGGCAATTAGGCCCACTTTCTTTTAGCCCAGTGTTGATACTCAACTTCCTATCAACTGAAAGTAATGAGCCACTAACAGGCTGCTGGATTTCAAGTGGTGCTTCATGATTGTGTGAACTGCAGTCTGGACTACGGGCTTAATCTCGCAGTCGGGTTAGTGTTAAGAACCGGGCCACGCTAAAAATAGAGTCAAACACATAGAGCGTGTATGTGTGGGAATTTCTGCATGTGGACATGCCAGTTGCCAGCATTCCTCAGCCAACACTAGAGAGACATTGTGGTCTTTGTGAGGATCACTCCAGCGACACATGGCGGCTATTTTATGGCTCTCGTGTGAGCTTTATGGACCCGCACACAAGGACAATGCATAAGTACATGCCTGTGGAGGTGTTCACTATATACATACATTAGTAGAGTAACATAATGGCATTTAATCATGTGCATTGTCCCTCGTTTCTGTGAGAGGGATTTGATTGACGTTTTCCATATCCTTGAATGTCACAGAGGTAGAAAACAATCTGCATGTGATATTGATTAGCTGATCGATTGAGGGTTTGACAGAAAAACAATTATGAAATAGTGAATGACCCTTTGTTCTGATGTTGTTTTTAGATTCCTGTCAGATAATGCAGTGAAACACAGAAAAAAGCCCTCGTAAAAAAATGCTGCAAAAGTGTCCTCTTGGGTGTAACTTTGGTAGATAAAACATAGGAAAGGGCCCCTTATGGCAGGGTGCCAAAACAGGGTGTCATCTCTTCACTATAAATATAGTATAGTATGACGAGATGACTATATATCCCCCCCACATACAGTAGAGGTGGTGTCCTTTAAATATTTTACGAGTCCACCACTGACTGTCGACATAGGTGGCAATACATTTTCTTTTAATCGACCGACTGTTGCAGCTCTAGACTGGATCGAATATAATCCCTTTTTTTTTGTTCTCAGAAATGTAAAACTTCCTTCTTAATTCTGAAATCACATGCAAATACTGACATTTACAGTCTGAGACGTGCTCAGATGGATAGCCTGAAATACCCAGAGGCACAATTAGTAAACACACAGAGACAGTAAACGAACAAATTGAAGATCTGACTCTGTGATAGTTCAAATCTGTCACATGCGTGCGTGCTTGTGTATTTGTGTGTAGCTTTACATCCCTCTCCCTTATCCTCACTATCAAGGGACACTGGGCGAGCTTTATTAAATCCTTGTGTTTGTGGGCTTTGGCTGGGTGCCATGCCACATTACCGCCCACAGAGTGAGGAACTTCAAAGAAGGTTTGGGGGCTTTTTCCCTCAGTGGAGCCACTGAAACGTATGCCTGTTAAATTAAGCTCCAGTTACAGGGGGGATGTTCTAATTGGCTTCATCAGTTTGTTTACCTTTAATCTCTCTTTAATCTGTCTTTAAGTCCTCTTTCTCCTTCCCTTCCTTTTCTGCCACTCACTTACTCCATCATTCAGTCACAAAAACTTGACCTGTCACACTGTATAAATGGTTGGATAACTGATAAGGACTTTGTTTGCTATGAATCTTTTATGAATGTTTGCGCACATGCATTATTTATTTATTTGTGAGATATGTGTGTCTCTCTCTCGCACACTCTTAAAAGTCGGGGTTGGTAGGACTGTAGAAACCAGCAAGAGCCAGTGAAGTGAAAGAGCTGATAAGACTTGACTATACACAGGGAAGCCACTGGTGCAGCGTGTTGGCCTCTGAAATGGAGCTGAGTTGCTGCTGGAACAGATGAAGCAAATTTTGCCCACGGCAAACCAAAATCTCCAGACTGTAGCCAGGGATTGACAGTCTCAACACAGAGGTCGCGGAAAAAAACATTTTTCATCAAACTAGCGAAAGGTCAGCCATTGTTTTTGCATCATTCCGAACTATGTGGGTGTACTTTTGATGATAGGACTTCTTAACCCTAAACCATTATAAGTATTGGCAATATTTGTTGGTTAAAATTGTGTATTTTGTGCGTCTAATTCTGCTTTGGATCACACACTGTCTAACACGAGAAGAAACCATGAGGTTAACTTCAGTTGTTCACATCCTCGATCCAACTTCCTTCCCCTCTTCTGCCTCCACTCTCTCCTCTCTTCACTTTGCTCTTCACTTTTCCCTCTGAGCATTATTTGTTTCTTCTCTCTCCCTCCTCTCTCACAACCCTCTGTCTCTGTGTCATTTCCTCTTTGTATTCTCCCTGCCTCTACACCTTCCTCCTCGCTGCCTCCAGGAACAGACAGGAGTTGAGCCGCAGCTTTCTGGAAAACCAGCTGTTCCTAAACCAGGGATTAGATGATTTACTTACAGTCACATCTTAATCCTCGTTGTCACGCTCTCACACACACACAAACATGCAAATTAGGACAGATTTTCCTCCCAAGTGTCGAGGAAATGACATTCACACCTCAGACTGAATGGGAACTGGGTGTCTGAAAAAGCACATCCGTCAGAACGTACAGAATCACTTTCAACAAGTCAGACTTGTGTCCCGTTACATGCAGAAGAGCAGAGCAGTTCCTGAAGAGAAGTGATTGAGTGTTTCAGCAGGCTGACACGTGCCATCTGCTTCAACATAGAGGGCTGTAAGCTAACTGATGGCTTTCCCTTCCCTTCTGCCTGTTGTCTCGTTTCCTGTTCGCTGCATACAATCTGCAATATATAATAGTTAAATTATAACACATTCAAATTGAAAGTATTGTCCGCCATTTAAATTACATGAGTGGAACAAAGCTAAACTAGATGCATGTCCATGTCTTTGTGTATCCTTTCTGGCCGAGACAGAAGATAATTTCCAGTTTGGATTTAAACTGTAAAACTTGTGTTTTTAAGTTGAGAAAATCGCTTTTTAAAATGAAGAGCTAAAGATGTAAAGGCACAAATTTGAGACTACATCCTGACCTATTTCACAGAAGAACCCCTGCTGAGAGAAAGACTGTAACTCTGAGTGTTCATTCCTGTCATGGTTATTTGCAGTGGTGCCCAGATCCTTCACTTAAAGTGGCAACGGACAACTTTTCCCCCTTAGCGTTTCCAAGTAGTATTATTAACGGTGCCGCTTTTGTAAGGACAACTGGATCATTTCTGTTTTCCAGATACAGAGAAAACAGGACAAAACCTGAGTTCATTCAATCATTTAGTCTATAAAAGAAATGGATCAGCAGTTAACCTTCTTTTTCACAGGTGATCACACTCCCAGTGGCAGGTTTACAGGGAACCAATGTAAACGCTGACGGTTTCATTATTGTATATCCATTACAATGAGCAGTTAACACTTACTTCATAATGATAAGCTGAAAACGTGTCTATTGCCAGTTTAAGTAAAAATATGAGAGCATTGTCAGCATTAGTATTATAATTATAATTATATTATATGATTATACATCAGCAGTATTATTAAAGCATCAAGCTCATTGCTCTTTCTGCAGTTAAATGTTTCCTGTCAGTGTTTTAGTATTATACCTGGTGTTTTTGGAATAATATTGCTGCTGCACTAATATGTTTGTAGAAGAAGATTACGATTACACTTAATATACTGTTAGGTAGTTAAAGGTACAATATGTAGATTATAATAATATTTAGTGATATATATACTGTAGTAATATATAGTAATATTTAAAACATTCAAAAATTAAATAAATATTGTTAAATATCAACATGATGTAAAATTATGTCAAAGAAGTCTAAGAAGCATGCTAACTAGCTAGCTCAGTATGAGCCACACCACATCAAACCTCCTCCTTTTGGTGGTCCAAAGCTTCTGTACCAGTGGTATGAACACCAACACTCCCCTGGTGTTGCGAGCTAACAGCTCCTGAGCTAATAGGACCACTAGCTGCACTGCGAACTGAAGTAACTAACTAACAGCAGGTACAGTTCTCAGCAGTTAGCAGTTACTCTGGTGATATACTGCCCTCTATTTGTGTGGAGTTTGACATCTACAGGTGGCCAAATCTTACATATTGCATCTCAAAAGGGTGGAGCCCCTTTAAATATACAGCAATGCATTACATTCTCTAACACTATTATGTGCTTGTAGCATCTCTGGTCCTGTGAGAACGTATCTCTTTTCATGAACACAGACAAACAGCTGTGCTCATGTTTGTGTTGATGCATAGCTCAATCTACGATTAGTAATCCAAGGTTCTTAAATAATTCATTTAGTGAAGAAGTACTTTCTCAACCCAAGAGCAAACACTTAATCATCCTTATTATCAGAAAAATGTTAATTCGAAACACCAAATTTGGAGATTTGTGGTGTTCACTTGACGGGTAGTGCATAGAAAAGCAGTCAGGCAAATGTAGTGGAGTAGAAAAGTACAATATTTGCCTCTGAGATGTCGTTGAGAAGAAGTAAAAAGTTGCATAGAATGTGCAAGTACCCGAATTTTGTGCTAAAGGGACACTTAAGTAAATGTACTTAGTTACATTCCACTGATTATTTGTTGTTTTGGGTCCACTCATAAAAGGATATTAGAGCTTATAGTGTAATCATTCTGACGCCTTCTTGTTTCAGAGGCTTTGTCACAGTTCTGTTGTGCAGAGGCAGTGCTGCGTGCTAAACCTATTGTGGATTTACTGGAAATATTAATATATATACAAATAGAGCTAATTAAATCAAGTGGGCCAGATCATTTGAGGTACAAAAAACAAAGTGACGGCGTGGATTTGGGTCCCTGCAGTAACATGAGGCTCATTGTTCTTGTTTTTTCCTGATTTTAACAGAACAATATTCATTTCCTAAACAAAGTGAGTGATGTAAACCGGATCCAGCCAGACTGCTGAAATGAAGCTCCCACGCTTCCAAAAGTTGTGTTTCCTGCTGTAAGAAATTGATCACTGAGGATCAATTTTCACTGCTCCAACTCAAAATGTGCTTCCGGTGATACGAAGTTAAGGGAACAATGTGGAGAAAACAAAAGAGAGCATATGCACTTGAGTTTAGATACGTTTAATACAGCTGTGTCCCAGGAATCACATCAATGTCAGACTTCTGCAAAGAGGTTTATCAGTGGAGATGTTCCGACACCATTTCTTCCTTTCAGATATGATTTTGAACTTTGTGTATTGGCCCACACAGTGCGTTAACTCTTTATTCACAGCTCTACTGTATAATACTAACCCTTCTTGGATGTTATCTTATGGATGTGCTTGCTGTCTACGGGTATTGGTTAGTTGTGCAGAGATCAAAGATTGTGGAGAACTGTGTGAGGTCGGACTTTCCTCTCTCAAGACCTGCAGAGAGTGGCAGAGAGATTAGATGAAACTTACAGCTACTTTTGAAAAGCTGCCAGTTCACAACATAATGAGATGGTAGATCTCATCCATAGCAATGATTCTGCGTACTTCTATTCCAAATTTTGGCATTTATTATCATCTTAGATTTGTTTTCAACGTTTCATTATTAGATGTGAAGCAAATAACTCACTAGCTGATTGGCTGTTGAAACCAGTGACATGCAATGCGTTTAAAACCACCCACTGGTGCCGGAGTTCGAATCGCTGCGACTTTTCCCTGCAACATTTTGGGGACAGCTCCGTTTCATCACAGATCTTTGGCCTGAACTTGGCCGAAGCTGATTCATTTTTTGTTGGTACCAAAGCATTTTTAGAGCACGCTGGTTTGCCCTTTTTAAGGAGAAAATGAGGTCATGGTCACCACAGATGACAACAAACTGGGCAATGATCTTCTCACTCACGACAGTGGTCTCGCCTGTTGACCTGAGTGCAGCTTTTGATGCACAAGGCTCACAAGGCTTCAGTCCTCGAGTTATATTATCTCTCTCAATAAAACAATCCATACATTTGGCATTCACTTTGTTACACATTCAGTTCTGTGTACTCATTAAAACAGACGACTAATCCAAATGATTACATGCCTATCTTAATTCAAACAGTGGATGTCCCTAAACCACTTTTCTAAAGTCTAATAAAGCAATTCCAGGTCCAGTATTAGATTATATTTTTATATTAATTCGCCAGATTTGACAGTTAATGAAAACCTGTGGAAAAGAAATTTAACGGACTGCAAAAGCCGTTGGCCTCATTTAAAAAATTGAGCTCCAGTTGGAGGATTTCAAACAATTAGAAAACTAGGTGCGAGCTGTAAACCCTGAACACACACATGCATGTAAAAGAAGGTGTGTGAGAGAGAGAGACAGGGAGGTCATGTTCAGTTTAAAGCAGCGAGATGAAAGGTGAGGGAAACGGATCAGAGTAGACGAATGATTTCTCGGCATGAATTAATCCTCGCTCTTTTCGCGCCTGGCAATCCAGCCTCAATTTTCTGTTCGATTAAACGCGTCATTCAGGCTGCGTGTCACCCCCAATTTCCCTCTCTTTCTATCTCCTCCTCATATTCTCCCTCTTTGATCTTATCTGTTTGCACAAATGAGACTAAATCCTTCATTTCTTCGGTGAATTGTGTTTACGCTCGGGGTTACGCCCCTGGAATGGTTTCAGGAGCGTCGCTGTCAAACACACTTAAGCTTTCGTTCCTTGGATCCAACATCATCTCGGTGTAATACTTTAAGTAAACCGTCTCTTTTCTGAGCAGGCCGGTCGTGCAAATTAGGAAGCTGCTACGACTGCTTTGAATAATGATAGCATCTTTTGCACTGGCACCCATGGGTGCTCTGATAAGATTTGGTCGGGAGAAATCCTTTAGTGTAGAGCGGCATAAGAAGCAGAAGATTGCTTTGCTCGAGACGTTTACATCTGTGTGATATGTGTTTGTCGGCTCGTATGTCGTCTAGTTGAGACTTTGCTCTCTGTGTAGTCGAAGCTGTTTCGACATGATGAGACGACAAGCTTTTCCATCACTTGATGTCGGGAAAATAGATTTTGTACTTTGTCGAAACACTATCTGTTCAAACAGCTTCCCAGAGGTACTATCAGCACCAAGGATAAATCCTCAGTCTTGAAATGTTTCCTCTTGTAAAACAAAATGTGAGATGCTTCCGCTGCAGCATAATGTAAGTCCCACATTCTTGTAGCTTGTCCAGGTACAGTATGTTTTCAAGTACAGCAGATTCATTCTGCCCGTCAGACACATACTGGCACGCTTGCTCATTTTTTCTCTCGCTGTTAGCATTTTTGCAGCCCCACATCTTGGTATTTCATGACTCCAGTAAGTTCTTGGCTGCTTTGCTGATGTTTTAGTTCTCAGTCCACTCCTGCAGTAAGGATATAGGGATATGATTTTGGCTTGTTTGCATTCTGAAATGTATTTCCTCCTTGGCAGCAAAATATTTGTTGGACTGGGCTCCGTAAACACTTTGGCCCGATCCCAATACACAATCCCAGTTCTTGCTGGACTAGAGGCGTATGGTGAAGTGTTGGGACTACACGGCCCCCCGATTATAGTTTTTCAGAGGCACACTCCACGCTGAGGGTTATGGGAACTCTCTGGTGTTTCAATGTGTTACGGTCCTTTTCTTTTTAACAAGCATAAAACAAGTCTGATGTCTCGGTTGCTAACTAGCTCGCTAGCTAACATTACAGTATTTTTGCTGATTTGTGCATGACAGCCCAGCATTCTGCTGTATTTCAGTGTTGCATTTCTCCCTATGTGATGCCTGAAATTTAATTTAAGTCCGGCAGAAAAGCTGCTGCACTCGGTACCGCTCCTCTAATATCAGTGCAGACTGGCAGGGTGTGTAGCGGCCAGGTAATGAAGCAGTGTTCTTTTTCATTTGATGACTTGATAGTGTGAAATTGCGAATTGTGAACGGACTGCGAGCGTCCATGCTTCTTTCTTTGTCAGATAAATAGCAAATGGCATTGTGATAATACCAGGATTGAAATCACCACAGCTAAAGACGGCATATTGGAAATGTCTGGTCGCGCCTGTTTACATAAAGGCCATGAAGGACTCCTGATGACCTGTTTGAAAGGGGCACGTTTGAAGATGGGATAAGGGATAGGGCTAAAAAATGGAAGTGCGATTGAGCCTTTGACTAACTTTAAAAGAAACACAATTAAAGGGATTGAAGTTAACATATGAGCATAGTGACATTAAGGCTACAATCAAACCATAATGCAACACTCTCTCAATGTCAGTACCTCAACAGGGGCTCACTGCATTCAGAGGAAGAGAGGTTATCATGTTAAACAGTCGTGAACATGAAAATATCTAGTGCCCAATTTTTCAGTAATTTACAGAAGAAAATAGCTGCTCTGTTTATTTCAGTTCTTGTAAGAAACCTCTAAAGCCCTAAAGTTCTCACACGTCAGAATTTGTTCTTCACTGCTGTCCACAGCAAAATTTGGCCGAAAACAGTTGATGGTGAAATTCACTGCTGCACATTTTAGTTCTGTTCAGCTCCCATTTGCTTTCCCCACATATGGTGAGGCGATGTGGAAGTTTATAAAGACAGTTTGATGTCATTCTGACTCCTCCGACACTCGGTATTTTAGAAAAAGCCTTGGATAGGTCTTGTATTATTCATCGCGGCTGAGTTCCATTTTGCTTCTTCAGGGATCTTCTTTAGTGTCACGACACGGGTCATTTTTGAAAGTTTTTGGTTTCATCAGCCGTTGTTGTCAGATCCCAAGTCCCCGTCACTCAAAAGTGAACTCGTTCTAACTTGTTTCCCATCACAATGATACTCAGATGTAATCTCACAAGAGGGGAAAATTCAGGACGTTAAGCTTTTAGTCAATTGATTATCTTTGAACGAGCTCCAGTTTGCCATGAGTGGTGTTCTACTCTCCGCAATGAAAACTACTCTAAGTCACTCAGGTAACACTCTTGTTAAAAGTCTTTGCATTATAATAGTCAAAGTCAAAATTTTGATGCTCCCTGAAGATTAAAATAACAACCTGTAGCCGCAGATCTTTAAGTGCTTCCATTGTGTGCATGAAATGTCACATTTTCTGCTCAGAGCGGCTCCCTCTCTCCCATTTAAAAGCATAAAACAATCCTGTCTCCATGCTTTGTCATCGGCAGAGAACACCCAAGAGACGGGAGAAAGCTTCATCACACTTAATTGGCTCTAATTAGTGAACTCACATGATGGCATTTCAAAACTTTTAATGCGACACTCACTTTTCAAATTACTTCAAAACTTTCTATTCCATTCCAGTGCAGCGCCATAACCTTTTAAAAGTCCAGGAGGTCGGTCAAAGGTCTGGCCTCTTCCTCGAGGTGGCGACGAACAATACAAACACTATAAGGGACTGCGCTGCTCCGTGACCTTTTGAGAGTCAGTGAGGTCGTGAGGTTAAATGTGACCCGTGACTCATTTCCTGTCAGTGCGGCTGGAGTTGAAGGGACCCAGCAGCTGCTCATCAGGGCTAAACAGGGAGGTATTGTGGGACAGAGGCTGCCACGTGAGCGGGGGCGAAAATGATTCTGCTTTTGATTGACGTTGTCGTGGTGATACCATAGTGGTGGAGCTTGTTTTGTGTGTACGTGTGTGTGTGCAGGATGTGATGTCAAAGGTCTGACAGTGGTAATAACGTAAAAATGAGTGTGACGGCATTTTGTAGCCTGGTGGTGCGATGTTGTACAGTACACTATTAGAATTAAGACTAATTTACAACACAGTGAACTTTGACCTACGAGTGTGCCAGAGAGAAACCAGGCGCTCACACTGAAGCAGGAATTTAACTTGTCAACTCAACAGTTGCACGGGCTTTAATTAACAGAGTGAAACCAAACAAACTCAGTCTCATGGGTGATGAGCCTATACCCAACCCACTCAGCCTCGCTCTTTCCGAAGTTGAACATGTTCCTGCAACAACACCAACACCTGTGACGTCACCACAACGTGATTGGTCAGTTGCCGTGATGGGCCAGGAACAACACCAACACGGCGATATCACATAAACCAGAGCTAAGACTGCCGGCTGCTGTCAATCAGTCAAACACATTACTTTTGACTGGGATGACTGAATTTGATTTCAGTTCAGGCTTTAAATCTTTAAATCCTCTCCGTCTCTGCCGTCACCTGTGCTGCGTTTTAATGCAGCCGCGCTCCGTGACTGTTGTCAGACGACGGAACACCAAGCCAGCGCTTTAAGATTTATCTATCCTGGAAAAGCTTCCCAGTTTACTGTGGGCGAAAGACCTTAACGGAGAGGAAAAACGCATTTTTAAATTTAACCAGCTTAATGCGGATAAGTCTCATGCTGTAGGAAGTGTTGAAATTTCTTCAGAGCTTTGCCCCCCCCCCCCCCCCCCCCCCCATTCCTCACAACTGGCTGTGTTGGGGGATGTAAGACGACAGATTTGCATTAACCAAACACAAAGACGCAAAATGTATTAAATCACATAAACACACGTCTGTTTTTTCTCCAGGCTCACTCACCCACACACTGCCTCTCTGTCTCAACCCTCCCGTTTCAAACGCACCGTTACACTGATCACTCAGCGACGCTTCGAATCTGCGCCCACATTAATCAATGTCTCACACACGTGAAGCTTGGCATTTTACCTCAAATGTTTTTCTTTGGCTTGGACAATCAGCTTTGTTGCAGTCCGTCATTATGCACTGCTCTGTTTGCTCTGTCCACAGCCACACATCGCTATCGAGAAACAAATAATTTAAATAGTTGGGTTAATTTACTATGCCAGACAGTGCTGCAAGCTCTATACGTGAGCACTTAAAATATACAATGCCATAATATACTGCAAAAATCATACACGCTAATGAGGTGAAGAAAGATGTAGGCCCACTGCCAAATCTATATAAGGCCCTATCCGCTCTTTGTGTCTGTCTTTCTTTCAGACTGAACATTTCTTAATAGTTTGTAGCTTGTGTACTCCACACTTTACTGTATTAAAGGATTACGGGGACCAGGGTTCAGGATTACGGCGATAAATTATCCTTCACATCCAGATACTGCAGCACATACTGAGCATAAGTCAAACTCTATAATACCGACTCCACACCTCAATTATGTGTCTATGCGTGTGAAAATGAGAGGCAGACTGTGCGCGCCGCATGCGTTATGTCCTCTGTGAATTATAGTCTTAATATGGATATAAATAAAAGATTTGAACGTGTGTTTGTGCAATGTGTGTGCATGAACTCTTAAGTACATGAATACGCGTTGTGTGTTTGCACGCTTGTATAAATAAACCGAAGCCTGTAGAAGGTACGGCGCCCTCATGGAGGAAGAATATGAGATATATGTTGTGTGTATGCAAGCTTGTGTTTTTAAAGCTGTGTCTAGAGGGATCATATGGTACAGAACGTCTCTCAGTGCGTTATTTCAAGATCATTTAAAGGTCCACTTTGTGAGAAAGTTGATTTTTCTTCCCAACCGACGCTTTCGGATTGTAGGTCGGGTCAGTCAGTATTTGACGAGTGTCAGTATGTAACCCTAACCCCTGACCGCCATGGTTGGACATCATTTATTAAGGACAAGGGGCAACCAGGAAATACAACTTAACAATGTTAAGTACGTGAAATGTCTGGCAGTGTTTCCCACACATAGACTTTACTTGGGTAGGCCGCTTAAGTATGTTTGGCGACACATTTTAGCATTTTATTGTTTTTACTTTTATCCTTCCGTGATCAGTTATCTATTGGACAATCTGCCCTTGGTCTTCCCATCTACTGTCAATCACACATGCTTTACAGAGAGAGAGAGATGCTCCCTGGTGTCACATCCATCCTGGAAATGCACTGATTGTGATGCAACCTCTCCTATTTGATAAAGGCCTACTCATGTTGTTGTCAGTGAACCTGGTTGTTGTGATGTCGTTCAGTGCACATAGGTTTTGATCGGCTGCATTATTAACAACAAGCTTCCCACCCACGCAGCACACCTGCTGTTATGACAACAGAAATGCGGGTGAAAAATCCCAAGCGGCTTTATAAAACATATTTCTGAAGAAGAAAGCAAACGTTGCTGGGCGAGAGAATACAGAAAGGAGTATCAAGCCTGTGTGCCTGCATTAAGGTGGACAATTAAAACAACACTGTTTAATGTAGGCAAGCAAGCAATTCTGAAGAAAGATGGCGTAAAGGTACATGTATTTGTCCCGAGCCATCACACTACGGACGCCATGGTTCAGTGCATTGAGTCATACGACACACATCGCAAGAGCATGTATCAATGAGTAAGAGTTTAACCTTGGTGATCCACTCTCCAGTCCAATAAGTGCTGGACAAATGCTGTCCTCCAGCCGCCAGTAAACAACAAAAGCAGAAGAAGAAAGACACAAAATAGCCATAGAGCTTCATAAACCGGCCGCTTCCTTCAAGTCAGCTGTGTGGATTGGATGAGGACAGGTTGTGTCGCCGTTGTTCGACTGTTGTATGTGGGTAGAAACACGTCAAACATGCGAGCACATATCAGACGGCATCACCCAGATGTGTCAGTCACAAATCCAACAACTTGCTTCCGCTGTTTTCAAGCAGTCTCTCGATGTGAAAGCAGACGGGGCTGAAGACAAACTGGTTTTTGCATCAACCCTGCGTGAAAATAAAACCTTTGTGAGACTGTTTAATGCCTAATGCATCTCAGGTAGACACTACAGTAGGTGGAACCAACTGAAACTTGAGAACTGGTCTGTTGAAAAGAGCTGAAAATAAACCTAGCCTTGTGCGGTTTTTGTTGCTTTCTCCCCTGTGCACCAAACTCGTACGGAACCGTGACCCCAAAACAGAGTTACATGTTAAACTTCGGCTTCTGCGTACCGTTACACCCCTAATGTGTGTATATATGTGCATATTAATAGGTAGATACTGCTCCACAGCACAGTACATGCATATACATAAACCTGTCATTTTCTCGTAGCCAAGGGAGAGAAAAGGGAGAGATTTAGTCTTCTGTCTTCTGTGTTTTCTGCTGTTTTATGTCTTGTATAGTTAGTATAAAAAGAAAAAGGTTTAGGTTTCTTTCAACTTTCAAACTCAAGGGCTTTGCTGGGCTTCAAACCACATTTATATAAAGGCACTCTGTGGAGTTTATGACCACTGGTAGCACTATAGCATTGTTTTTAAGAATGGGTCTCTCTTTTTTTTTTTGTTCTCTTATAAATGTGCATGAGGATGCAAATGTAGTCACATAGGGGTTACCTGATGCACATTCCTGCGAGTAGTTTCGCACTAAGTAGATCAACAGATCTACAAAAAAGTGCCAACAAAGGCAGTGAAAAAGGAGGCTACCAGCAAGTCAATACAGATGTAAACAAAGCAGGCTTTGCAAATGTCACATGAGGAAGGAAATACTAAGTGCTGTATCGTAGGACGTCTTTCAGTTTCTTGAAGACACTTCACCAAAGGAAAGGAACGGAAGGAAATGTATTCAGCACATTGTAAGACTTCAAGGATACATACAATGTGTTTTGGTGGGAGACATTGAATGTAAACAGAAACTTAAAGTGCCCTTAAATGTATAACGACTTTCTGCAGGCTGGTACCCCACCGCATACTGCTGGTACTCTTTTCATGTTTTTTCGCCCCTGCCCTTCAAACATCCACAGTCCGCCACTGCCAGCTAGCTAATTGGAGTTTGAGACCAGTGGTATCATGATACTGGAAATTTCCTGGAAACTCAATGGAGAAACTGATTATAGATCAAATAACCAATTGGTTTTCGGCTCATCCAGTGGAGTAAATACCTGAGATCAAAGTACTTCATCACATTAATGCAAAAAAACCTGTGAATCCAATCCAGAAAGACCTCAGGCCTGCTGCTCAAAAGTGACTTGCAAGCATTGATCAAAAAACGGTTGAAGATAAATTTGTGAGCCTTACAGGGCTGTCGCATACGAATACACAAGGGGTCACAAGTTTTGCATTTGTCATAGTGAAATGTGTCTATACCAAGTAACGGGAGGGAAAATGATCAGAGTATAAACCAGAGTTTACTACATTTTTATTTTTATTTTTTTGACAGCCAGTTTGGCCGTTAATATTATTGAATTCCGGCCATATAGCACATGTTTGAGATGGTATGATCATTGGTAGAACGGTAGAATGGTATGATCCGCTGTGCTATCTGCCCTCTCAGATGGAACAGAACATTTTGTCTTTCCATGCCCCGATGGTGGACAGTGTGTGCAATTTGCCTGGACCAAGTGTGGCATGGCTCAGCGGTGCAGTACCATGACTGGTGCTGAAGACTTTTAACTTCTTATGGGTGTCCAAGAACAGCTAGAAAAACAGACGTGCAGCGCTCAAGAGGAGCCGTACCACGGGAAAACACTAATTTTGCCGGAGACACTTCTCTGCGTGATCGGCTGCCCGTTTGATCTTCTCCTGCTGGTTTGAAACATCTTTAGTTTAGCTCCATTTCTTGAGAAGCAGGAGCTTGACAATATTCTGAATTTCTGTATTTTTTGTGGGGTTTTTTAAACTGGCCCAGGGACGTCTGCTTCGCCATCGAGGTTATGGACTCGAATTAACTGCTGTCAAGCCGAAGCGCAGGGCTCTGGCTGGAGTATGCGGCTTTTGAATTTCATGCCGTGCTTAGGGTCCAAGCTCAAATAATTTTTTTTCCAGGCAGAAATCATTGGCAGCGCTGTGATAAAGTGTTTGTACAGTGAGAGAAAAAAAACACTGCTCATGACTAAAGACTCGGTGAATCTCTCAATGTCTGATCAGAAGAGGCGACACCAAACTTTTGCAAAATATAAGTTTATATTTAAGTTGTTGTGTGGACACCGTATACATCAAACAATATTATGTTGTTTAATATGCTGTTACTGAATTGCTGGCTGACAATGTTCTATTGTCTCATGATATACATTGTGATACCAACAACCAAGGGACTGAGGTATCTGGAAGATGGAACAAGTAAGAAAAGAGTGCACATTGATGCCTTGAAAGACAGTTGGGGTTACATGCTGAGTTAAATTGACTGTTGTTGCAGTAGGTGGTACATCATCAGACGAGTCTGGTTTAGGAGGCTGTCTAATTGTACCACAGTGAAGTGCAGCAGTGCAGCCCCGTCTCCCACGAAGTATACAGCGAATGATAAATGTCAGCTTATTGACGGAGATGAAGCATTGTGCAGATTGATTAAATGCCGCACAGCTGCCAGTATACGAATGATGAAGCAGCCGAAGGAGGAAGGAATACACTGGTGTGTGTCGTTCTGCAGTGCACTGGAGGGACTCTGTGCCACTAATGACGTTTTCACGCAAACATGACTGTAGAGTTGATGAAGGAGTCATCTGGGGAAGAAATTATGGAGCTATGAGGGAGACCCAAAAGATGAGTTTAAATGTAGCATAAAGTATTCCTCTGTAACATTAGATATTAATGACTTTGTAAAGTATTACTTAACACTCAAAAAATCAGACGGTTGGCTTCATCAAGATGGTCCAGGGGTTGGCGTAGCATTGTTGGCACGTAAGACTCAAGAAGCTGATTAAAAAATGTGTTTTCAGGGGCTTCAAGTGACAAATAAGCGAAGTTGCATTGATGTGTTGTCAATACCTATGACTGTCATCAGTCAAAATCCGACCTACCGGTGCCGCCCACGATGTAGTCCAGTTTGGATGTTTGTACAGATTAAGCAAACCAGATACATGATGGTATAAGTGAGCTTCAGGCAGATTTTGGTCACTTCGTTTCCCCCCCGTTTCCTGTTTTTGTGCTAGGCTAAAGTTAGCTTCTTATTTACTCTACAAACACGAGAGCACTTTTGATCTTCTCATCTAACTCTTGGCAAGCGAACAAAATAGCCGTATTTCCTAAAATGTCCAAACTTATTACTTGGAAATAGTGTAGGAAGCACTTTGATTTCACAGAGATGTTTCATGGCTTTTACCCAGGAAACTTCTACCAGTGTTATTTTCTTTGTTGTTGAATTTTTGGACACTATTGGTCTGACCATTTAAATGATGAAAGTAGTTTTCACCACTCAAGGCTGTTTGACCAAGACCACAATCCTTTCCTCGCCTTGAATCTGAAACTAAATGTTGAACTATTTCTTTAACCAAAAGCTTTGAGTTGCCTTAAGGTAACCATAAAATTTTTTTTATATTTACTACTATATTTATGGTTATATCTAGTTGCCAGAAGTTGGTATTGCAGCTAAAACGCTGGGCCAACCAACCAATAAAGTTTGATAGTTGCGTACGGCTGTACTGAAACACATTGACGGATGCACATAAGCAATATGTTTGGATTCTATCCCATGCAGTATTGTTGTGTGCAGACAAAAGGACTGCCTAAAGCCGTTTTACTTAATTCTACATTAACATATTTCATTGATTTAATTTGGGAGGGCTTGAACACACAAGTCAAACTGACTGATAACACACCAGCACTGAATTTTTCATTTGAGCAGAGGGGAGGCTAAGTGGTGAAGACCCCCTGGGCCTCAGTTGGGTCATGGGGTCGAGCCCACACGTCAGCGAGCGTTTGCCCTGTTGAAGTCATTGAATTCGAGCTTCAGGGGTGCCGGGCTGCAGCTGAGCCAGAGCTCTGACTTCACTGCAGGGAGAAAACACAGAGGAAAAGGAAAAAGTTAACATGGTTGTTGTCATCGTCTTAGGGGCAAACCCGTGGACACATTTCTTTGTTATCCGACAAATGTTTGCATTCACCGGAGCGTGTCTCTCTGTCATTTGTACACATTTAAGGACAGGTTGCACTGATAATGAGTGGAGATGTGATGATAGATGAACATGATATCTGACCATTCCCTAATCTTGATTACAATTCATGAGTTTATTCAATCAATGAGTAGTATTGTGTTAGTTTTACAAATATTTCTACATTTATTGCAAAATGACATGTGCAACCGTAACGCTTTTTCGTTCAACATTTCAGAAAACACATTTCAGAAGACACAGTATGAGAAAACACAACTGCATTGCACAAAACATCTAAAATATTGATGTGTTTTGTGAAAAGTTGTTGTATTTTTCGGAATGTCATGTTTTCTAAATGTTGTGTTTTCCGAAATCTTGTTGTACCTTGACCCTCAGGGCCACCGTGCAACTGTGAAGGTAGCCTTAATTTGAAGTGTGTGTCAAGACAAATAAAACACAAAAATCGAAGATCATTTTTTTCTTGTTTGCGTTCTCTCCAGATGACCTTAAAGTCTTTATTATTATTTTGACAGCAAACTTTTGTTCGTCTGGTCTCCTTTATATTTCTCTCACAAACTCTCAGCTTTCCTGAATGAATAATTAGTTGTTTTGTTGCTTGAAGCGGTGCTTGAACTCTACACTATGCTATTCAAGATGTTCTCTGGTTCCGCTTCACGACTCTGGCAATAGAAGTTTTTCAAAAGTCAACGTTCTGATTTTATGCGGAACGCAGCACAGCAATCAAAACACTGCTGCAATCGTTGGGGCAGACAACTTACACCACTGTAGCATCAAAGGCTTTTAAAAAGGGTTTCTCATTTGGGATGCTTAACACAGTAACACACAGGTGTTGGACATCATTTTTTGTGCGTTCATACTGTGTACGTATATGTGCATGTGTGTGTGTGGGCATCTTAACAAGGTTTCAAGAACAGTCAGTCATCTGTATCCTCTTATTGCCAGTTATTTGTTGTGCGGGCCAGACTTTTTTATTTTGTTCGTCTCCCACTCATTTATTTCCCTTATCTTTATTCCAAGGATGAAGACCTTGGGAGAAAACACTATCATTTTTTGGTTTATTAAACTGAGACGCATGTAAATTATTCAAACTTTGCTCTTTCTCCCTGCTTTGTTCTTACAACTGTCACTGTCATCGTCTGTGAAAGGGCGATGTTGCCATCTTACTTTAAGTGTGGTTAATTTTATTGTTTTCCTTATCCGCCTCTCTTTGATATTTTTGTTCCTCCATTTGAACTTGCGCCTAGTACATCCAATCTCACCTCAACACAGTGACATCCCTGTATATAATTCAGCAGTGTTCAGCATGTTACTGAACTCGTTGGCAGGTTTTACAGCTTTTTTCCCCTCCCGTGAGCTACGATGTCGGGGTTTAAATTAGAT